>NW_004567123.1:35576307-35580191 GCF_000260355.1 Condylura cristata
GGCTGCAGTGCTGGCTCTCGGCTGATTCCTCTGCAGCTGTTCAGAGGCTCGTGACTCCCATGTAATCTAGCAAAGCTGCCAAGCCCCCTCGGCTCCCCAGACCCCCAGACTTGCAAGGACACCCGAGGGAGGCCATGGGCCCGGGGTGGCCGCGCGGCCCAGAGGCACTGGGAGAATTTGTGGAAAGTTCAGGAAGCGGCAGTGGCTGCCCCAGGGGCGGTCTGGGGTGGCCGCCCGCTGGGCCCTGGCCTGATCTTCCCGTCCCCCGCCGGCCAGGGGGCTGGAGGGGCGGGCTGGCCCCCCGGGGCTTCGGTGTCCTTGCCTGGACTCCCCCTTGGAGAGGAGAAACGGGGGAGCTGAGCGGCGCTTGGCCACTGTGGGTGCTGCTCTGAGGCACGGAAGTGAGCGAAACAGGCTCCCCTCGCTGCCGTCTGGCTCACACGTGGGCGGGGGCAGTGCGCACCCTCCGTGGGCAGCAGCTCCCGCGGGCTGGCCCCAGCCAGAGCCACAGGCTTGCTGCGTCCGGCGCTTCTTCCCGGGGGCCTGTGAGGTGGCTCCCGGCCACGGCGGCCTTGGCAGCCCCAGGCCTCGGCACACACGGTGTGCTGCCAGCAGCCTGCACGCCGGGGTGCCCCGCAGCCGTGCTCCCACCTGGCTGTCAACGGGGGGCCGTGTTTTGCATCAGCAATGAGCTGGGTCAAAGTTTAGTCAATCAGAAGTTGTGCAAGGCTCGCCTGGCTGGCGAGGGCCGGGGCCCGGCACTCATTAACAGCTATCTGTTCAATGATTATCTCTCTGCAGTTTATTGTGGCGAGTCGGTCCAGAGCGAAACTGACCGTGGCCGTGGTCCAGAGGCCTGCCCTGACGTCAGAGGCGAGCCTCCCGGCCGCCGGGGGGGCGGGCCTTTCTCCTCGGCGGGCTTAAAGCCGGAGCTTCCGTGGCCCAGTGGGGAGAGCCCGAGGTAGAGATCAGCCCAGGAGAGGTACGTAGAGCTTTCAGACGTCCGTTTCTGGACCCCGCAGAGTCGGCGGGCCCCCGCCCGAGAGCCAGCCTGCCTCGGGGGGGCCCGTGCCGGGCGGCGCTCATGGGTCCCGTGCTGTGTTTCAGGGAAGCTCAGCACCTGCGCCCCTTCGCACGATCCCGCCGACATGGCTCCTCAGGTCCCCAACAACGCCGACGTCTCGGCCAAGGTCGTGCAGGGCAAGCTGGACCGCCTGCCGCAGGCGGTGAGGGAGTTCGTCGAGCGCAGCGCCAGGGTCTGCCAGCCCGACCGCATCCACATCTGTGACGGCTCCGAGCGGGAGAACCAGCAGCTGCTGGGGCAGATGGAGGAGCAGGGCGCCGTGAGGAGGCTGAGGAAATACGACAACTGGTAAGCGAGCGCCGCCCGGGGCCGCCGAGAGCCGGCTGGGAGGCCGGGGCAGCAGCGCCAGCGTCCTCGGAGACCCGGGAGCGTGGCCGGGGCGGCCTGGGCCCCTCTGCAGACCCGGGCACGGCCCTCCGCCCCCAAGCTGTGTGCTCTGATTTTGACAGCTGGTTGGCGCTCACCGACCCCAGGGACGTGGCCAGAGTTGAAAGCAAGACAGTCATCGTGACCAAAGAGCAGAGGGACACGGTCCCCATCCCCAGGGCCGGCCCCAGCCAGCTGGGCTGCTGGATGTCGGAGGCCGACTTCGAGAAAGCCTTCGACGCCCGGTTTCCGGGCTGCATGAAAGGTGAGACCCGCTCTGGTGGGACGTCGCGGGCCCCGACGGCCTGTCGAGCCGCGGCGACACCGGCGAGCAGGAGAGAGAGGCGCGCACCTTGGCTCCACTGCTGCGGACTGTGTCGGGCGGCGTGTCAGCAGAGTCCCAGCCGGACGCGGCCTGGGGTCACCTCCCTGGGCGCGCCCCACGCGGGCCGGGGCGGGCGGGCGTGACGGGGCCGGCCTCTCACCAGCCCTGCGTCACCCACAGGCCGCACCATGTACGTCATCCCGTTCAGCATGGGGCCGCTGGGCTCCCCGCTGTCCAAGATCGGCGTCGAGCTGACCGACTCGCCCTACGTGGTGGCCAGCATGCGCATCATGACCCGGATGGGCACGCCCGCCCTGGAAGCCCTGGGCAGCGGGGACTTCGTCAAGTGTCTCCACTCCGTGGGCTGCCCGCTGCCTTTGAAAAGTAAGCGTGACCCTCCCGAAGCCAGCGCGGCCACGCGGCCTCCGGTGGACACGAGGCCTCACGTGGACATGTCCCCTCCTGTCCAGAGCCTTTGGTTAACAACTGGGCCTGCAATCCGGAGCTGACCCTCATCGCCCACCTGCCCGACCGCAGAGAAGTCATCTCCTTCGGCAGCGGCTACGGCGGGAACTCGCTCCTGGGGAAGAAGTGCTTCGCGTTGCGCATGGCCGGCCGGCTGGCCCAGGAGGAGGGGTGGCTGGCCGAGCACATGCTGGTGAGAGCCGGGGCGCTCCGGCCCCCATGCCCCCAGGGCACGGGGAGGCCTGTGGGCAGCCGCACGCGGGGGTCGCCCCTCAGGGGCTCGACGGGCCCTCGGGCCTGGCCACTGCCTTTGTCAAAATCGTCCCGTCCGTACTTGGAGAGAGACGGCTTGGTCACTGCGGCCGGGGGGCTTCTCGGCACACCCCGGACTCAAGTCCGGGGCCCAGGGGCTGAAGGGAGCAGGAGGCCTGAGGGCGAGCTTGTCTCCGCAGATCCTGGGGATCACCAACCCTCAGGGCCGCAAGAAGTACCTGGCGGCCGCGTTCCCCAGCGCCTGCGGGAAGACCAACCTGGCCATGATGAACCCCACGCTGCCCGGCTGGAAGGTGGAGTGCGTGGGCGACGACATCGCCTGGATGAAGTTCGACCAGCAAGGTGAGGCTCGGGCCGCTGCGGACGGGCGACGGGGCAGAGTGGACGTCCGCGCCGCCACTGCCGAGCCCCTGGGGCCAGGTCTGCATTTCGCAATCAGTTATTTCAGAGCTCGCAGGGCCGTGGAAACTTTGTTCTGTAAGTCTGATTTATCGGGCGTCTGCGTCGCCACGAAGCCAAAGGTCGCTGGTGTTTGCCTCATAAATCTGTTGAAATAATATTGACGGGAAGCGGGTGAGGGCGGCTCGTACAGTCGGGAGCCGCGTACTCGCATGAAGAAAGAAGCAGCTCCGGGCGGGGTGAGGCGCGGGGCGTGGCGCGCCGTGGCCCGCCCCCCCCCCCACGCGTCCGCTGTGCACCTTTGCAGGTAACTTACGGGCCATCAACCCAGAAAACGGGTTCTTCGGCGTCGCCCCCGGCACCTCTGTGAAGACAAACCCCAACGCCATCAGAACCATCCAGAAGAACACCATCTTCACCAACGTCGCCGAGACCAGCGACGGGGGCGTCTACTGGGAAGGCATCGACCAGCCGCTGGCCTCCGGCGTCACGGTCACCTCCTGGAAGAACAAGGAGTGGTGCGCCGAGGACGGTGAGGCCCCGGGCCCGCCCCGCCCGCACGGCCCCCGCGAGGGCCGGACGCTCAGGGGCCACCGCTCTCGTTGCAGGGGAACCGTGCGCCCACCCCAACTCGAGGTTCTGCACGCCTGCCCGCCAGTGCCCCATCATCGACCCCGCCTGGGAGTCCCCGGAGGGTGTGCCCATCGAGGGCATCATCTTTGGGGGCCGCCGGCCTGCTGGTGAGGCGCCCCTCGGCCCGCGGGGGGAGGACGTGCCGCCCGTCCAGGGGGCCTTCCCTTCCAAGACCCCGATGGCCAGCAGCGCCGGCGGGGGCAGCACCTAGAACCCGCCAGAGCCCGCTCTAGCGTGACCGCAGCTCTGCGGTGTGGCCGGGGCGTAACTGGGCTCAGCGCCGTCTGCACCGTAGCTTTGGGGTGCAGCGAGAGCTCAGCGAGGAGCCCCTCTCCTGCC
>NW_004567123.1:35581056-35585367 GCF_000260355.1 Condylura cristata
GAGCTGCCCAGGAGGCAGGTGGGCCCACCGCACCCCTGTGCCCACAGGCAAAACCATCATGCACGACCCCTTCGCCATGCGGCCCTTCTTCGGCTACAACTTCGGCAAGTACCTGGCGCACTGGCTGAGCATGGCGCGGCGCCCCGGGGTCAAGCTGCCCAGGATCTTCCACGTCAACTGGTTCCGCAAAGACAGGAGCGGCAAGTTCCTCTGGCCGGGCTTCGGGGAGAACTCCCGGGTGCTGGCGTGGATGTTCGACCGGATCGACGGGGCGGCCGGCGCCAGGCTCACGCCCGTGGGCTACGTCCCGGAGGAGGGCGCCCTGAACCTCGTGGGCCTGGGCGGCATCGACGTCGGGGCGCTCTTCCACATCTCCAAGGAGTTCTGGGAGGAGGAGGTGGCGGACATCCAGAAGTACCTGGAGGAGCAGGTGAACGCCGACCTGCCCGGGGAGATCCGGCAGGAGCTGCTGGCCCTGAAGCAGAGGGTCGGCCAGATGTGAGCGGCCGGAGCCCGCCTGAGCGTCACCCCGCCCGTCGCGCCCGGCCGGCCCGACGGTGGCCGGAGCCTGAGCGCAACGGCCGCGGGAGAGGCAGGCCCCGGGGTCACGTTTTGATTTTTCCGCTGAGACCACAGAGTACAGGCTAGTGACAGCTCTGGGAAGGGAATCGTAGCGCACCTGCAAATTTCACAATCCAACGCACACTTGTTCGGCTCTGAGGACTCTGGCATGGTGTCTTCTTTGTTTTGTTTTGTTTTTTTTTTTCACTTAGCTGTGTGAATTAGCTGGAATGCACAGAAAAAAATACTTGAGCTGTATATATGTGTGTGTGTGTGTGTGTGTGTGTGTGTGTGTGTGGACTGTTATCTAAAATATATTTAACACCTTCGGGAAAAATCTTGGGCAAGATTGCTACCAGTTGTCACTAGAAGGAAATGTTGCTTTATTGGTAGTATGTGTGTTTAAATTATTTTTATACACTGTCGTTCTTTATCTTTACCTAATTTCAATTTTGCCCTTAACACCTCTTGGAAAAATCACAAAATAAACTTTTATAGAAAAGAGGGGTTTGTTTTCGCTCGTCTCTTCCCAACTACCAGCAAGTAGGGGTGCTCTTCGGAATCCCCTCCAAAGCACTTGGGGGGGCCGGCTCGCCCTGAACAGGGGTGAGGTGATGGGGGAGCAGAAAGGAGCCAGACGGCAGTGGGGCCGGGGGCCGCGGCGGGGACTGCGGCGGGGACACAGCCCGAGTTTGGGGTGCCTCAGCACGTCAAGGCCACCGGCAGTGTGCCGGGACAACCTTTAACTGTAGTGTGTGTGTCCCTTGTGTGAAAATGCGGTTTTTTGACAAAACTTTGGGTCTGGGGGAGCTGGTCTCCCGCAAGAAGTACATCGTGGCCAGTTTCAAGGACTCTGGTCAACGAACTCTTCTCTTTCTGCAACCTGCTTACGCGTCATTCGTGGTCAGCGTCTCCCGCACACAGGAGAGCAGGCCCCACCCGCCCCCATTTTCATTCCTTTACGTTGTCGGCAGAAGGACGTTTTTGTCTGCAGTTTTCATTTTCTCACCCTCATGCCCGCAGCCCCTGAAGCCTCTCTTGGTTTTCCAGTGTCCGCTGGTTCTGGTGAGGATTCTGCCTTGTCCAGCCGTCTCTCTGGATGTCCGCTACGTGTCCTCGTTGCTCCAACCGGCTCTGGCGCCTCACACCCCCCGTCCTTCCCCGGCTGTCCAGCAGCGGGGGCCGAGCTCCGAGGTGTGGACAGACCCTCTGCCCCCCGCCGAGGCGTGGGGGGAAGGCGAGCGGGTGACGGCCCGTGTTCTTCTGAATATGCCAGTCCGGCCTCTCTGGGGCAACGCTTCGCTCAGCCTCATTCACGGGAGGAGACTCGAGAGCACGTGTCCTTGAAGGACCAGCCACTGGCTGTCAGGGCGCGGGGGAGCCCCGTGCACGCCGGGCATCCTGCGATGGGGCTCTCTGTGGCCTCCGGCGTGGTCTCCCCCCAGCCCGGCCTGTCCACCTGCGGGCAGCAGTGACCACGCGGGGTCTCGGCTCTGGAGAAGCGGAGAACAGGAGCGCAGCTGGGCTCGCTGTCCTGGACACTCCAGGAAGCGCAGGGCACGGCACGTCCCTCTGCGGACCAGCCCGGCTCCTCGGCTCAGCTGCTGACCAGGTCTGCCCTGGGCGTGCCCAGCAGGCCGTGGCCTTGTCTGCTGACCCCCGGCTTTCTCGCCAACTCACTCCTCCCGCGTGGACGGTGAGGCCGAGATCACACCCGTTCCCAGTAGGGAAACCGAGACCAGGAGTGCGCGTCAGAGCCTTTGGGGAGCTCCCCCTGCTTTGGGGAGCTGGGCCGCGCTCCCCCACAGCCCCCCGGTCCGACTCCAGAGAGGCGCTGGGACAAACCCCGGAGTCGGCGCTGCCTGCAGTGCGGACCCCAAGCCACGTCTCCTCCCTGCGCCCTCGCCAGGCGCGTCTCTGGCTCCCAGGCCGAGGCCGGAGGGGCCGTGAGCAGGCAGCAGGCGCCGCTACGTGGCCGGGCGGGTGCGGGTCGGCGCGGCCCCTCCTCCCACCTTCCAGCTTGCCGGGGGCTCCGGGGCCACTTGTGGGCCCCGTAAAGGGCTCCAGGAGTGCTTTGACGCCTCTGTGCAAGCCCCTGCCCCCAGGCCAGTGCCTGGCTCTGGGCCGTCCGCCCACATCACCCCGGGCAGAGCTGGCCAGCTGGCCATATGCTCCTACGTGCTCGCACTCTCCAGCAGACTGTGTGTACCTGCCCCTGGAAGCCTGGGGGGCAGTCTGGGGGTGCTGTAGCAGAATAAGCCCGTGGGTGAGGCCAACAGCCCTGCTGCCCATGGCCCCGACTCCCGTCTCAGACCGGCGCCCGCTGAGCGTCCGTGTTCCGTGCTGGGGCCTCTGGGGACATCAGGATGCTGTGACCCGTTTGCCAGCGTTATCTGGTTTTTTCCTGAGCCCCCATGGGTGGAAGACGGCACTGAGCCGGCGTGAGAGGGGAGTGGCCATTTGGAGGTGAGCTTGGGGCCAGGTCAGAGGCCAGTGCCCTGCGTCCTGCCAGCACCCCGCCGCACCCCGCCGCACCCTGCCGCACCCCACCGCACCCCGCCGCACCCCACCGTCCACGGCCCAGAGCTGCGGGAGTCTGGGCTGGAGACCAGAGGCGCAGGACCGACCTGGCCCGTCCCCTCGGGGCTCGGGGAGTGGGGCGGCAGGGGTCTCGGCGGGGTGCCAAGGCCCTCCTCGTGGGCCCCTCCACTCAGGGCAGCACCTGGGCCAGCTCGGTCCCCCGGGCCCACAGCAGCCCCCTCCCGCCTCTGTGGCGGGGACCTGGGCCTGGAGGCTCCCTGGGCTGCTCCCCCGGGGCAGACGCTGCACCGGACCCTGCGTGGTCACGGCTGCCGGCAGCCGGGACCGTGATGCGGGAGGGCAGCTGCGGTGGCCAGGCGGGGCAGCTGCTCGGGGCCGGGGTGAGAACACGCCAGCGACCTCGAATGTCCCCGCCGGCCCGCAGCAGTGCCGTGGGGAGAGCCCCGTCTGGGCGGGCAACACCGGGGACCCTGGCGGGCGAGGCGCAGGGCCCAGCGCAGCCGGACTCGGGCCAGGCCCAGCATGGTGAGAGGGTCACGCAGAGGTCCGAGCCCCGCAGTCCTCAGCTGGGCCCGGCAGCCGTCCAGGACGCAGGGCAGGCCGCACGGCGGCAGCGTGCCCGGCATTCCTTTCTTCCAGGCCTCCAGGCGCCCCCACCCCCTGTCAATCCCTTCCCCTTCTGATTTCAGGAACGGCGGTGGCTGCTCCCACCAGATGTCGGGGATCGGATGTGCGCCCCTTCCCCAAGGACACCCCTCTCCTGTCTCCTGTCTCCACCCACATCTTTGCGGGTTCTGTGTCTGGTCCAGAGTCGTCCTTGGGGAGACGTGTCGGAAAGGTTCGTGCGGCCCAGGGCTGCGGCTCACCCCTGCCCAGAGCAGGGAGCACCCTCCCCCCCAAACTGGGGCTGCATACGGAGGCCGCGGGCCCCCAGAACTGGCCTCTCTCCAGCGGTGGCCCAGAGCAGCAGAGGGGCAGGGCGGGGTGCATGCCCCTGGTGGTCTGTGCTGGGTGCAGGCCTCTGGCCCCTTCCCAGTCAGAGCCAGGCGGGCAGGAAGGAGCAACTGCAGCCTGAGCAGGCTGGGCTGAGCTCCCCAAGGCCCCGGGCCCCGGGAGGGCGTATGGGAGCACGGGGCCTTCAGAACCCCCTCATGCAGCTCCTGGGGCGCGCCTGGACCCGGCCCCCCTTCTCTGCACTCCACACGTGGG
>NW_004567123.1:35586619-35589119 GCF_000260355.1 Condylura cristata
CTGGGCCCGCGGCCCGGCTGCGGAAGTCACAAGTGGGGCGTCTGTCTGGGCCAACGCCCATTTCCCTCCTTCCTCCCTAGTAGCAGCAACTCCGCGGCGCCCCCAGGCCCCCAAACAAGTGTCCGGGGCAGCCCTGGTGGGCTCTGGTGCACCCCCGGGAGAGGCCCTGCCTCTCTGAGCCTCAGTTTCCCCAGCTGTGCAGGGACCGCACCCCTTGCTCCCCAAAGTCTGATGACATCCAACCTGCCACAGCAGAAGCCGAAGCTGTGTGTCCCCTCCAAGTCTGGGGAACTGGGGTCTCTGGACCCAGACCCAGCTGTGGGAGGGGTGAGGCGGAGGGGTGACTGCAGGGAGGGCAGGTTCCGGCCCAGACTGTCCCCTGCAGCTCGACAGCTGACTGACCCCATGTCTCTGGCGTGGTGACCCATCTGCCCAGCTCATACAGCTGGGTTCCTCCATCCTGAGCCCCGGGGAGGGGGGCAAGCGGGCTCCTGGCTCGGGGGCGTGCCCCAGGGCCCTCCGCGGGGTCTGGGGTGAGAGGCAGCCCCCAGCCCCTGCAGGGCGGCCTTCAGGGGTACAGGCGAGCTCGGGGTGGGGGGAGGCTCCTGCTGGTGGGGAGAGGGGCCCTGAGCATCTCCTGGGGAGACGGGGGCACAGCTCCGGGGCCCGGGGCGGCTCGGGTCAGGACAGCCCCAGGGAGGCCTGGAGACCTGGCTGCCGTCTGGCCGCCGGGCCCCGAGGGCCCCGGCTCCTTCCGAGTGGGGGGAGACAGCCCCCCGCACCGTGCCGGGGGCCAGCCCGGCCAGTGGTGACAGTGCCGGCCTCAGCCACGCTCCCGCAGCTGGGTCATCAGGGCTGCCCCCCGGACTGACCGCTTCTGCCCAGCTCTGCCCCCCGGGCTGAGGGCAGTCCCTGGAGCGGCCCCTGCAGAGCGTCCGCCCTCGCGTCCGCCCGCAGAGGTGGACCCCGTGACCGGGAGTGGAGGCTGCACTGTCTGTGTGAGGCCCCGTGAGGGTTTTGCCCCCATGAAGGGCAGGGTGGGCAGCAGAGGCCCCGGGGGTCGCGAGGCCGCGGCTCTCGCTGATGGGCAGCAAGCTCAGAGCCCTCGGCCCCAGGAGACCACTGCCAGACCGGCCAGCGCTGGGTCAGGAGCCCCGAGGCGGGGCGGCGTGTGGGGGTTGGGGACCCGGCAGGCCAGCGCTGGGTCAGGAGCCCCGAGGCGGGGCGGCGTGTCGGGGGTCGGGGACCCGCCAGGCCAGCGCTGGGCGGTTTCATCTGTTTCTTTTTTCAACAGGCTGCAGGCAGAGGGCACGGGAGGACACTTCAGAGACGGCCTGGGGGGACGGGATGTGACTCCCCCTCTGTTCCCTGGGCAAAAGCGCAATAAATCTGTGCAGAATTCAATCCTGGTCTGTCCGATCTCCTCCATCTCTCCCTCGCCTAATAATGGTTATTTATTGAGCACTTATTATGTGCCGGCACTTAGCTAAACACGTAGAGATAAGGCTGAAGTGACTGTCCCCAGCCCCTCCCTAGGCGAGAGAGAGGCCGAGGGAAGAGGTAGAGCGACAGCTAGGGAAAAGCGCGAGGCCGGAGTCAGGTTAGAAGCTTGGTTTCCTCCCAGAAGCGCTGACCACCCGCTGACCACCCCGACCCCTCGGCAATGAAAGCCCCCGCCCGCCTCTGTGGGTGTGGGAGCGCCCCGGTGGTGCCGGGCCCAGCCCTCTTGTCCAGGCCAGACGACATGTGGTCTGCGGGGGTGGGGGTGGGGTGAAGGTCTGTGGACAAGCTGGACTGTCTGGTCGGCGTCCAGTGAGATTTGTCCTTCCTGGAAAGCAGAGTCCTGGGGTCCCCACTTGCTCCAGAAGAGCCTTGCTGAGTCACTGCTCCCCAACTCCATGGGGTGGGGCCTCTGTCTTCAGTGGACCCCAGGAACATCTTCAAGTCCCCTTGAGCTGACGCGCTCCAACCTCACATCCCTCGCGTCCAAGAGGGTGGGAAGAGATTAGGGTTCCTGTGCCCCAGGGGTTCTCACCAGACTGAGTGTGCCCTGGGCCACAGCAGCAGGAGGCGGTCAGGGGGGGTGAGGGGTCAGGGGGGATGAGGGGTCACTGAGGGATGAGGGGTCACTGAGGAATGAGGGGTCACTGGGGGATGAGGAGGTCACTGGGGATGAGAGGTCACTGGGGGATGAGGGGTCACTGAGGAATGAGGGGTCACTGGGGGATGAGGGGTCACGGGATGAGAGGTCACTGGGAGATGAGGGGTCACTGAGGGATGCGGGGTCACTGGGGGGTGAGGGGGTCACTGGGGATGAGAGGTCACTGGGAGATGAGGGGTCACTGGGGATGAGAGGTCACTGGGGGATGAGGGGTCACTGAGGAATGAGGGGTCACTGGGGATGAGGGGTCACTGGGGTGAGGGCTGCAGCTGCTCAAGTCTGGTCTGGGCAGGCCGGGCAGGCGCAGCCTCCTGCTGGGTCTGAGCAGGCCAGAGCGGG
>NW_004567123.1:35591227-35615633 GCF_000260355.1 Condylura cristata
GTGCGGTGCAGGCTTGGGCCTCTCCGCCTCCCTCCCTCCCTGCACCCCGACTCCTCACTCCCCCTCCGGCAGCCTATAGGGGTGCAGTGCACTCAGAGGAGGGGGTGGGGCCCACTGGCTGAGGTGGGGGGGCTGGTGCCTCTTCCTAGCCCAGCCAGCACCACGCTGGGAGCCCACTGCGCTCACTTTGCAGAGGCCACCAGGCTTCAGAGTGGGGAGGTGACCCCGAGATTATTTTCCACGAGCACCCCATGGAGGGGAGCAGGGGACTCGGCGGCTGCGGCAGCTTCTTCCAGGCCGTGTGAGCTGGGGCCGTGGCTTCACCTCTCTGGCTCGGCTCCTCCTGCACGAGCCCGCTGGGGACAGGATCTGCCTCTGGGTGGGGGGAAGAGGGGTCACCTGGGGGGCTTTCTCCCGGGGGGCTGGGAGAGCTGTCCCTGCAGTGCGCTCTGGGGGCCGGTGCTGGGCAGGGGGCGCCGGCTGGGCGTGAGCCCCGAGAGTGCCGATTCGGAAGGGCACCCTGGCACTGGCCGTGACTGGGGCGGCAGCCAGGGCGGCTTTGCGACCCCAGGGGCACAGCCCCCTCGCGCGGGGCTCTCAGGCCAGCCAGACATGGCCCCGGCGTGGGCCAGCAGCTTCTCCGGCGGGGTCCCCACCTCGGCGTTGGCTCTGTAAACACTCTGGGGTGGCCGCCTGCGCCCCGAGTGGGGGGTACGGCCCTGCTCCTGGATAAGTCACAGCCTCTGTCCCGTGAGAGTGCTAGCGGGGGTGGGTGCCCCGAGAGCGCCCCCACGAAGCCCCCGAGGGAAGCACTTCCTCTGTCCCACACTCAGAGAAAGCAGGGGCTACAGCAGCGGGGGGGGCCCTGCTGCTTGGCTCCCCGGGGAGCAGAGGTAACAGCAGCAGCCGTCTTGGGCCCAGCCCCCACCGGGGGCCAGCAGAGGGGTGCTGAGCCCCCACGCACAGCGGGGAAACTGAGGCCCGGGTGGGCAGAGGCCGCGGGCGCCCGAGGACTCCGGAGTCACCCAAGGTCGCGGCGGCAGACACCAGACCGCCTCAGCCTGCCGGTCAGGTCCGCGCCCGCCAGCAGGGGCCCGGCCGCTGCAATCCATCAGCCCCTGGCAGAAGCACAGTCTGGGGAAGACGGATGGCGGCTGCAGGTACTGGTGGGCGGATTCATAAAGCTGTCGCAGCGGCCGTAAATCAGATGAATATTCGGCTCCCGCCCTGGCAGCCGCCTGGCAGCGAGATGGATGCCGCCGCCGCCGCCCGCCCGCAACCTCCCTGCTGTCTGGGAGCTCGGGCAGCCCGGGGTGGTCGGGCCACCCCACCAGCCGCGGACCCCTGTTTACGGCCTCCCTTCCGGGCGCCGTCCACCCGCAGGGACATGCAGCCGCCTTCTGTGGAAACGGGGTGAGGCCGGACCCAGTGTGGAGCCACCACCCAGTTCCAGAACATTCCGACAGCATCCTAGAACGGCCCCCCCGGGCTCCCCTGTGAACCCCATCTCCCGCGGTGCCCCCATCTCTGGACTGAGGCTCTGCCCCCAACCCCACTCATGCTCCATGTGAGATTCTGTGTTGTGTGACCTGCTCAGGGTCCCCCACTCTTGGGCAGGGGGCACAGTGCCCCGGGAGGGTGGGCACCGTGGGTGGGCCCCTGCGTGCCCACACTGGTCTTCCTGGCACCTTCTCTGGGGTGCCCACTGCCTTGTGGGGCGGCGGGCGGAGGCGTCACCTTGCGGGGACCCCACGGAGGCTGGAGCTGCCCTGCCACTCTCTGTGCCCGCGAGCGTCCTGGGCTGCCTCCGCGCCCGTCGGCTTTATCCATCCCCCTTTGCCCCTTCTGGGGAGGCGTCTCTGTGAGGGCCTCCCCTCTGCCCCACCTCAAAGGCCCGCGGGCCCCTCATCCCACACCCCGGCTGTCTCCCACGCAGGCTCGGCTCGGCCTGAGACACCTTCCTGGGCTGCAGGCCACCTCGGGACACACCGGGGTCCCCGGCCAGGCCGCGGGGCCCTGCCCCCCGCCCCCGTCCTCATCTCAGCCGCCGTCCCACCTGCTCCCCGCCAGGCCCACTAGGGGCCGGCGGGAGGGCGGGGCCTCGCTGAGGGCTGAGGCTCACCAGGGTCCCCTGCAGCTGCCCCCCCACGGGCTGGTCCCTGGGGCCCCGGGGCCTGCTGCCTGCGTGGGCCTCCCCATCTGTCAGCAGCTGAGAGCTGGGCGGGGGTAGAGGGCCGAGTGCTGGGCGCAGTGGCCACGGAGGCCCATGGTCACCAGGAGGCTGAGCCAGCGAGGGGCCGAGACCCCGGTGCTCCACGCCCCGCTGCGGGCAGAGTCCATGCGGCCTGGCGCCTGGCCTGGGGAGGGCGGGGCCGGCAGAGGCCGCAGCTCCATCCAGCGCCTCCCTCTCGGAGACACCCCCCTCGGTGGGGCAAAAGGAAAGCTCTTGCCTTTTCCTCTTCGGACGCCCCGGCCCCCAGCTCTCACGCGATAACCTTCTTCCCCAATCCTGGGTGGGCCCTGTTGTCTCGGCAGCATCGGCTGGTGCCAGGGCACTGGGGGCCCCTGGAGGTCACCACGGGCAAGCCGGCCCCGCCCACGTGTCCCTCCAAGTGCCTGAGAGCCCCCATCCCTAGCAGGTCAGCGCCGGGGCTCCTCAGCATTGCTGAGGTCAGAGTCCCCCGGGCGGGTAGCGCCCGTAGAAATTTTCTCCGCCGGAACTGCACCCCTCGGAACCCGGCTGGGTGCCGGCTGGGTGCCGGGTGGGCGCCGGCTGGGTGCCCGGCCCCGCCCCCCGCCCCACTTGCTGCTCCCCACACTGAGCTCACTCACAGCCCTGGTCCTTGGAGAAAGGGGCTCGCCCCACTCCCTCAGCGGGTCTGCCGGCAGCCCGGGGTCTAGTTCCCGACATTGGCGCCAGCCATCCACCCCTCAAGTCGGCTCCCCAAAAGGCAGTCACCCCGATTTCCCCCGCTGAGGCAAAAGTTTCTCATCCTAGACTTCCAAAGTCCGGGCAAGCACCTTAGCAACACAGGCACGTCTCTGGGCAGACGCGTGCGTCATGGAAAACTCGGAGGCTGGTGATTGGGCCTGGCGCCCTGCTCGAGTCCCCGAACGCCTGGAAACAGCATAATGTATTCCTGTCTGCAGCTCTGAGCAAAAGCTCATTTCGTGTCTGTGTTTCCATTTCCTGAGGATTAATAAGTGTGGAGGGGGACTCAGGCTTCGTGCCGAATATTTATTTAGTCAATATACACATCAATTTAGCAAATTAGAGATTGCAAGCCATTTCTAAGCAATGCTGTAAAAATAATAGCTGTACTTTAAACTTGTAATGGATTTTGGAGGGGGCTGGTGACGGCTACGTGCCTGGCACTTTATAAACACAAAGTTTAGTTCTTAAACTTCAGAAGATGTCTGAGTCATCGTGGGTGCTTGGTAAGAAAGCAGACAGCTGAGCCCATCTGGGCTGGGCTGCCAGAGCACCTCTGGAGAAGGCTAAGGGTGGGCTCTGGGCGCGTGACTGTGTGTCCCCTCGGACCCTGGCCCCAGCGGTGACCATCCGGGCAGGCTGACCGGCGGGATGAGTCCTGGGGCTCCGCTGGGCCCCCAGGGCCATGGCAGCAGCCCTGGCCTCCACCCACTAGAGGTCAGCAGCGGCAGCCCCCTCCCCCCCAGTTGTGACAACTGGAAATTTCCCCAGACGCTGACACATGATTCCGGGGGGACAGAATCACCCCCCTCCCCATTGAGAACTAGTGAGCTAGAGCAAGGCTCCCAGGCTCTTCCAGCCTCCGTTTCTTCCTGCAGACCCCCATTCTTGTGAGCTCCCACCCCGCCGCCCCGCCGCCCCGCCGCCACGGAGACAGTGGCCACAGTTCATGTTTTCTGAGCGAGCGCTGAGACCCGGGGAGACCCGGGACTTGCCGGGGGAAGCTGCCTGCAGGTGGCCAAGCTCGGGGTGCAAGCCAGTCCCGGTTTTCGAGGCTCCTCCTCGGCCTCAAGGCTCGGTCCCCCGTCCGTCCCTCCTCCGAAAGGCCCTCTCTGTCGCCCTCTGCCCGGTGGGCCTTCACCCCTCTCCCCACGGCTGTTCTCACCTATCGGTCTCTCCACAGAGGCACCCTGCCCGTGTGTGACGCCCTGTTTGTGCCAGTCTCCCAGGCTGGCAAGTGGGCTGTTAGTCATCGGGCGGGGCGGGGCTTTCTCCCTCTGGTTTCTGCTGCTTCGCCAGCGCCCAGGACATAGTAGATGAATCAGAGAAACATAGAAAGGCTCCTCAGACAGATCACCAAGGCAGAGCTGCCGGCTGCCGCTCACCACCCACTCTCCCCATGTCCTCTAATACTGAGACCCTCACGTTTTAGCTGCTGGACTCACGGATGGGCGACGGAGTACTGGCCAGTGAGATGTAAGTGGAGGTCTGGTGTGTGGCATCCCAGGAAGCACTCTGACTGGGAGAGAGCAAGCTCCCTCTCGCCCCTTTCTCTTTCCTGATGACCGGAGTGGGGATGTGATGTCTGGAGCACAAGCAGCCACCTTGGGCTATGAGGCAGAAGCTCCCTGTGAGTGTGGAGGGACAAGGCAGAAGGGACCTGGGCTTCGGTGACCTCTGGAAGGTGCTTTGTCTCCCTCAGACTCCTCTCGTCCGAGCTTTTGTTGCATGAAGGTGAAATTGTCTGTGTTATTGAAACCACTGCTTACCCTGGTTTCTCCATGTACCAGGCTGCATCTTAATCACTGCTCCCGGCTTTGGGGGGAAGAAGATATCGTTCATTTTGTCCAGGCTGTTTTCGAGCAAGTGGGTTTCCCGGGGCCCTGTAGTTAGAAGGAACTTCCAGGACACTGTCAAGGTCAGCCCCCCACCCCCGCCCCGCTCCCAAGGTCAGACGAGTCTCCCTTGAGGGAGCTGAGGCCCGGAGGGTCGGAAGGGGGACATGGGGCAGGAGGGCTGGGAGGCAGCCTGGCACAGCCTGGCGCAGGCAGGCTTCCAGACGTGACGTCGCTGCCTCTGACCCTCAGCCATCTCTTCATTCAGGATGCACCGCTGTGTGCTTGCTGGGGGTGGACGCCAGGAGGCAGGCACCACAGCTCCTGGAGTCCAGGGTGAAACAGACCAGTTGGGGGGACCACTAGGAACCAGTAAACAAGAGCCTGATGTGGGGTTTGCACCGGAGACGGGAGAGCAGTGGGAGACTGGGTAGGTGGGCAAGCGGGAGGCGGATTGAGCGTGCCTGCTGCCTGCGTGGTGACTTTGAAGGGGGCCGGGACACACTCTCCGAGCAGGAAGGTGCGGGGTGAGAGGCCAGGGAGCGGGGGCCGAGGCTGTGGGGAGCGGTGCGTGGTGCCCGGGCAGAGGAAAAGCCCCACGAAAGCTCGTGTTGGGGCTGGGGCTGGGGCTGGCGGGGCCTGCAGCAGGGAGAGCGCCGGAGCTGCACGTCTCAGCCTGCGTGCTGGGCGCTGGCTGTATCTCCAGCAGCTTCCGAGTGTCCTTGGCTCTCTCCAGGGGCGATTCCCTGGGCTTCGGCCCCGCCTCTCCCTGCACGGGCAGGCTGTCCGCCGCCCCCACGCCCCGCAAGCCCCAGACCCACCCGCACCGCAGGCGGTGAGGCCGGCTGCAGCCACCAACCCAGTGCTGATGGGGGACGGGGCCCCAGAGCGCCCGTCGGGCTGGGCCACAGCGGCCCACAGGGGCCGCCGCCTGGCTCTGGCCTCTGTGCCGCGGCCTCCTGGCCCCACTTCCCCTCTGGCTCCAGCAAGGACGCCCACGTCTCAGCCCGCTCCAGCGGGCTCACCAAACACCAGCCCCAGAGCCGGCTCAGCCCCTGCCACCCTCACCACAGCCGGGGGTTGTTCCTACGGCTCCCATTCTGCGAAGAAGAAAACCAAAGTGAAGCCCAGGACGCGAGGCTGTGTGCCCGACACAGAGGCAGAGGCAGGCGGAGGCGAGGTCTGCTGCTGGCCAGCTCCACGCCTTGCTCTGGGTCCAGCTCGGGGTTAAAGGCTCACAGCGTGGTGTCCACTGGCATCCTCCCTGGGGCCCCTCGCCAGCCTGCCCAGTCCGAAACTTGCGGCTCTCCCTCCAGGGGTCCAGTGGTATGGACAAGAACCCCCAGTGTGACAAGTGGTGCAGACATAACCTGGGTCAGAGGTGATGTCCCCTGGCTTCCATGCGGAGGGGGCGTGGGGGGCATCGGGAGCGGGCTTCAGGGGAGAGGTGGGTGCCTTGGTTTGGGGAAGACCTGTCGATCCGGCTGCCCCGGGGGCTGAGCCACAGACACGCTGCTTTCCGTGCCAGTCAGCAAGTGAGGTGGTGCCGACGGAGAAGGCTGGGCTCCCTGGGGGGGCCCGTGTTCGTGCCAGCGGCGGGCAGGCACGCAGGGGGCCGCCACCTGCAGTCGCTGGGTATGCCCCCCTCGCCTTCCAGCAGCAGGTCTGGCTCGGGGGACCCGAGGGAGCGACCTCGGGGTGCCAGGAGCTGCTTGGCAGAGTGCGGCGGGCGCCCTCCCCAGAGCCAGCCCGGGTCGGCTGCGGGCAGAGAATCGGGGCTGGGAAGCCCCCCGCCCCCCGCCCAGAGGGGGCAGGACCCCACACCCGCTGAGCGCAGAGGTCTCGCACCAAACACCTAGTGCAGGGGGAGGCGTGGGCAGCTGTGGCACCCAAAGCCCTCAACGGTGGTTCGGCCCCCACACACGGGACCGTCCGAGGCCGGGGTGGGGGCGTGGCGTGGGGGCCAGTGTCTGCCCTGCCTGTCCAGGTCAGCGCTCAATGTTCTCTCAACACCAGCGGCTGATTTTTAAACTCGATTTAAAGTAATTTCAGTGGTTGCAGCCAGGGTGCTCGCTCAGGACGGGTGAGGGAGGGCGGAGGTCCTGGGACGGGCAGAAGTGGGGGCCCGGGCGAGCAGGAGGGACTTGGGGGCCGGCGGACAGGCGGACAGGCGCGCAGGCGGGAGGGCCCTGAGCGCGAGGGCAGCTGGGACTGGATGTGGCGCGGCGTGAGGGCGACCGCGCGGGAAGGCGGGGCGGGGGGCCTGCCCGAGCCAGCACGCGCAGAGGCCCGCTCGCCGGAGCCGTCAGGGGCCCACGCGCGGGCGTCGTGAGCGGCCATGGCGGCCAGAGGCCCCTCGAGCCCTGGACCCCAATTCCCGGTTCAGGGTTCCTCTGCCCGGCTGAGCCTTGCGGGAGCCTCCCAACGTCCTCCTGGACACAGGGAGTCACTGCCCGTCCTGTGGACTCTTCTGGAAGGAAGGGAGACATGCTTGCTGCCCATGGAGTTAGCCTCCCACCTCCGTCCAGTCCAGGGGTTTCCTGAGTGGGACTGAGTCTCGGGCGGGGGTCAGACGGCCTCAAGCCCCCGTGGGGTCCCCGCCTCCGACCCCCGCTCGCTCAGCCAAGCCAAAGCTCTCTGGGGCGTGGCCGCACCACCTCGGAAAGGCCCTGGGGGGCGCCTGTCTCAACCAAGCCTGTCGTTGGGAGAGAGGCTTCGGCCCCCACAAGATCGTTTGCCCTGGGATCGCAATCACAGCCCTCCCGGCGAGGCCTCAGGTCGGCCAGGCTTCATGTACTTATTGCTGGTTTAGTCAACTCTTCCACGAACGTGTCGGCACAAGCCACAGAGCCACGCAGCGAGGACACAAGGGGTCACTGAGGAGTCAGCTGCTCCTCGGGGGCTGTGACCTGTGCTCGGCCTGGACAGTCATGCACACCCCATGTCAAAGTGCCACCTCGGGGTGCTCCAGCCGAGGGGTGTCCATCCTGCTTGCCTTCTCCCGGGGGGGGGGGGCCGCGCCCGCTGTGTGTCCACTGCAGGCTAGCTCTGCCCGGCTGGGTCAGCAGCTCAGAGCCCCTCGAGCCCTCGGAGGCTGCGCACTACTCCCAGAAAGCCCCCTCAGGAGCCCGTCAGCGCCCTGACTCCCGGCTGCCCTGCGTGGGTGCCCAGCCCGGGCCGACCTAGTGCCTTTAACCGCCCCCGACTTCCAGGGCTTTGGGGGCTTAGCCCAAAATGAGGTCTCTGGACATGAAGCGGGGGTCAAGGAAGTAAGAAGGGAGAGGCCGTCCGCTCTGGCGGGCTCGGGCCTCGACTGGCGTGTCGGGGGGGAATCGAGCCAGCCGCTGCCCGTGACCCTCAGCGTGCGGGTGCGCAGGCCCTGAGGGACTAACACGCCCGCTGTCCCCAGCAGCCCGGGTGTGGACCGGACCCCCTGGCCTGAGTCTGACTCCCCGTTGCAGGGGACTTAAACCATCTACTGGGTGTGAGGTTCAGAGTGAGCCGGGCAGACTGCCAGCCATCGTCCCGCTTGCTTACAGATGGGGAAACTGAGGCCAGAGTGGGCACGGGAGCAAACTGGGGTTTATGATGGGGCCTCCCAAGGCCTGGTCCGTCCTCTGGATATTAACCCAGAGCCTCGGGGCTGGGTTAAGGCGCCTGTGTGAGAACCTTCTGCTGCCGAGGGGCTCTCTCTGCTCACAGGCCGGGCTCTGAGGCTGCCGAGGCCAGCCTCAGGGGTGAGCTCGGGCTCCCAGGGCAGAGAGCCCTGCCCTGCAGAGCCCGGCCCTCACTGCTGCCCCCTCCAGGTGGGCGGGAGCCGGGGCGCCACCCCAAGGTGCCGGCGCGGCGGACAGACAGGTTGCCTGGGGGAGCATCTCGGTGTGGCCAGGACGGTCCTGCTGGGTTCCCCCCCCCCTGCTGGGCCCGGCTCTGCCCCCAGAGGCCGGGGCCATGTCCCTCCCAGCCAGCGCCCGGCTGGTGGGCGCGCTGAGGGCCCACAGCTGGCCTTGTGCTCAGAAGTGCAGAGCAGAGGGCCCAGCTGGGACATTGCCCCGCTTATCCCCCCACCCTGGGGCCCCAGTCCCCTCCCTGCTCGGGCTCCCAGCCTGCCTGCAAGCAGCCCCTCCCCCAGGGGCGCCCTAGATTCAAACCAGTCTCGGACAGAGCAGACTGGACGCGGCCCTCCTCGGGCAGTTTTGCTGTCTTGGCAGTGGGCGGGAGGGGCGGGTCCACCCAGGGCCCTGTGCTGCCCCTTCCCTGCTGGGACAGGCCTTGTTTTCCTTTACCGAAGTCCGGAGCAAGGGGTCAGGGCTTGGGGGTGGGGCAGCGCCCAGCTAATCCAAACCGGTGTCCCGAGCGCCTGGAAGCCCCCAGCAGGGGAGGCCTGTGCCTGCCTCTCCATCCCCTGCGGCTCAGCTGGGGCTCGGCCAGCGGTGGCGCCCAGGGAGGGCTCCGAGCGCCTTGGTGCCCGGGAGGGGGCTGGCGACCTGTCGGGCGGGGGGGCGGGAGGGCAGCTGGGCTGGGTCACGCCGCTTCTCCCGCCCCTTCCAGGCCGGAGGAGGGCGGGTGGGCACAGGGCTGCAGACGCGGGTAAGGCAGCGAGAGCGCGGCAGAGGGTGACGATTCGCCAGGAAAGGCTGGTCTGGCTGGGCCAGGCGAGCACTGCTGCCCTCGGGCAGGCTGATGAGCGCCCCGGCGGTCCCCTGGGGCACGGGCGCCCCTCGAGGCCCAGGCTGTCAAAGCCAAGGGCGCTCGGTCTGGCGGAGCAGCTGGCTCCGGGCCTGGACCCGACTCCCTGGCGTCCCTGAGCCGGGGGCAGAGATCGAGCTGGACACGTCCCTTAGGCCCGCTGCAGCACCTGGGCCCAGCTGAGACCCGCGGGCAGGGGGGCTGCCCTGGAGGTCCCTTCAGCGGGGCTGGGCCGCCCCTCTGCTCTGTCCCCGGACACCACAGCCCCGTCACCCGGACCACGCCGGCCTCTCCAGTGGAGACCGATCAGCAACGGGGCCCCCTCCCAGGGCGTCTGGGCAGGGCGGGGCGGCCTTCAGGGGGCTGAAGAAGCGGAAGGGCCGCCCTGAGGGAGCCGTGCTGGGGAGTGCCTCGGGGCCGGGGGGCCGGGGTGTCTGGGACAGACACAGTGGGGTGTGGTGGTGGGCGGCGCGGGTGGGGTGGGGCCGGGGTGGGGCGGCAGGGTGGGGTGCAGGCCAGAGGCCGTCAGACTGGCCCCAGGGCTGAGTTCATTTACCAGGGTGATGGGGAGCCACGGAGGGTTGAGGGGGTGGCTGGGCCGGAGCGGCTCTTTCCACCCCCTGGATGCTAGGTGGAGGTGGGACAGAAAGAGGAGAGGGCAGGTCAGTGGGAGACTGTCCAGAGTGGACGGTGGTGGCCAGAGCGGGTGAAGGGGATGTTAGGAGGCAGGGGTTGGGGGGGTCAGCTTGACCAGGGCTCTGACCAGTGTGGTCAGGAACCTCCCTGGGCGGGGGGCTTCTGAAGAGGTCTGCCTGGGTCCTGGGGGTCACCCCGAGCAGGGTGGGGGCCCTTCTGCTGGCTGAGGTTCAGGGGCCTCAGGGCAGAGGGAGGGTTTGGGCTGGGCCTGACTGCCAGCTAAGGCGAGAGCGGTAGGAGCCTCCACAGTGTCCACGTCAAGTCCAGCTGAGGATGAGCCTGGCCACAGCGTCAGCCAGAAGAGTCTCGGTGGGGACATCGCTGCCTTGGCGTCCTCGCTGGGGCCCGGGGTGGGGAGCACCGGTCCCAGCCCCCTGCCCGGCAGTGGGATGCGAGTCCATGCTGCGGCGGGTGGGAGCCCTCGACCGCGGGGGCCCCAAGGAAGCTATTGCAGACCCTGGGGTTCTCAGGGCACCCCGCTTTTCCCGGGGCTCCCCACCAAGGCCCCAGGGAAATCGGAGGTGCAGCATCCTGCGGTGGCCTCCCTGGGGGGTCGCAGTGGGGCAAGGGGACAGGACCTCTGGGACTGGGCACAGGGGCGGGGTACGGGTGTAGGAGCGCAAGGGGCGCCCCCTACGGGCGCGGGGGGGGCAGGTGCGGCCACGGCCTGGTAGGGGGCCGGTCAGTGCAAGCAGCAGGCCAGAAGCCACCGGCGGGGCTGAGGCAGCGCCTGGCCCAGGAGCCCCGCGAAGGCCGCACCGCGGCCGTCTCCGGGCCTGGCCCGGACTGTGCTGGGGCGGGCGCTCTCCCTCGGGCGACCGGCCTCTCTGGGCCGCGGGGGTCCTGGCTTCCTGACCCCGCAGCCGTGAGGGGCTGCAGACGGAAACCAGGCGCAGAGGGGACGCTCGCTCGCCGGAGACCGCGGCCTGGGAGACCGAGCTCCGCTAGGGGCAGCGCCGCGGTCAGCTCCAGGGACCAAGAGCCCCCCCCCAGACAGATGCGCCAGAGGGGGTCGGGCGGGAAGGGCCCGCGCAGAGGCGCCCCGTGGCTCCCAGGGCCACGCTGAGGACACCGCTGGGCAGAGGGACCCGCTGCAGCAGGTCAACCCTGTTCTGTCGAGGAACCGCCACGCCTGGAGCTCCACAGAGATGCCTGAAGTGGGGGGGGGGGACCGCGGGGAGCAGCCCTGCGCCAGCCTGGCTGAGTTGAGGCAGAGAACCCCCAGTCCCCCCACCCCAAAGCCGGCCCTTGGTGAAAACGGCTCAGGGGCGCCACCTGGTGGTCAGAGCCGCGGCCGCAGCCAGGCCGGGCCCAGAGCCGGGCCCAGAGCCTGACCCCCGTGCCCTGGCCCTGGAGGCGAGAAGCCACCCCCCACCCGCACCCCCGTTTGCACAGCAGCCGGCAGACGAGGCAAAAGCCAGAAGAGGCCTCAGGACACCAACCACCCAGGACCTTGCAGCCAGAGGGGCCTCTACCTTCGCCCCACGGGTCTAGTTTTAACCCCCAGAGTGAGCCAGCCCCCAGCGCCCCGCCACTGTGTGACCCCACACCCCGCGAGTATGCCAGCAGGCACAAGGGCTGTGGCAGCTGCATCCGGGCAGCTGGCGCCCGGGTGTTCCTACACTTGGGGGCACAGTGAGTGTGGCAGAGGGGAGGCAGCAGCTCCCAGGCCCGGAGCCCCCAGGGAAGGGGTCTCGCCTGACCAGTGCGTACATGGAGACTGAGGTCATGGTGCCGGGGCGAGCCCTGGACACCCAGGGCCAGGAGGGGGCTGAGTGCTCAGCGCTCACCCACGGCCCTCGAGCCCGATGGATTCTGGGGACGGACACGCGAGGGGCCGGTAGGCTGCACTGGGCCTCGGGCGGGGAGCTGCCCCTGGAGTGGCACAGGGGTGGGAGGGCTTCAAGTGGCCCTTGTGCAGCCCTCCCGGGCGGGGCCTGGCGAGACTGGCCCTCCCTCTGGGCCCTGGCTCCTGTTCAGGGATGGGCCCGGGGCTGTGGTCACTGCAGGTCACCAGTCGTGGGCCTGGGGCCAGCCCTGAACCCCAGGCCCGTGTCCCTCCCCGCCGAGGGGGCCAGTCTACCCCGGGGTGGGAAGGCCGAGTCACAGCCTGGGTTGTGACACCAGCAGGCCCACCTCGCTGCCAGTGTGGCAGGCTGTGGCCGGCAGAGGGCGCTCGGCCCTAGGCTACGAGCAGCCCGGAGCGGTGCTGCCAGAGGTGGCGGCTGGGACCGGCGGTTCTGCAAACTTGCCACAGAGAGAGAGGACGTGCTGCTGGGGCAGCGCTGTCTCTGGGGTTGCCCCGGCCAGGCTGTCCTGGTGTGTCCTGTGCCAGCTTTCAAGAGAGCGGAGGCTGGGGCTCCTCTGTGGGGTGGCCCCCACGTGGGCCTGCGCCCTTTGAGCTGGGCTCCCTGGGGGCGAGCGTCCTTGTTTCAGCCATTCTGCAGAGGAGGAAGCTGAGGCTTAGCGGTCGCACACAGGGGCCCCGAGGGCCACCATGCCAGGCCCCCTCCTTCTCTTATCCCCACGATGTCCATAACAACATACCCAGCCCTGCAGTCTTCCTCGGCTGCAGGTGACCTGGCCGCTCCCCGGAGGCAGGCATGGTGGGGGTCTTGAGCAGGGGGCAGCCTTGGGCTGTCACAGTGGCCAGGGTGTCATCACAGCGGCCTTTTGGTGGGGAGCGGGGGTGGGCGGGGCGGTGCTCGCTGCTCCCCTCCTGGCTGGGGGGTGCCCGCGAGCGTGAGGACAGGGGGAGTGGGAGAGGCTCTCCCCGCAGCCTCCCGAGGACAAGCTTCTGCCCCTGGGGCTGTAGCCCCGAGAGGGCCGGCTGGAGCCGTGCCCGGCACGCGGGGGTGGACGCTCGGCCTGGAGATGGGCAGCGTAGTCGCAGCCCACCCCACGCCAACCCCAGCTGCCCCGACGCACCCTGACCCTGAGGGAGGGCCGAGCGGTGGACTGTGGCCCGAGGGCCCCAAAGAGCCGAGCCCTCGCTGCCTCCTTCCCGCGTGGCCGTGGCGGCACCATCTCGTGGCGCCCTCTCTAAACTAGGGGCCCTGGGCGCCTATTAGCTTCCGGGCCTCCGCCGGTGGGGCTCAGGACCCAAGGGGGCGACCGGGGGTGAGTTTGCCCAGATCGGGGCAGGACCTGGATTTACCGCAGGACTGCGGGGCCCCCACGCTGGGCCCTGCGCTGGGGAGGGCACCTCCTGCCACCGCCATGCTGCTCTCTGGGCTTGTGCCGCGCCAGGGCTGGGCTGCTGCTCTGACGCAGCGAAGGGACAGGGAACGAGCTGCTGACAAGGAGGCGCTGGTCACGACAGTGGGCCAGGAGGGGGAACCCCGCCAGCGCCATGCCACAGACAGCGCCCAGCTACAGCGGAAATGAGGTCCTGCTTCTGCCGCCGGCAGGTGCATAACCTCCCAGAGCCTCAGATTACCTCTGTGGGACAGGAGGTTGTTGAGGTTCACCAGGGCCTCGCCCGGTGGCTGGTTTCTCTGCCCCTTGTGGGGAAGCGGGATCCACAGTGCTGGCTGGTGGCATTCTGGCTTGTCTACCATGGTGAGGAGAATGGTAGGTGTGACTATGCCCACGGGCTAATGATCAGGACTGGAAAAACCAGCTGAGCATGTGGAAGGCTCGGGGCCCTCTCCCCTGCCCCCCCAGCGGGCTCCCCTTCTCAGCCTGGGCATTGATGTTCCTTGACCCTAATGCTGCCATCTGCCTAAGAAGAGGATTAAGAAAGGCCTGGTCTGCGGCAGGCCTTCACTGTGTCCGGAACCACAGCAGCCACTTCATCACCATGAGGGCAGCCTCATTTCTCGTGGCTGCAGTCTCCGGCCTGAGAGAGTTGAGTCTGCGGGAGGAAAACCAAGGAGCAGAGGGATGGGAGGCTTAGGCCACATTGTCTGAGCTCTGGGGGAAGACCTTTCTCAAGGGCCAAAGCAAAACAAAAAGACTTTATATTTAAAGTGAAAAGAAACTGCTGTTTGACATTCAAGCTTCAGTAACTGCAGTATGTCCCTCTGCGGAGAAAGATGGCTTTGTGGCGGGCACCCTCTGCGGCGGGCAGCCTCTGCGGGGGGCAGCCTCTGCGGGGGGCAGTAAGGGGCCGCTGGAACGCTGCACTGTCCGGGCTCTCTGATGAGCAACAAGCCCAGGGGCAGGGACAGGGCCCAGGGCCTGAACAGAAACCACCCAGGTGGCACCGTCCAGGCAGCTGAGACCGCACCGGGGACGGGTGCGTTGACCCACTCTGAGCCCAACTCCCCAGGGTGCTGCTCAGAGAGCTTCCCCGTCCTTCCTGCATGGCAGCAAGCTTCTTGCTTTTCTGCCCAAGTCCGGTCTCCACGTCGAGTTCTTCCCTCCCGGACGAGTCTCTGGGGCATCGCTTGTTCCGGGTGCGTGTCCGCACTGTCCCCCCAGGCTCCGCGTGCGTGTCCCCTCTGCCCCCCTGTGCTCTGGCACCTTCCCGCTCCTCTCTGGCCTGTGCTTGCTTGCGGCTGGCCTCCCGCAGGGAGCTTTCTCAAATGGAACACAGCGCTTTACATTCAAAGGCTGGACCCCGGCGGTTGGCGGCACTCACGCGACCGACCGGGGTAATTCACGAGCTACTAATGAGCCCCAGTCGGGCCCCTGGGCGCCCCCAGCTGGAAGCCGCAGGACCCCTGCACGCCCTGGGCCCCCATCCCGGCCCGCGGAGGGCCTGGTGTTACACAAAGGGGCTTCGGCCACCGGGCGGCCCCGCGGCCCCGTGACTCAGCCCCCTCGGACTCGCTGCTTCCCCCCTTTGCCAGACGAAGCCCTTCTGCCTCGGAGGAGCCCCGGAGGCCGCCACACCCCATCCTGAGGAGCGCAGGGGCAGGTGGCTACCTCCGGGACACCAGGACTGGTCCCAGCCTGGGGAGCGCATTTGACTCTGCATTGGCCAATCGGAATGCTTCGTCTCTCCTATTGGCTCAAGGATCAGCATGTGACCCGCGCTCCACCAATCAGAACCCTCCCTGCTGGTGGTCTTCGGCTAGGCGGGCAGTCATCCCCTTGGCTGGCGGTGAGCCGCTCGGAGAGTGTCCCGGGCGGTGGAGAGAAGAGTCTGAACATAGTGTTTAAGCCCCTGGATCCAGCCACTCCTGAAGCTCACTACCCCTGGTTTTTCCACCTGCATGACAAATAGATTCCTTTACAGCCTGGGTGTAAGTCTGTCACTTGCGGCTAAAATGCCCCAGAATTAGCCCCCCCCCCTTTTTCTCGCTCCACCCTGTAATCTCGATTTCTGCTAAAGCCCCCGATGAGCAGCCCGCCTGGGCTCGCCGTGAGTCAGGCTCAGCAGCCAGGCTGAGGATATGGAATTGCACGTGTGAGCAGGCCGTGCAAAATCATTTCTAGCTGGTGGAGTAAATTCCTCTCCCACCCTCCGTTCAGCTGGGGCGGGGGTCCCCTGCAGAGCGCCTGCCGGGCGGGTGACCCGGGAGCCGCAGGAGCCAAGGGCTGGGGGACCTTCGGACTTAATCATTCCTGACTTTTAATGGTCGCTAGTTAATTTCCTTCCTGAAGAGAGCGGTTTTGACCTTCACCTCCAGCCCCCATTAACTGCTGACAATGCTTTGTCAGCATGTTTATGACAAATTAATTATACAGAGAGGGGAAGTCTCGCTGGGGAAATGAGTGCTCGGGCCTGGGCTGGAGGGGGGCGCCGGGCTGAGTTCTACCAAGCGTCAGATCCCACTGACAGGGGCCTGGTTAACCACAGACCTCGGGCAGAGCGAGAAGCAAGGGACTGGTCTCCAGCACACCACAGAGGAAAGACTATGCCAGGGGCAATAAATGGAGCCCTGGGAGCCCTTTCACCTGGCTGGTGTTGCGCCTGGGACACACCCTCGGGCGATGGTGGGGGGCTGTGCCGGCTGTGCGGCTGCATCCTGTGCCCCTCCCCGATGCACCCAGCTTCCTTGTTGCAGGGACCTGCCAGCTCTCCGGGGAGTACCCGTGCCGGAAGGCCCTGCCTGCCCACAGGCCAGGGTCAAGGGCAAGCCGCAGGCCGTGTGACCTGGCCCCGCTGAGGTGTCCCGGGTGCGCCACCTTGCTCTGGCCTTGCCACGGTCGGGGCTGTTAGGGCCCGGCCTCCTTCCTCTGTCCCCTGCCGGGTGGAGGAAGGGCTCTGGCCTGCCGTGTCCGCGGGGAGGCCCCAGCCCCCCGGCCCTGCCAGGGACCCTGTCCCACACGTTCCTTCGTTCCTGTGGGTCTTCTTGCCTGGGACTCGCTGCCCTGTCCAGCGCTCCCCTGCGGCCTGAGGGTGCGGATGGCTGGCTGAGAGACGGCCTTTGTCCCCCTTTCTGTGGCCCAGGGCCCGGCCCTCAGGAGGTGCCCAGGGAGGGCCTGCCCAGCCTAGATGGACACAGCATGGAGTGGCGGGCCCCCGGCCCGGGAAACCCCAGCCAGTCTCGGGCCCTTGCCCATCTCTCCTCATGCTGAGTGAGGGGCGGCCCACCCCACCCAGTCCGGGGTAGACCACGTGACACCCCTTTGTTCCTGGCAGATCACGTGACACCCTCTGGCCAGTCACTGCCGTGATGGTCCGCGGCGAGGGTGGCCCGAGCAGAGCCGTCCAGCAAGGCTCTCATGCTGGAAAAACCACAGAGCAGCCCAGAGGCTCCTGTGCGAGGGACGTGGTGTGGGGGGCGTTTTGTGGGGTATGGGGTTGTTGTGTGTGTTAGGCCTGCGTGTGGAGGCGCACTGTGGTGTGAGCGTGTGCGCGCGTAAGCACAGAGAGCGTGACCCTGCCTGGCCCATCCCAGCTTCTCCTTTGCCATCTTCCTCCCTCACCCCTCCCACGTGGGCCCTGCCCCACCCAGGGGGCACCCTCACCCCTTCTAAGGGGAACTCAGGACACCCGAGCCCCCAAAGTGCCACAGCCTGTATACAGGAGCATTTCCTGCGGACAGGCGAGCAGGGGTCGCCTGGCCCAGCGTCTGCCTGACGGGGAGGGGCTGGGTTCCTTGGGTTGCAGCCAAGGGATCAAAAATTGCTAGGCGGGAAGGTTCTAGAAAGAGAGGTGGCGTGATGGGGGGTGAGAAAGTCCCGGTGCGCGGAGCCCTAAGTGAGGAGCTGACCCAGGAGGGCGGGCCCAGGAGGAACAGGGAGGGCGGCCGGGCTGTGCTGATGGCGAGCCGCCTCCCCGCCTCTGTTGGCACCGGAGGGCCCCACGGTGACTCCCACAGCTGCCTCTGGCCACCAGCAGCCCCGGCTCTGCAGCCTCAGCCCCGACACGATCACGCTGGCCCCGTGTCGGGGGCAGGAGGGTCACAGAGGCTGTCTGTGGGGGGCAGAGCCCGGTGCCAGGGGCTGGCCCCCACGGGACCCGGCATCTGGACGGAGTCCTCTCCATGGCCGCCCTCTGCAGCTCTGAGGGCCTTGCTTTCGAGGGTCAGAGCTCCTAGGTGGGCCGTGGGCGTGCGTACGTCGGCCTGGCCACGAGACGTGCCTCTGGGCGGCGAGGCTCCCGAGGGCGGGCCTGGGGGCGAGAGGGCGTTGCCAGCGGGTCAGTGACCTACACCCCTCGGGCGACCTCGAGCCGCCACGGGCTCTGCTTGCAGGCACTGGAGTCACCCGGCCGCCCTGGCTGGTCAGATGGGCCTCACGCCCCTGCGTGCGAGGTGCAGTCGTGTCCTTCGGGCTATTTCAGCAGCTCCCTGCCTTCCCTAGGGCCCTTCTCGGTCCCCAAACTGTCCTCAGTGGCGCGTCACACATCCCCTCACGGCCCTGCACAAACCCTACGAGCTCGAGCCGGCCCAGGGCCGCTGGCCTCTCCCCGGCTTCCCGCCTGGTCTCCACGGCCTCCGCTCCTGGGCTCCCGGGGCCACGCTGGACGAGCCAACCCGGCTGCTGCCCCGGGCCCTTTGCACACGCCCCTCCCGCCACCCACCGTGCCAACCCCAGATCGCCCGCCTTCCTGGCCTCACCTCCTCCCAGTCTCCTCTGGCTGCCTGGCCAGGGCCAGGGCCACCGCCCCCGCCCCCCCACCGCCAGGCTTCGTGGCTTGTACAGCACTGTTCTTTCCGTGAAAGGCTTGACTGGCGGTGAGCTGTCCCCACCCGGACTCCGCTGCCCAGGAGTGGGGACATTCGTCTGCTTTGCTCATAGCTGAGCGGGCGTGAGAGGAGGGAAGGGCTGAGTGCGTGAATGAATGGGTGAGCTGCTCTTGTAAGGTCTGAAAGATGGGGGAGACGGAAGTGGCCACGGCAGTTCTTCTTGGGGAGAATCCGTGGACCTGGGTGGCTAAGGTCATGAGGTCGGAGGATCATACTCCAGAGATTTCGGGGGAGCCAGGCTGCCTGGCGTGTGGCCCTGTGCTGGCGCGGACTGCTGAGCCCGCTCTCCTGTGCCGGCTGGGCCCGGCCAGGCCTCGGCTCCGGTGGAGGAGCAGATGAGGGCGGGTGAAGCTGGCAGCCCTGGTCACTCTGGGGGACCCCTCAAGCCTCCGACTAGCCACTTCCTGGAAAAGGACACCGCCGTCGCGGGCTAATCTGGGTTTTCTAAGTGCTGGCAGGACTGAAGGCCGCCGTCCCCTCCCAGAAAGTCCAGGCGTGAACCCACCTTCCAACCCCAGGCCCCAGTGCCTTTCCCTGGGCCACGGTGGCCCCCCCATCCTTCTAAGCCCCAGCTCACCCCCCCTGCGGTAGTCTCGTCCTGTAGGGCCAAACCCCTGGGCCGGGAGCCCCGGCACCCTGGCGTCTCTCTCAAGGCCTGAAATAACAAGAACGATGCTCCACCCCCCGGATGCCCTGTGGGGGCTCACCTGAGCCCCCCAGAGCAGTGGGGGCCAAGGGGCTTTGTCGCTGTCTCCATGTACAGGCAACCGAGGCTCCGGGAGCGGCGCGGCCGTCGGGTCGCCTTAGACCTGACCCCACACGCCCCGGGGCGCCTGCTCCCCCGGACTGTCTCCTGCCTCCCAGACCAGAGAGGGCCACGCTGGCCGGCGCCCTGCTCACCTGGGTCCTCTTCCAGCTCTCCAGCGCCCCTGTTGCTGCCCCCAGGCCCTGCGGCGTGGGGACCCGCTGGCCCCCCGCGGGCGCTCGTGGTTCTGTTGCTGATGCCGATGCTGACGTTCTTGAGGGCGCACGAGCTGAGGTGGACTTCCTGCTCCACGGCCCCCTCGGGGGCAGGGCCGGGATGGGACATGTGCCATTTGAAAGACGCTTCTGGGGTGGCAGTGGTGGCCGAGACTGTGGGTCAGCCGAAGATGGAGAAGTGGGGGGCGGGTGAGCGGCGGGGCGACGGCCCCGGCCCTGTGTGTCCCCCGTGGCTGACCCCACCCCTCAACCGCGCCCGTGAGCCCCACTCTGCTTAGTCCACGGCTGAGACCTTGCCCCTGCCTGGGCCGGGGGCTCCCTCTGCGCCCGCCTGCCCAGGCTCCCAGCCCGGGTCCCCCGCCATCAGCTCCCCCAGGCACCCTGAGACTCAGCCCCCGGCCCTGGTGCGGCCTCTCGGCAGCCCACCCAACTGCGCCTGGCCTCTCACGTGCACCCCGGCCCCGCCCCGCCTCGCCCTCCTGCCCCCCGTCTTGGGGAGAGCGCTGTCCTCACTCAGTGTCACATCCGCCCAGCCCTCCGGCCTCTCGCTGCGGGACCCCGAGGAGCTGCCCACCACCCCTCCTCCCCTCTCTGGAGGCTTCTGGCCACCGACCTCCTCCGCCCCTGGCCACCCTGCTGCCTCTCTGCCCCTGCCCGTCTGTGATGACCATGCTGGGCAGGTCAGCCGGCCCCGGGTTGCTGTCAGCCTGCTCAGCAGGACACGGCTGCTCGGCCCCGCACCTCCCGTCGGCCCCAGCTCTCGTCCGCTGCAGTGACCCAGCTGCCCCACGCCCACTCTGCGGTGAGGAGCGCGGCTGGGGCCGGTGCCGTGGGAGCCCGGCGCCAACTCTAAGGTGTCCCTGCCCAGCGCTGCGGTTCCACCTCCACGTGGCAGGCAGGGAATTTCCCATCATGCCTCTGCCCCAGAAAGCCGCATCCAAGGAGCTGGCCGGGGCGGGACAGCCGCTGGGCCCCAGTACCTGGGGGGCTGCCCAGGGGGCTGCCCAGGGGGCTGTGGGCGGAGTCCTCGGGCTCGGCGCTGTGGACGCTCATCTGGTTGGCGTGTCCCAGCTGCACCAGCTTGAGCACAGACTTCTCCAGGTGGATGTTCTGAGAGCCCCACATTCCAGGGGTGGGATTCTGAGGTGGAGGGAGGTGAGGGGGAGCCATGGCACCTGGCAGACACAGCAATGAGACCTCTGACCTCCACCTGCTAAGCTCCACCCCCCACACACCAGCCCTGGGCTCTGGATTCTTCCCGGACCGTGGGTCCTGGGAATAGCCCCGGGGCGGGGGGCTGGATGGACAGGGGAGCCCACAGCGGGCCGGCCTCTGCTCCCAGCCTCTCTTGGGGTCTTTAATGCCGGCTCCAGCCCCGCCCGCCTCTGCGACACGCAGAGCCTCAGCTGTCGTTTTGCTTGGTCAGCACTTGTTTCCACGGGGGCCTTGGTTTCCAGCTGAAGGTGATGTTCTGAAACTTTGCTTTAAATTTTTTCATTTGAGTAGAGTAAAGAGATTTGACAACATTAAATGGTCAGGCATAGAGATGGCCAGAATCGGAGAGGCGGTGTCGGGGCACCGAAGTTCAGAAACGATCTAGATTCTAGAGCAAAGCCCCATTTTTCCCATGGAAACTGAGGCCAAGAGCAGTGCTCTCCTGAGGTCACAGGGACTGTCCCCCCACGCCCCCGGGCTGATACTGTGTGTCCCGAAGTTGGACTCTGGGCACCCCGGTGCCCCCCACCACAGCGCCTCAGAACCAGGGGCTGCTGGGAAGAGGCACCCTGAGATGTCAGAATCCAGGGAAATCATGTCTCAGAGCAGACAAATATTAAACAAACACAAAATCTTGAGGCTTTCTACAGAGGGAGAGAAAATGGTGTTGTGCCTCGTGGGAAAACATGAGGTCAAACAAGGTAGAAGGCGTCGGAATGGAGGGAACAGGAGATCCTTGATCCGGCACCAGGAACGACTTCTTCCTTCTGAGGGAGGTCGCCAAGGAGGCCCTTGGGACCCGAAAGCGGCCCTTTCTCCTCAGGGCTGAATACCCACCGCCACCCCCAGATGGAGCAGCTGCCCTCCGGTCCTCTCCCTGGGGTCCCCCCGGGACTCACCACTCCCCGCAGAGGCCTCTGGCTTCATGATGATGTTCCCATGTCCAATCTGGAGGTCTGCACAGTTCTGAATGTAGATGCCACTCTGCGGTGCATTCTGGCTGATCATGTTAACTGGATTTTTCTGAACGATAATTGTGGTAGCCTGATTTGTCCCTCCGGACTGTCCTGCAAAATAATATCCCGCTGGTCCCTCTAGTAATCAGGGGTCACAGATCACCACTGGCAGCATAAAATCCTCCTGGGGAGCTTATTGAGACAGATCCCTGGGCGCCCACCCATGGGTGCTGTGTCGGTCAATCCACGTGAGCCCAGGAGCTGGATCTTTGCCCAGGAACGTGATGCATGTCCCCATGGCAGGTCACCCGACCTGTGTGATGGTCCTCCCCCCGGCCGTGGCTGCGAGGGGGCCGTCCCTGGGTAGCTTCTGGTCTCCAGGCAAGAATTCCTTATTTTTAAATATTTTTAAACTTTTCTAATTTTTGAAAACAAATTTATTTATTTATACACACAAGAACTGGGGTACAAGCCAGAGGTGCGTGGGTGAGAGGATTCCCCAGAGACAGAGTTGGGAGCAGAACAGGCCGATGGACTGAGACTCACTGCTGAGGGGAGCAGTGGGCGGGTCAGGAAAGGTCTGCTGCGGCCTGTGGGTATCCCCCGGCCAGGCACGGAACTTGTGCCAGGGCTGTGGACAGCATCACAGTGCTGTGCTTTAACCCACTGAGCCACCAGGGGCCCTTTTACACTTGTCTAACTACACCCATCAGCCATGAGCAAATAAGGTCTGTCAACCTTACATGGCTCTTCCAACAACCTGGATTTGCCACCATGGACTTGCCACAGGACCCCTAGTGTGCTGAGACACCCTTGGCCCTGAACGGGGGCCTCCGCCCTTTCTACCCACATCCCCACGATCCTGGGTCCTGGGCTCTTTTGCCTTTGTGGGTCCCTTTCTCTATTAAAAATACTTAAAAGTCCACTTTCTGACTGTGTTGAAATAGAGATGGATGCAATCCTGGCTGACATCATTATTAGTATCATTAAGATGATGAGATTCATTTGAAAATAAATGAGAACATTTTTAGAGGACCCTTGGAAGTTCCCCAACTCCAGCCTCTCCCCTGCTGCACCCCATGGATGAGTGGGCCCTGCTCCCTATGTACATCTGAGCCTAGCCTGGCCGACTCTTCCAGCAACTTTAAAATAATAATCCATATGGGTAAATCCATATAGATCTAGCATCCATGTAGATAGATTCATAGAATCCAGCAATTCTGCACCCAGTTTTCTCCCCAAAGAATTCAAAGACACTAATTTGAAGGGCTGTCTGCGCCCCTATGTTCACTGCAGCACTGCTTGCATTAACCATGTTATATATATACATGGTGTGTTTCTGGTGGAATACTACTCAGCTGTGAAAAAGGTGAATCTGTGGAAAAAGAGAATGATGCTGAGTGAAATAAATCAGAAGAAAAAAGACAAGTACCAGGTGATTTCACTCAGTGTGACTATAAGAAACAAAACAATGGAACAGACAAGAACAAACCAACACAAACTAGAAATTTGACAGCAGAATTGAGGCTCCTGTGGGGCAGGTGGGGTGTGGCGCAAAGGGGGGAGAAGGCCCAAGGGACTGGTGGGTGCTTTGGTGGTAGGTGTGGTGTGGTCACATACACCTGAAGAGATGTGAGTCCACACCCCTAAAACACCTACCGTGGTGTGAACCAATGTACCTCACTAGAAAATATTAAGAAATGAAGTAACAACTCAAGACCATATGATGGAAAAAGGAAAAAAAGGTACTTCCCAGTTGGGCAAGCGCTTACAGAAAATGTCAGCAAGCTCTGGCTGAGTCCTGCACCCACGTTAGGACTGGGCCACCTTCCTCTTGGCCCACTGCCTTGTGCAACCACAGCAGCAAAACACACTCCAGGGAGCCCTCCCTGATTACTCCCTGCTAGCTCCCCCTTCCAACAACCGGTCAGCCAGACTCTTACCGGCTTCTGAAAGGGCCTGATGAGGTGGACAGGCAGAGTGTGCGGGCAGGTGAAGACTACCTGGTCGATAAACCGCCCACATGCTTGAATTTTGGTCCAAGTCCAGAAGGTGCAGTTTTTTCAGAGTGTATAAATCTGGGTTGACGTCCTTGGCTGTCTCCATTCCCAGGGCCTTGGCGATGTGCAGGGCTCTCTGGGGCCCTTGGGCTTCTAGGAACTTGTAGATCTCTTTTTCTGGGGAGCAGGATGGCAGGTGGTTTCGGAGGACACCCAGCTTTGAACCCGCTCGCCCAAGACCAGTCATGCAACGTGGGCAGACCCGGCCCCTCTGTCCCGGGGCGCGCCGTGAAAGGGGGCTCAGGGAACATCTGTGCTGGGTTGGGGCCCAGGGGTGGAGACGGTGGCTGGCACGTGGCCGGCGCATGGGCCTGATTGGCCAAAGCCGCTTCCGTCCCCTGAGAGGACGCACAGTGGGAACCCCTGGGGGGCAGCCCTGAACAGGCGAGCGCCTCAGGCAGCCCAGGGGTGTTGGGGCTCAGAGGAGGTGGGAGGGCCCAGGGTGCTTACGCCGGTCAGTGAGCTGACTGCGGGGGCTCCCGGGGATTGACAGAGCATTTTGTTGGGGCGTCTTAGCTGGAGAAGGAGAGAGGAGAGTGAGGGTAGAAGAACGGAGAGCGGACGGCCCGCCCTGCCCCCGCCCGGCGGCAGCACCGGGCCCCAGGGCACCCACCTGGCTTCGGCCCCTGCCCCACCGCTTCCACACTGTGTGGCTTCGCGACCACGTGACCTTCTCGGGGCTCAGCTTTCTTGTCTGCAAAGAGGCAAAGAGCACCATCTGTCCACCCCGGTGGCCCCGCAGGGACGGGCGTGGGGCTCTTTGGGCCAGAGAGGGCGCCAGGCCCCAGCCGCCGCCGTGTCTTCCGGGCGCGGCCGGCCTGAGCCTCGGGGCCCTCTGACCGCTGGCAGCCGCACGCCGGACGTCCTCCCCGCGGATGAGCAAGGGGAACCACGGCCGAGGGAGGGGCCGCACCAAGCGGGTTACCTGGGCCGGGCGGCGTCTGCTTGGGGGGCA
>NW_004567123.1:35616823-35619920 GCF_000260355.1 Condylura cristata
CAGAGGGTTCCTCTGAATGGCCTCTGGTCCCCCAGCCTGGGCCGGGCCCCACCAGCCCAAGCCAGCTGCTCTGCAGGGGGGAGGGGCTGCCGAGAGCACCCCAGGACAGTGGCGGGGCCCAGGCCCAGGCGGCTGCCAGTAGGTTGTGGGGGCCTCGCCCGCTCCCCGTCAGAGCCCGCCTGCCCACGCCAGGCCCCGCCAGGCCCCGCCCGCCGCCTGTGACACCTTCATTCCTGAAAAGTCGGCCCGAATGGCGCCCCACCCCCACCCCCGCCTGGGCCCATTCTCCATTCTGGTGACCACAGAGGAAGTGGGGGAGGCCGGCTCCCCACAGAGCAGACAGAGGGCACCGGGCAGGCGTGATAAGAAAACAAGGCCTCGGGAGCGCAGCTGTCTTTGCAGGCCCAGCACCTGGATTCGGGCCCTCTGCCCCGGGGACGACAGGTCCCGGGCTGCGCCCTGGGGCACCCCACGCCAGCTGCTCGTGGCTGCTTTCCTCCTCGGACTCCCAGCTCTGCCTCCGACTAGCTGTGTGACTGCGTGTGCCTCAGTTTCCCCACCTGTGAAACGGGGCTAATAGCAGCCACTTCAAAGGTCACGGAGCGCTAATGGCACCGCACCGGATCTGAACCCCAAGCCATCCAGAGTGGGCCCCAGAGAGCCGTCCCTAGCAGGCCGGCACGCGGGGCCTCCTGGCCCCCGGCAGTCAGGCGTCGGGAGACAGAGGCAGCCGAGGCAGCGGGGCTGCCCACACCGCCCGAGGCGAGCGCGGCGGGCACAGCCTCTACCAGCCGGCCCGCGGCCTCAGGATGGAGCGGGCGGCACGCCGGCTGGGGCCGGGGCACCCCCCCTCTGCCAGTCTGCGGTTATCTGGGCCACCCAGGCCGTGCGGGCCTCACCCAGAACCCCGTTGGCCCCAGGGGGGAAGAAAGTACCTGCTTCCTCCAGGGTCTGGGCCATGCTGACGGCGGCTGCAGGAGCGGGGCTCGCGGGCTCGGCGGCTTCTCCCGGGGTGACGGTGCGGGGCCGGGCGTGGGCGGCGAGGGCGCCGGGTGCCCCCGGCCGCCGGTGCACAAAGCTGTGTAAGTGTGAGCAGCTGTGACAGGTCTAAGATCATCACCGCCGGGCGAAAAGGGAAACTGGCACGTCACTGCGGAGAAGCAAAACTGAAAGCAGAATCATGAGTAAGACGAGAGGTTGAGGGAGGGGTGCGGTGAGGATCCCCGACCTGGGGGCCTGCTGCCGACCTCAGGCGCGGCCACGGCTCAGGTGGGGCTCATGGACAGGACAGCCCCTGCGCCCTGCGGCCTCGGGCGCCAGCTCCCTCGCGTGCCCGGCCCTGCGCCTCTGCGTGGGGTGGGGGTACCGGCTTCTCCGGGGAGCCGAAGGCTCGGACTGGAGCCCCCGGTCTGAGAAGCCTGGGCTCGAGCCATTTGTGGCTGGGGTCACGGCTAAGTTATTCAGCCTCTCTGTGCCTCAGTTTCCTCCTCTTCAGACAGGGCTGGCGACGGCCCGCCCCAGAGGGTGGCGGGGGCGTCCAGGTTGACATCCAGGGCTCTGCCTGGCCTGTCGGTCAGTTGGGGGACTCGACTCTGATCCTGAGGGTCAGCTTTGCTTCTGGAAAGACCCTCGTGCTCCCGGGTGGGGGGAGGGGAGGGCGGCGCCTCCGGTTGCAGCTCTCTGGTCAGTGCCTGGGGTCACTCACATGCGTCCCCCATAAGTTCTCAAAGGCCCGGTGACCCCAACAGTTCAGACCTGCCGTTCTCCACGTAGCAGAGGGGAAACGGGCCCCTGAGGACGGAGGGCCCTTTTGAGGCAGTCGGGGCCCAGGCCCCCCCTGGCGTGGGGTCTGGCTGCAGAGCTCCGCACTCAGGGTGTGAGGTGCCCCTGCCTCCCGGGGTGCCCTCGCTCAGGGCGTTCCCGCAAAGGAAGGGGCTCATGGACAGGACAGCCCCCCTGCGCGGAAGCCGAGCTGGCCAGCCCTGGCCCGGAGCCCTCAGAGAGGCTTCTCGGGTGGGCCGAGATTTTGTTTGTCTGCAGGTAGAGGCTGGGCACACCCCGCAGCCGGACGCCACCCACTCTTCCTTCCTTTCTGTGGTGTGAGCGGCCAGAGCCCCGGTCTGGTTCCCGAGGCCCCGCTGGGCGCCAGGCTGCGACCGGCCACCAGGTGGCGTGCCCTCGCCGACCTGCTGGGTCCCAGGGTCCCTGGATGCGGGGTCCTTCTCTCTGCCCCTCCCCCCTTCCTGGCGCTTCTGCTCCGGCGACCCTCCTCCCGCCCTGCCTGCTGCCAGCCTTACCAGGCCCAGGCCCTGTCTGTCTGGCAGGTCAGTAGGGGGACTCGACTCTGATCCTGAGGGTCAGTTTTGCTTCTGGAAAGACCCTGGTGCCTCCGGGTGGGGGAGGGGGGGAGGGCGCCTCCCGTGCAACTCTCTGGTCAGTGCCTGTGTTACTGCCCCGGGTGGCCCCGTGAGTGTCCACACGAGAGGCCGGAGCACCGTCAGTGGGAGCACTGTCGTGGGAGTACGGTCATTCCTGGCGCGAAGAGCAGGACAGTTCCAGGGAAACCTCTTCCAGGTACAGGGGCTGGGCCGGCCAGCGAGCCCTAAGGCGAGGGTCCCCGTGGCCTGCCCCGTTTCTCCACCTCGTTTCCCTTGTTTTTTCTCCCCTTCTGCTGACTGAGTCTGCTGGCCACATCGTCCGGGGAATTCCTGCTTTCTGGGGTTGCCCTGGTGCAGATCTGTCAGACACCTGAAGTAGACTCCGCGGACACCATGAACCCTCCAGCGCCCCCGTGGGGGGTCATGATGCGGACCCCCAAGTCGGCTCGTGCAAGAGTAAGCAGGGGGTGGCAGGAGCCCCGCGCCACCCCCAGCCTGTGCTCCCCGTTCCCAGCTGGGCCGGTGCTCGGGTGACTGTTCACGCCCCAGGTACCACGCCTGCGCCCTTCTAGGGAGGAAGAAGGTGGCAGGAGGCGGCTCCCTCCCCGGCCCGCGGGCCGCCACTCGCGCCCACCGAACCTCTCCGCGGGCCACGGCCCTGCCCACCTGCAGGCGGTCTGGGACTGACGCTCTGACCCTGCACCACAGGCGCCATTAGT
>NW_004567123.1:35621655-35623174 GCF_000260355.1 Condylura cristata
GGAGGGGGGACCCTGGGTCCTGCCTCTGGCTGTGTCCTCACAGGCCAGAGGGAAGAGGAAGCAGCTCTCCGGGGCGCACTGACTCCCCTCAGGGCCCACCCTCGCCACCCCAGGCCCCCAGCCCAGCGCCTGCCGTAGGCTTGGGGGTCGCCCAGCTCCAGGGCACAGGGACTAGCGCAGCCCGCAGCTCGGGCTTGGGCGGGCTTGGGGGTGCCGCCGGGGCTCTGTGCCCACTAGGCGGCTGGGCAGGGCAGCGCAGCAGAGGCGGCTGGACTCGCCGTGGTGAGGCCCGAAGCTCCGCACTCAGGGACCCAGGGACCGGCCCTCAGGAGGGGCTCAGGGTCAGATGTCCGTCCTGGTCACTGTTCTCTGGATTCCTTCCCGCTGACATGACCTCTTCAGGGCCCTCCCTGGTGGCTCAGGGTGAAAGCGCAGCCCAGTGAGGCTACTGGCGGCCACAGCAGGCAGGGAGGGACCAGGGCGGCAGACCTCTGCTGTCCCCCGCTGCTCCCTCAGCAGTGGACTTAATGGATCGGCCTGCTCTGCTCCCCGCTCTCTGCGGGTCCTCTCACCCCCCACCTCGGCCTGCACCCAAGTTCTGTGTGCACAAATAAATGGTTTTTTGTTTATTTTTAAGAAATGACCTCTTGGGTATCTGGGTTAAACACCCGAGCAGGGGCCGCCCTCAGGGCGCCTCCGGCCAGGATGCCTCCTGCCCCGAGCTCGAGCTTCCCCCTCTGATGCCCCCACCTCGCAGATCCTTGTTGTCTGAGGTCTGGAGACTTGGGTGCGGCAGCTTATCTGGGAGGGGATGCCAGGCCGGAGCCAGGGGGCCCAAGGAAGGGGCCCTGTGGAGCCGGACGGGCTGGCGCTGCAGGGGCCAGCGAGCATGGCGGGAGGCGCCCACAGGGCCGTGAGGGAGCAGGCTGTCCGGCCTCGCCGCCAGCACTGCCGGGGCCGCTGCCCGGGCTGGCCGCTCCCCAGCTCTCTGGCCTGCTGCTGGGAGGCCAGAGGAGCCTCAGGCAGACGACGCGCGCTTTCGGCTCCATGGGCGCCATATGGGCAGCGTCGGTGAGTCTCCTCGCTGGGGCTGTGGCTCGTGCGCGTGGGCCCGTGGGCGAGTCCGGCGTCCCGCTGGCCGGAAGGGGGAGGCGGGCGAGAGCTGATGGCGGCCGAGGGCGCCGCTAGGCGGTTCCAGGAATCCGGGCGAGGGAGGGGCAGGAGTCGGGCTTTTATGGTCAGGACAGGAGTCCCGCCCCTTGGGGTGCCAGAGGCCCGACGGCCAGCTGGTGGGTGGGGGCAGGGTCCGAGCCCAGGCCAGCCCCGGCCAGGCTGTGCTGCGCCCTGGCCTCGCCCAGCCTGGCCAGCGCAGGCGAGAGCCTAACTCCACGCGTTTTAAGAATTCCTCTTTAAACTTGCTCATTCAATCAAGTTAGATGCTTTTAAAGACAAATTTAATTACCTCGAGCTCAATAGAAGCCTTTTAATAAGCTCAACACCCAGATTTCAGCCCTCCGCT
>NW_004567123.1:35625018-35629777 GCF_000260355.1 Condylura cristata
TCTTGCCTCTGGGGGGCGGGACTCGCTTTGGCTAATGCAATGCATTAGGTCTGAGCTTGGACTGCCAGAGGATGGCAAGCCTCTGCTCTCCGGAGCCCTGTCCAGCACCCTGCAAATGGTCTTCTGGAGGATGAGAGGCCCTGTGGAGCAGAGAAGAGCGGTCCAGCAGTGGACATCCAGGACCAGCCCCTCCCTAGCAGGCCCGGCCACTGACCACAGACACAAGGGGCCCTCCTGAGGTCAGTGGGCCCTCCTGAGGTCAGCTGCACCTCTCTCCGAGCCATAGAACAGCTTGGTTTGTGTAAGTTAAGCGTATATTGCAAACTCTAGGAACAGCAAAAAACATTTTGAATTGGTAAATAAAGTGCTAAGAAAGGAAACAAAACAGTCATATAAAACACTCAATAAAACTAGAAAAGGTAGAAGAAGTGGAAAATAAGCTAGAAACCAAGAACAAGGCAAAAATTACAGAAAATACGAATGAAGATGGTCGGTAGAAATTGAAGTAATCACAACAACCACTTTGAAAAAGAACCGTTAAATGCGCCAATTAAAAGAGAAATATCAGAATAGATTGAAAAAAACAATACCCTGCGTGTTCCATGAGAAAGCCATGAGAAATGTAAAATTCATGTCGGTGAGGAGAAGAGAGCTGGCACCCTCTGACCCTGCAGCTGGGCCCCTCTGCCCAGAGGGGCGGGGCACAGTCGGGGAGGCCAGTGGGCCCCCGAGGGGTGGACTGAGGTAATGGGGAGGCCTAGGAATCGGACCCCCCCGGGGCACTGTGGAGGAGAAAGAGAAAGGGGTCCAGGACATCAACCCAACAGGAAAACCCCCTTTCTCTGGCCAGACTTGGAAGTTTCTGGCACTGTGCGGAGCCAGGGAGGAAGACAGGCCAGGTAACCTTTTGATTTCCAGGTAACCAGAGGAGCCCCAGATCTCGGAAGCCTGGGAGGGCCCTGCCTTCACCTCTTCTGTCTGCAGAGCTGCTCTGACTCTGGGTGGCCCCTGTGGGGTGAGAGAAAGGCCAGCCCCCGGGAAACGACCTGCCCACCTCAGGCAAGAGCTCAGCCCTGGGCTGGCACCGGAGGCGCTCAGGAGGCATCTGCTGCTGGTCCCTGGCAGTCGGGACCGAACACCTGCATCTGCTCCGGTCGTACTCGGAGGGGTCTCCCCTTGAAACCCCAGAGCCCCTTTCTGAATGAGAGGTCTGTCAGCCCCCTGGGGCAGGCGGTGCTTTGTGCTCGGGGCCTCCACTCGGGAAATAGCCCCGGTGTCTGGGTGTCCGGGCGTGCCTTTGGAGAACCAGCAGATGCTTCCTCCTCGGGCCCCAGCTGCAACACCCGACATCCTCCCACAGGCCGCTGCCTCCCACCTGCCAGCCAGGCGCGGCCAGCCCCGGGCCCTGCCCTGGCCACCTAGAAGGGGCTCTGCGGTCTCTCCCCCATTCTGTGAGCTGAGCTGTCCTCCAGGAAGGCACAGGGAGGCAGGCGCATGCGGGGCGGGCCCTGCTGCAGCGCGCTGCCGCCCACAAACCCCAGGGCGGCGGCCGTTTCCCCCACCCACTGTGTGGGCTGGTTGTTAAAAACCCTCAAGCGGACACTAGAGTTGGTGCTGTTTAAAGAAATGAATGTTTTTGTACTGGGCTGGGGATCAAACGCCGGCACCCCTTCTTGGCTCTGTGCCCCCGGCCGGCTGCCAAGACCCGCTGCTAATGGCTGCACCTAGAGATGCTTTCAGGTGGGCCGTGGGACCCCTCGCTACCCCGCTCTCCAAGCACCCAAGCAGGAGCCTCTGGGAGTCAACCGCAGGTGCAGCCTGCACCCCAGAGCTCCCCACCCCTTGCACACCTCCTTTGTCCCCTCCCCAACCCCCAGCACCCTGGGAGCACAGCCTTCACCCCAAGTCCCTACCTTGTGATCCTGTGGAGAGACCCCCCGCCCCACCGGGTCTCAAGCCCCTTCGCTGAACACTCGCCAAGAGAAGACTCGGCCTTCTGCACCCTCTCACCCCGACATCACCCCCTCCATTGGCTTTGTGCCCCAGTTCTCCCCAGGCTCCCCAAAGAAGTGAGAAAGCCTCGTTCCAAAGAATTGTAAAATTTATTGTCTAAGTATTGCAGCTTTTCAGAGTCATCATTGCCACTAATGATTACTGATACACAACAAGCGAGTCATCAGGCCTGGGGCGGCCCCCAAACAGTCCGAGGCGGCGGCGGCAGCGGGGCACCCGCGGTGGACACGAGTTTCAGGCGAACCAGCGCAGGGGCGGGGCTGGGGGCGGGCCCGCGGTGTCCGTCAGAGCCACCCCGAGCGGGGGCGCCCGCTGAGTGGGGAGGGTGGAAGGCGCGTCCTCGGGGCGCTAGATGATCTGGAAGCTTTGCGTTGCACGTAAAAACCCAACTCTGAAACGTACAATTCACAGAGAAGACAGACACGGAAGTGGGGTGGTGCGGGCGCGCCCTCCCTGGACCTGCTGGCCGAGGGGGGCAGGCGTGGTCAGCCCTTGCGAAAACCACCGGGCTTCTCTGGGGAGGATGGCTTGGTGCGGTCGCTGGGTCTGCTGCTACACCCTGGCTTCTGGGGGGGGGCCCGGGGGCGGAGGAAATATGATGGACAAGCAGGGGACAAGCAGACCAGAGGAAGCCCGGCTAGGACCCCTTTGTAAGCAGACCTGGCCCCCCTCCAACCAGCCACTCCGAGGACCCCCTCACTCTTGGAAAAAAGGGCCTCCTGCAGGTGCACAGGGCTTTTCAGAACAGCAGCCTGACAGCCGGCTCCCAGAGGCAGGAATGCACCCCAGCGCTCTGGGGTCCCCCGGCCAAACCCAGCTCAGCTCTGGCAGACATCCCCAGAACATTCCATCAGCTTTTGTGAGGTGCCCCCTGGGGAGAGGCCGCTGGGCCCTGACCTTCTGCACCTGTCACGCACTGGTCACGGAGCCGGGGGTGCTGCAGCCCCCCAGCCTGGCACGGGTGGTCACCAGAGGGCCAGCCAGCTGTGGTCGGAAGCACCGCCCTGCACGAACATGGGCGGAGCCAGGAGTGCCGCCGGCCTTAGGGGACGCAGCGGTCAGCTCGGCCCAGCTTCCCACACAAATGAGGTTCTAGGTGTTCGACCCAGGTGGCGGTAAGCACAGTACCTGGCGGGAGGCTGGGCAGAGGGGGCCGCTGGGCAGCGCTGAGAGGCCGTGGGACGTCCGAAAGGAACCGGGCCTCTCCACACGTGGGGAGCGGGTCCCGGGGGAGCGAGACACTGTCCAGGAGGACCCCCGCTGGGTGACAGGCGGGTCACCGGCTCCCTTAGTAAGGCACTAGGGCGACGCTTCCCGCAGGGGGAAGATCCGTTTTTAATTTTACCTGTAACTGTGTCCCTGTACCTTTCAGGACAAACTGCGTGGACGGCCCTGCGCGCCCTCAAAGCATCCGGGGCAAGCGCTGGCCGCGGCCGGCAGCCAAGGGGCGCCCGTCCCCGCTGGCCAGCGCGCCCCCGGGCCTGCCCGTCGCGGCCAGCCTCGCAGCTGTCGCCGGGCTCCTGTGTTTCAAGTGCTAAAGCTGCTTCCGAACCGGCACTGCCTCTCAGGCCTCCCCCCGGGGCCTGCCAGCCCCCCTCCTGCTGGGCGGGACGCCCCCGCGGGTGGGTGTTGGGCGCCCTTCCCGGACACTGCCCCCGCGGGTCCCCGGCCGCGCGGGCCTCTCTGCCCACACCCCGCCCAGCCGGGCTCCCGCCAGACCGGGCCTGCGGGGAGCGGGCGTGCAACAGCCTGGGGCGGCACGAGGTGCCGGGGGCCAGGCGCGTGGACACGGCACTCGCGGCTGCCCGCAGGCCGGGAGCGAGGCAGGGAGGCCAGGCGCGCTGCTTCTGAAGCACGAGGCTCGGGGGCCGGTCTGGCTGCTCGCGTGACCCTCGCGCTCGGGGAAAGCTGGCCACGTCAGCTGTCATCGCTGGCCTTCTGGTGGCCGGCCTGTGCAGTGAGAACCTTTCAAGAGAAAGACAGGGCTGGGGCCAGGTTCCTAATGCCCCGGGCCCGTCCCAGACCCTGACCCTGTGGCCGGCGGGCCCGGCACGGGGAGGCCAGCGGCCGCAGCCTCCAGGGCCGTCCCGGTCGGAGGGGGAAGCCGGCCCTTCCGCGGTCGCTGTGTTCCGGCCCGGCGCCCGGCGCCTACCATGCTCTTGCTCGCTCGGGCCCCAGGGGCTGCGGGGCCCCCGGGAAACGTGTTTGCTTCGGTAGGGAATGTCCACGGAGGCGCGGCCCCTGGGCGCCTCCAGCCCTCCCGGCGCGGAGGCCGCGTCCCTCCCTTAGCGTCTCGACGGACGTGACAGAAGTTTCCATCAAACAAGCACTGACATACTTATATTAAAAAATAGTGCAAAAGCTCAACATTTATATAAATAACTCTAAACCCCTGCTTTGTCATCTTTTTCTTTACACGGTAACACACACTTTCTGAGTTGGCACTCAAAAATTGCCGCTTTTTTCCTCTGCTAGTTCAGAAAACAGCTTCTTTTTTTAATAGGCCTCTTCTAGTACAAAAATACTCCTGCCCTCGCACGTACAGTTTCTCTTACTTTATATATATTTATATATAATATTGCAGATCTTTAAACAAAGGTTTGTGCAAATATGTCTTTAAAGTTAAGTGAGATCAGAAACACACGAAAGAAAATAAGCATTCACGCACGCGGCTCGGCTGGCGCGGGCGCCCTGGCGGAGACGCCCCACCGGGCGCGCGGGTATTTACACAGAGGGGCGGGGGGCT
>NW_004567123.1:35629877-35639219 GCF_000260355.1 Condylura cristata
CGAGTGTCTGCGCCCGGCGGCCGCCGGCCGGCCGGCCGGGCCTAGAGCGGGTGTCCTTTCTGTTTGTCCTTCTCTTTGCTCCAGGCGGCCGGGGTCTCCGGGGGGGCGATGTGTGCGTGCTGCAGCCGGGTCCCCTCCAGCAAGGGGGGCGGCCCGCCGCTCTGCTGGTGTTGGAAGGAGGAGGACCCGGGGTAGTGCCCGATGACCTCGCTGTAGGTGGGCGGCGGCCCCTCCATGCGCCCGCCGCCCCCGTAGCACGTGGCGCTGATGCCCGAGTTACTGCTGGGGGGGCGGGGGCCCCCCAGCACGGCGCTGTCCATCAGGTCGCTGTCAAAGATGGTTCTGTTTGGGGGTGCGCGCACCGACTCGCGGTTCAGCTCCAGCTGCTGTTCGGGGTCCCGCAGCTGCAGGGTGCAGGGGCCCTGGTAGGGGGGGGGCTCCTCCCCGTCCGACAGGGAGATGGTGGGCGGCAGGTCGATCTCGTGCTGCAGGTAGGGGTAGGTGGGCTGGAAGCGCTGGAAGCGGTCCCGCTGGGCGAACAGGGGCACTGCCAGGCGGTCGGCGGGCCGAGGCGGGCCGAACACCTGGGGCTGGCGAGGCAGAGTGGAGTGAGTCCCTGCGGGCGGGCCCGAAGGGGCGGGGGCGCGGGCCCGGCGGGCCTCGGGAGCCCGCAGCGGGGACTCCCCCAGGGTGGACACGGGCCAGCCGCCCCCTGGCGTGCTGGACACATATTCAGACTCCCCCGCGGGCCGGGCCGGGCCTCGGGCAGGGTCCCGCCAGCCAAGGAAGGGCGGGGGGGGGACGAGCAGCCTGGTGAAGGAGGCGGCGGGCGAGGCGACTCACTGTCCGCCGTGGCCACCTGGGGGGCAGCTGGGGGGGAGCAGAACAAGTGGGGGCCACAGGTGCTGTGGAGGGGTCTGAGCTGGTCTCACCTCGGGGAGTCCGCTGCCCGACACAGTGCTCTCAGAGGGCCAGAGACATCCTTCCTGCGTGGGGAGGAGGGGGACAGGCAGGGTCAGTGGGTGGGCAGAGGCGGGAGTGAAGGGGCGACGCAGCTTGACCCTGAGATCTCCAGACGGAGAAGGTCTCGCCCCTCCGGCTGGCCTGCAGCCGCCCCCGCAGGGCTGGGGTGTTTCTCCTGGAGGTGACCCCCAAGATGCATCTCCTCTTCCACTGTCCGGAGCGTCCACCTGGCGGGTGGGTCCCCCTCCTCAAGCCCTCCCACAGCCGATGGAACACAGCCGATGGCTGCACTGGCCGTGGCTACCGCCCACCGGCTGTGTGAACGCGGACGGTGCCAGCCAGCTGCAGTCGCCGCACCGAGCGTGTGGGTGATCGAGACCCCAAAGCAGCAGGACGTGCAAACACCTGCGGGGACGTGGCTCCCGGCGAGCCCCTGGACACACTGGGTGCCCCCCACCAGGGCAACCTGCCGGGGTGCACCCCAGAGCCTTTGCCCGGGCCGTCCCGCTGCTGACCTTCTTGCCTTTCAGTCCCGGTGAACCCTGACCCCGCCTGGTCCCCGGGCCCCCTCACCCCCTAGTTCCCTCACGGCGTCTCCCGTATGTGCCGTGACCTTATTGATGTATCGACAGTCACGTGCCACGTCGTCACGTGGGTCGCGTTCTGGGGACTGAGCGGTCAGGTGATCGCCCCCGTGGCCGCCTCCGCCCGGCCACAGGGCGCGGCCTCCGGAACCCCGGCCTGCGAGCCCCCTACTGCCCGGCCGTTGCTGAGTGACAGGCAGCCGGCTGGACACAGCTGCCTGGCCACCCACGCCGTGGAGCCTGCTGATGGCAAAGCCAGAGGGGAGCTGCCTCACCAGGGAATATCGTCCAGTCACCCTGCAGGGTGGGGTGTGGTGCCATTGCCTGGCGTCCAGGCCCAGCCCGCAGCTCCCCAGAGCCAGGCGGCAAGCTCAGTGTGGGGGACCCCCGCTCTGACACACCCGCCTGCCAGTTCAAGCCACACTAGGGGTCCCTCACGCCTCCGCCTGTTCATGGCCGGGCGGAGGAGGCCACCCGTCTCAGGCGGTCATCGCGCCCTGGCGTCGGCCCGGGGGAGATCACCTGGCCGCTCAGTCCCCAGAACGCGACCCCCACCGTCACGTGGCACGTGACTGTCGATACATCAATAAGGTCACGGCACATACGGGAAACGCCGTGAGGGAAATAGGGGGTGAGGGGGCCGTGGGGACCAGGCGGGGTCAGGGTTCACCGGGGCTGAAAGGCAAGAAGGTCAGCCGCGGGACGGCGCGGGCAACAGTGCCTGGCCTGCCCCTGCCCCAGGCCTCAGCCTGGGCTGCAGACACCACCCCCTCTCCCTAGGGGGCCCTGGACACCTCCCACTGAGACCTTTGGGGCACAGGTGAGCAGAGTCCCCCTGAGTCCGGGGTGCAATTTCCCGTTGGGCCACTAGGGGCTCTGCGGCTCTCAGGAAGGTCAGGCTGGCGCTCGCCCGCCCAGCTCCGGCCGGGGTCTGCAGGTCACCGGGATGCGGGCGCAGACACACCCTCACCGTGAGCCTGGCCGTCGGGCAGTCACCGCTGAGCGTGGCAGCTCGGCAATGCCCGCTCACGCAGGGCAACACGCCACAGCCTGCAGAGTCTCCCCAGCCCCGCCGGCCCCAGTGCGCAGCACACAGCCCAGCGGGCCGCCGCCGGGCCGGGCCGTCACAGGCCCACGCCCTCAGCCCAGGCTGCTGGCACTCCAGGCGCTCCAGCTGCAACTGCCCGGGGGGCGCCGGAAGGGCCCGGGCAGGGCAGCCTGGGGGGAGCCAGCCCAGGCAGACGGGGTCCCCTGGGAAGCCACGACGCCACCGCGCGCTAGGACGCGGCCCCCGGGGCCACCACGCTGGCTTCGGGCCTCCGAGGGCTGCGTGTTTACCAGCCGGGCGCCCCTGGGGCCACCAGGCGGCAGCAGACGGCGGCGATGGGGAGACGCCCTCATCTTCAGGTGTCCAGCGGCCCCCGGGGCCCTTCCGCCTGTCTGGGCAGGGAGCCCCAGGGGCTGCCCCGGGGCGGCCGGCGCCCCCATCTTCCCGGGGAGGCGGGAGGAGAGCCGGGCTTGCCCACTACATGGTGGGCACGGAGGCCGCGGGCGCGCCAGCACGGGAGGGCCGGGGGGTGCTGTGCCCCACCCCCGCGAAGCTGCGTGTGCCACACAGGCCTGCCCGCTTCGCCGAGCCACGGCTTCCCCGAGCCACGGCTTCCCGAGCCACGGCTTCCCCGTGGCTGCCACTCTGCGGCCGAGCGGTCGCGGTGGGCGGACCCGGCTCTCCTCCCGCCTCCCCGGCCCCGAGGATGGCGTCAGGCGGGGCCTCCCTGGAAGATGCGCTCCCGGGCCGGGGCCGGCGCCCGAGGCCTGGGCTTCGGGCCCATCGGAGCACGCCCAGCCCTGGACACACGTGGGGCCCAGACTGCGGGTACCCCGAGGTCCAGCAGATGCTCCTCGCCCTGGCAAGCGGGTGACAGACACCTGCTGGCCAACCTGGCTCGGCCCAGACTCAAGGGACCCCGGAACCAGGTGGCCTGGCACCCCCCTCACTCTGGCCAGCCCCCCCCAGGCCACGCCCCTGGCCACAGCCCCTGCTGCTCACCGCCTCCTTGGCCGGTGACCCCCGCAAGCCCAGACACAGGTCCCAGGCCACCCAGTTAGCACAGGGATGGGAGTGGGGGCCTCGCAGGGCAGCCCTGCGCCCCCTTTTGGTTCATCTGCTGAAGAACATCCACAGGGGGCAGAAGGGCCCAGCCCACGGGCACGTGGAAAGATGGGGGCCCACAACTGGTGGAGGGCGGGATGCACCTGGCCTAGGCCGGCCCCCGCTGGCCCTTGAGTCGAGGTGTCTAGAGGAGATATTCCTGGGAGCCCCAGACGCCCCTGGATAAACATGCCGGGGCGGCCCCACGAGCGTTACTAGTCTCCACATCCCCACTCGTGGGCAAGGGGCCCTCGGCTCACCCCCGCCTGTCCCCAGGTGCCCTGCAGAGCGTGGCCCTGGCCTCACGTGCCTGCCCAGCTACACGAGCCCGCTGGGGGTCCCCGCGACAGCCCCCTGGTTTCCGTCAGAGCGCGTGGCGTCATCCGCGGGGCCCACGCAAAGCCTGCGGCCGTGGGCACAGACACCTGACACCTGCCTAGTGATGGGTGACTGGACGGATGGACGGGGGATGGTGGTGGGCGGACAGGTGGACGGGTGGGTGGATGGACAGACGGCGGCTGGCTGGCTGGGTGGATGAGCTCGTGGAAGTACTGGCGGAGTCCAGAGGGGGACGCCCGGTCCCTCACCCTGTGTCCCCTGGGAGGTGGACACCCCTACATGATGGGGGACGAGCCCTAACCTCACGGTCAGGGCCCAGTCCAAGGGGCACGGCCAGATCTGGAGAGTGGGGCACAGACTCCAGTCACCAGGGAGGCCCTGCCCAGGTCTCCAGAGGGCAGAGCCCGGGCCAGACACCCTCAAGGCTGCACCGGGTGTGGGGTCGGAGGGGGAGGCGGCCTCCACCCGCAGCTGCAGGACCCCCCTTACCAGCCCAGTGCCCCGGTGAAGACACTGTCCTGCCTCCAGTCTGGCCCGACCTCCACTCCTAGTCTCCTGCCCGGGGCCCAGGCCCCCCCAAGCGCCCTCCCAGCTGGGCTGAGCAAGGTCCGGGCCGTGGCCAGTCCGCGTGAGCCACCACCCTCCCGGCCACCTCCTCTGCGCTGAGGCCCTCGGCCCTCCAGAGGCGGCGGGCGGCTCCCTGGACCTCCCCGCCCGAACCGGTCCCCGGGGTGGGTGGGGCACCTACCGAGGAGAGGGCGTCCTCTCTCCGCCTGCCCTGGCTGTGCCGGCCGATGAGGGAGCGCGCGGAGAGCTTGTAGTGGCTCAGCAGGCACGTGATCACCACCACCATCACCATCACCACCACCACGATGACCGTGATCTCCACGAACTCCAGCTCCGCTGCGGGGCAAGGGCGCACGTGAGGCCTGGCGTGGCGTGTGCGTGGGGCCAGCCCCCACGATCCACACCCGACACGCCAGCAGGCCACAGGGGACACTTGTCACGCGCCCCGCCACACACACGGGCACAGGGGACATGTGACACGCGCCCCGCCACACACATGGGCACAGGGGACACGTGCCCCGCCACACAGGCCACGGGGGACACGGGACACACGCCCCACCACACAGGCCACGGGACACGCGCCCCACCACACAAACCACAGGTCCCACACACACACCCGCAGGACAGGGGGGTGGTGTCTTCCCCACCCAGCGAAGAAGCCGCAGAAACAACACGTTCCAGGTGGCCACACACGCTCGAGGCCCTTTTCTCTCTCTCGACGCCGCCTGGCCCCCTCAGGCGGAGCCTCCCGCAGCCTCTGGCCGCTGCCCCAGCACAGGTCAGGCAGGACGCCGGCCTCCCGGCCACACTGCGTGCTCCACCCCGTAGGCATGAGCAGTGCCGGGACCCTGGGCACTCCCGGGGCGTACCTGACGCCCCGGCCACAGGCCACGGCCCACAGGCCATGGCTGGGACCCCGTGGAGGGACGAACGCACACCTGGTCCCCTCCGCTTACGGGGACCCCGCCAGGTGCATCTGTGCCCGGGGAGCGGTCGGGGAGAATGGCCGCGGGGTGTGGCGAGATTGCCCTCGTCGGCCACGAGGCTGGGGTCCCCGCCACAGGCCAGCGGCCAGCCTGGAGGCACCGGGTCACCCTCCCTCTCCCTCTAGGGCGGTGGGGCCGGGCTGGGCCAGAGCCAAGGCTCCCGGCCCCAGACTGGTTCCCGTGCCACCTCGCTCCTACCCCGGCTGGCTCAGGGCCGGGCAGCCTGGTCTGAGCCCGCAGGCCGGGGCTGCGGCAGAGGCCTGGATAAAGCCGCCCTTTGAGAGGACACAGCTGGCTTTGTGCACGCCCACGCCCCTCCTCTGAGGGGCCGCATTCTCCTCCCTCGGGCCGTGCACTCTTCACCCCAGCCCCGCCGTGCTGGTGGGCACCCGCTGCCCCTCCCCGCTGTCCCTGGAGGCCCTGCCCACACTGGGCCCCGGGGGCAGGCAGCGAGGAGCTGCCTTTGTGCCGGACGGGACCCTGGTGGCCCTTGGGATGTGGCCGGCCACTGCCTCTTCTGAGCGCCGTTTGGAGCAACACGGGGGTCAGTGGGGGGCAGGGGCGAGGCCCCAGCAGCCCACGCGGGCGCAAACAGGCCCTCCCAGCTGCCTACCCCGCGCCTGTCAGGCTGGCCAGGACGGGGGAGGGTCTGGTCTCTCGGGGCTGAGCTCAGAGACGAAATGGGCCCCGGCCTTGACCCTGCAAGGCGGGGACCCCGACAACGCCCACGGGGTGCTCTTTTGGCACATGCCTGATTCTGGGCTCCGCCTGGGGTCTGGGCCAGAGGAGGAGAGTCCCGAGGCCCCGTGTGGCTGGGGGCTGCACCTCACTCTGCGAGTCCCCGGAAGCCCACCACCCGCCCAGCCCCTTGCCCATGGGGACTCTGCCCCCGCCTTGTGAAGCTGCGAGTCGGCAAAGGGGGGGCACCCGGTGCCACCTTGGGTGACTGTGCTCCCCGGGGGCTGGCCAGCTCCAGCAGAGCAGCCGGCCCAGGCCGACACCTGGGGGAGGGAGGGTCAGCAGGCCCGCCCGGACCCCAGGCCCTGCTCAGGCACCGAGGCCCAGGCGGGTGGGGACGCCCCCACCCGAGCATCTGCACCCTCACAGGCACACAGAGGCACACCAGCTCCCTCCCTCGGAGGCCCACACCTCAGCCAGGCCCCAGGGCTGCCCTCAGGGCCTGAGTCAAGTTCAAGTCCTGTACTAAACCGACTGTCCACTGCTGCAGCCTAGCGCCTGCTGGGTCTACATGGGTGCAGGGAAAGGGCTGTGAGGGACTCGGCCTTTCTCTTACCTCCCTCTTGGGGTGCGTGCTGGGTGAGCAGGTCCTGGGGGTGCCCAGGCCCATCTTCCCAGTGAGGTCACGCTAACTTAATTAGCGCCCTCCTGCCCCTGAGTACTTTCAGAAGAACAGGTCTCCTGAGTGGCCAGACTTTCACCTCCCCCAGAGATGGGCCAGTACTGCCTGGCTCCCACCTCGGGCCTGGCACTGCCAGCACCCCCCAAATTCGCAAGTGTCTTCTGATTTAGCCCTCACCTCCGCTCTGTGACGGGACGCTCAGGCGCCCGACCGCCTGTCAGCTCGGATGTGGAAATGGCTGGGCACGGCCGGGCGACTGGTGACGGGAGCGGGGTCCAGTGAGCATCCACACCCCCAACGTCTAGAAGGGGGCCCCAAGTGTCAGAACCAGAGTTTCAGGCGGAGGACTCGTGGGCTCCAGGCTGAACCCCAGCTGCCTGAAAGCCAGCCTGGGGGCTGGGCAGTTAGAAGCCCCTCAGGCCAGGCACCCAGGGGGCCCCGGGCAACCCCTGGCTTCTCGCACAGACCCCAACGGCCACCGGTGCACCCAGTGCCTCCCTCTGCCAGACGGGGCCCCTCGCCTCGTTCCCAGGCACAGCCTCAGCCGCATCACCCGGGCGGGTCTCCCCGGGGCCAGAGGCCAGAGCCCGGCTCTGAGCCCACAGCTGGCGGCCGGCGACCTGACCCTTCCCCCGAACACGGTCTTGAACATAAAACTAGAAGAAGAATGCTTGAGAAGGACGTCAGTGATTCGCAAGTAGTCAGCAAACTCCGGAGCTGACCTGGGGAGATGGCTGCGGGGTCACTCTGACACCTGCCGATGTCCAGTCCAGGGGACACCTGCCGATGTCCAGGTGACACGGAGGCTGAGGTTTCCCCGGTGACAGAGGTCCTGCTGGGCCTCCCATGTCCGGGGCAGTGGAGGTGAAGGCCCCCGCCTGCAGGGAGCGGTGCGCTGGGGCGCACCCCGGCTGCAGAGGGGCAGGGCTGGCGCGCTGGCCCTGAGCGCTGCCCGGGCTGGCCCTGAGCGCTGCCCGGCGGCGGGGCTCCCGGTCCCGCGTGTTCAGCGGGGACGCAGCGGGGCCGCCCTCCCCGACCCCAAGGCTGGGCAGCGGGGTCAGCGTGGGCTGCGGCCGGCCCACGGGGGTTTCCAGACCAGACGGCCCCCACGGCACCCCCGCGTCTGCTCTGGCGAAGGGGCAGCCGGGATGTGCCCCGGTGAACAAGCAGCCAGGCCGGCAGCCCTGTCTGGCCTCCTGCTGCTCCCGGAGTCAGGGACCGGCTGTCTGAAATTTATGAAAATCTAATCTTGTTAGGCCTGCCTGGACAGACCGCGGGCCGGCCTCATTGTCATTCCACGGAGCCCCAGGAGCCCCAGCCTGCCGGGGTTCCAGCCACCTCCACTCCTGCCTCCCCCACCCCACCGCATCTGAGTAAGAACCCAGCCCCCCGCCACCCCAGGATTTCAAAAAAACCTGAACCAGCCGTCAAAGAAAGAACTTTCTGATCGCTCCTGGTGCCATTTCAAACACCCCCCACTGCATTTTTTTTTTCTGTAGGGCAAGACCATTTATAGGTTAAAAAAAAAGGACGGTTTTTCTCCTGAGGTTTCAGGGGTGGGCAGCAAATCTAGGCCAGGCTCCCGGTTTTCAGGGCGGACGGCAGGGTGTGCCGAGTGCATCCCGCACACTGGGCAGGCAGCTGGGCCCCGACCCTGCACCCCGAGACCGGCCCCCGCTCTCCGAGAAAACCAGACCCACACGGGCTGGCCAGGCGCCCTGGGGCCCCCCACTGCTGCTCCCAGAGACAAGGGGGTCTGAAGCCGGGTCCCAGCTATGGTACCTCCTCTGCCTGGGCCGGGCCAGCTGGGAAATCGGGCCGTGCCAACTTGGGGGGCACTTGTGCAGGGCAGGCGACCCCAGATTTTCCAAGGGTGGAGCTCAGATCAGGGCCACCTGTCCCACACGCGCCTCTCCGGCCCCTCCCCCCACCCGCTGTGGCGCCTGCAGAGCCTGGGCCTCGGCCCCAGCGGGCCTGACCGGCCCTGGTGTGGTGTCCCCGGCCTGGGAAGTCACACCGCCCGAGGCGGCCCTGCCTACCCCGCCCCCAGCACCCAGCTGTGCCCTCCAGGGCCCCCGCGGATGCTGAGCGGGCACCATGGGGGCGCAAGGCCCTGCGACACACACCGTGTCGAGGGGTGACCGTGTCTGCACAGGCAGCGGCCAGCAGGACGCACACAGGCGGCCAGGCTCAGCATTCTGCAGCACTGTCCTGACACGACGGGAAAGCGGGGTGTGAGGACCTGCCGGTGTCCGGACTGGCCGCTGGCCCCAGGGCGCCCTTGGCGGGCCGGGAGGGGCCTGCCTACCCCTCCATTGGTGCCTCTGGCCGAAGAGCCCCAGGGCTGCCACCCTGGTCTCTGGGCCTGCCCCTGGGGCAGGTGTCCAGCTC
>NW_004567123.1:35639515-35652238 GCF_000260355.1 Condylura cristata
CAGGCCTGCCAGACGCCGCTCTAGAAACTGCCCGACAGGGCGCCATGCTGGTCATCCGGGAGGGGGGGCGTGGGGCGGTGGCATCCGGAACCCCAAGGGGGTCTAAGTCCACAAACCAGCCCAGATTCGGAGTCTGGAGCTGAGCCACTCACCGGTCCTGCTCGGTCTCCTTTCAAGACAGGCGCCCCGAGGGCGGGGAGCCCTCGCTCAGGCTGGGCTTCACCCTGCCCTCAGGGAGTGGCTACAGGCAGGGGGGCTGGGCTGGGCGAAGCAGGACCTCAGGGACCGCACAGGGCCCAGCATCACCTCAGGACCTCACGATTAACCGGTTACCCGCGCCTTCAATACGGAAAGACAAAGCTGGGCCTTTCATCTTTCTTGCTATTATCCAGATGGAGAGAACTAATGGGATTTTCTTCCTATTGTCACTGACATCGAACATCTTTAAACACCCACTGTCAGCAAAATATCAATCACCATTCAAGAGCCCTCCCAGACTGCAGGAGCCCCCGCCCGCCGGGGCTGCTCTCCCCCATGGCCATCGAGGCAGGATGCAAAGTTTAAAATAAGTCAACTGTGTTGTGTTAACTGAGGTGAGAACAGAGGGGGAGCAGGCAGGGGAGGGGGTCGCAGGGGTCCCAGAGACCATGGCCGTCCACCTGGGGGCACCTGTATCAGTATCGGTATCAGAAGCGTGGCTGGCAGCAGCCCAGAATCCCCACTTCCAGGATCGAACCCCACAGCTTGTGTCATAGGCAGCCCCAAGGGGCACCCCAAAAAGGACGCCACAGCAGGGCTCCAGGCTCCCTCTAAGCCCCACATCAAGGCCCTGCGAGAGGCCTGTCCCCGGGCCACCACCACCACCACCCCAACAGCGACCACCTCACCGCCAGCAGTCGGGCACTGTCCCCCACAGGGCAGAGCGCCCTGTCCAGCGCTGTCGCGTGTCAGCTCAGGGGCCCCCTCTCTGCAGCGAAAGGGGGCGACGTGTCCCGTGGGGACGGCACCCCTTCCGGGGGGAGGCTGCACTCTGACTTTGGCTGTTGCTACGCTGTTTGACTTTTCTAACAGGCATTGATAATTTTAATTTTTAACATCTTAGTTAACGTGCTAAAAAGAGGCGCCTGGGCACGTGACTGAGCGTGGCTGACGTGACCCACGCGTGCCCTGGCCGCCCTGGCAACAGCAGGTTTTGCCGAGTCTGGTGCTTCCCCAGAGGCCCCGCGGACAGAGCCGGTCGGCGCTGGCCACCGGGCAGCTGCACTGGGCTGCCCCTGTGCGGGCCGTGAGCTGCCCAGCCCTCAAGGCGCCGGCAACAGGTCTGGAGGGTCTCGGTGCTGCCCTGGCCGGCCCTCCCTGCGGGAGGCGAGGGGCCAGCTGCTCCTGGTCTCACCCAGCGCAGAGGTGGGCCGATGGCCAAGGCCGGATGTTGTCGGGCGAGGCAGGAGAGCTGCCTCCCGGGCTCCAGGGAGAGACCAGGAGAAGGGAAGCCAGCCAGTGGTCAGCGGGAGCCCTGGTGCTGTCCTGCCTGGACCCACAGGCTGGCGCCAACAGTGGCCAGACGAGGAGGAAGTGGCTTTGCTCCCTACGCCTCTGCTCCTGTGTGCAGAAACGGGGTGCTGAGCACCCCACCGCGTCACACAGACAAGGTGGGAGGGTGAACACAAATGCAGACCCTGGGTGGCCACGTGCCAAGAAGCTCCCACGGACACAACCAGGCTGCCTCTGCCTAGCGCTGGCACCACCGCCTCCGGCCACCACTGCGGACGCCTGCAGGAGCCGGTGCCCTCTCCCGCAGGCCTCTGCTCCTGAGCGCTGTGCCTTACCCGGGCTGGCCCTCAGTGGGTCAACCGGCTTCTCTCCCACAGGACTGGTGGACACCACCTGGGATGTTGGCTAAGATCCCAAGAAAACGCGCATGTCCTGGCCTTCCTGGGCCGGGTCTGGGTCCCTCCCACTGCTAAGGACGCCCCCTCGCCCTGCAGTCTCCTCAGGTCAGCACACCGCCGCAAGCCTGCCCAATAGCTGGCGAACTCCTCTTCATCCCTCAAAGCCCCGTCCTGGTGACCCCAGAGAAGTTTCTATACCCTGCCGTGATGTCAGGCCCAGGCCATCACCACGCGGGCGCCCAGCTCCCAGGCAGAGTGTCCCTTTAGTGCCCAGCCCCCAGGTGCTCAGACAGCAAAGAAGTTAGGTCAGCGCGAGGCCAGGCAAGCAGGGTGGAGCCCGGCAGCTCCTGGCGGTGTAGCCGCCTGGGCCTGTCTCCCCTTCGGGCCGTTGGGAGACTGTGCCTCTCGCAGGACGCCGTGGGGACACCGCGAAGCACGGCCCTGAGGGGCAGGCTGGGGGGACAGCCTCCCAGGGCAGCTGCGCGGGGCTGCGGCCTCCCCGTCCTCCACTGGTGCGGGAGAAAGGGTCTGGTCTGTGTACCCCAAAGCCCTACGCTGGAGTCCCCCGCCAGCGAGGCTCTCTGGAGACAGTGGCTCCAAGGTAACATGAGGTCACTGGGGGCCCCCACGAGAGCCGTCTGCAACCACGCTCCCCAGAAACCGACCTGCCACACTTGGCTCCCCGACATCCAGGCTCCAGAAACACCTGTGGTGAGCCCCCGAGGCCGCCTCTGCGAAGCCCGGGATGGCTGCTAGACTGACGGATGAAGCAGCCAATCAGGGAGGGGCTGCCGGGTTGGGGGGCAGGAACGCTAGACTTTGACAAACGAAGCAGCCAATCAGAGAGGGAGCTGCCGGCTGGGAGGTGGGACTGCTAGACTTTGACAGACGAAGCAGCCAATTAGAAAGGGGGATGCCGGCTGGGAGGCGGGACACCGGGCCTGGCATTGCCCAGGGCAGCAGACAGCCCTTGGGGACAGGGGGCCGCTGCCTGCCCCCGCAAGTCCTTGGCCACCACCCAGCTCCACCGGGGCACTGTGCAGCCCACCCATTCTTTCTCTCACTAACGCAGCAGGCGTGCGCCCCGTGCACCTGCTCGAGCGGGGGCCTGCGGCTGGAGCCGTCCTCCCAGCACACTGTGCCAACCTGTGCTGGGCCTGCCAGGCCCCCACTGTTCGGCGGCTCTGGAGGATTTCAGATCCTCGGTCAAAGTCCCAGAAGGAAACCCTACCCGCCTCCAGGGCTGGACAGGCACACCACGGCAGGGGCAGGTCTCTGTCCGTCCCGTGGGCAGGTTCAGGGCCCTGGCCACCAGCAGCTGACGGATGCCAACCCAGGCAGCCCCAACACCACTCTCTTCTGCCGCACTGGGCAGTGTGGCTGAGGCGAGGCCCATGTCCACCAGAAGCCCACCCTGCGGCCACCCCCGGGTCCCGAGGAAGGACCTGGCTCGAGGCTGGGCATTCCCGCTGCAAATCTGGCTTCGTTTTGAGGGTGAGTCGGCCGCGGGGCCTGGCGAGGCTGGTGGGGCGCAGGCCAGGAGGGCAGGGCTCCAGGGCCGAGTCCGGGGGCCGCCAGGGCAGCGTGTGTCTCCCACCTCTGGCCGCCCGTGTGCACGTGGCCTCCTCCCGCCGCCTGCTCCCTGGTGCCTCCGTGGGTCCCCCCCCGGCGCCGGGGCACAGTCCCTTCCTCCCTCTCTTCCAGGTGGGCAGTCCCGGCCCCCTGCTGTCCGGCCCCTGGGCCAGGCTCTCACACTCGATGAAAACCCTGTGAGCCCACCCGACTGTGTACTGTCCTGCCCACCCCATCCCCCGCTCCACTGCATCCAAGGCCCTTGCACACACGGCCTTGAGCTGGGCTCTGCTTCATGCCACTACCCCGCGAGACCTCCAGGCCACCCCACCCACATGACCTCTGCTCCCCTGCCTGGTGTCCTGTGGCCCTTCTTGACCACAAGGGACCAGGACACGTGGCGAGGAGCCTGGATCACCGCGTGGGTCCCGTCGGACTCTCACACCTACTTTCCTCTCTGCACCACGGCCGGCTGCGGACTGCAAAGGGCCTAGAGCGCGCCCAGCACAAGGAAAGCAGGCCCGAGGGCCGTGCCGCTGGCCGGTGCCCACACTGGTCAGCTTGCCCGCTTGCGGTGCCTTGGCTGCCTGGCCTTTACCGCCGCCCTGACGGTCAGCGCTCTGCCTGGCACGGTGCCAGTGCTCTGCCCTGCTATATTTGAAGAATTCATGGCTCATGGCCAAGGGCAGGTGGCCGGGACGCCCATCTCCACCCGAGACCGAAGGCCCTCAACCCAGGGCCAGGCCGGGCTGCTGAGAAGGCTCCCTGGGGCTTCTTCCCAGGAAGGAAGGGGAGGAAGGGGGCTCCCCACACCCACAGGGATGAGACACTGGCGGTAGGAGTGGGGGGACTGGTGGCAGGGGCACGCTAGCCTGCGGGATAAAACTGCACAGAACTCAGCACACGCGTGCACGCAGTCACTCGGGCCAGAGCGTGGGAACAGGAAATGTGACGGCCCGTGGCCAACACGCCCTTGCTGGGGGCTGGCCTCCTGCCGCCCTGGGAGAAGCTGGGCCATGTGCACAGGGCGCGCCCTGTTACTTCGTGCGACTTCACGCAGATCTAAAATTATACGGCTATTTAAAATAACTAAAGAGCTGGGGGCCCCATCCCTTGGGGTCCTAGGGGCACCCTGGGGCTGCTCCAGGCTGGCGCCGGAGGGTGGCTCACTGCAGGGGAGGGCAGCAGCCCCCGGCCCCAGCATCGCCACCTGGCCTGCCGGCAGCCGCGTGTCAGGCTCCTGCCACCGCGCCACTGCGCGCCTGGCCCCTGGGTTTGACGGTGACTACATGTGCCACTCCGAGTTGAGGAACGAGGAAAGAGCATTTTAAGTGACCGCCATGCGCTGGCTCGGACTGTCGACCCACCACCCCCTCCCCGGCCACGAGCAAAGACCCTCCAGCCTTTCCCAAAGGGGGAGGCCTCGTTACAGTCGCCGCGCCCCAGTGCCAAGGGCCCGAGGGCAAGCTTCAGCTGAGGTGTCCGGAGTGGTGTCCCGGCAGCAGGCTGCGTGGCAGCCGCGGGCCCCCGGAGGACGGGGGAGCCCCGCACACGCTGCTCCCGTCTGCAGGAGCCCGCTGGGCCAGCGTCTTGGCGAGGGCCACCGCCTGCGCGGACGGCTGGGCTCGCCTCGCGCAGACCTGCCTGAGCCGGCCCTCTGCTGGGAAGGCGAACCGCAGGCGAGGGAGCGGGGGCGGCGGCGTCAAACGCAAGAGCGGATGTCCTGAGGGCTGGATCCCTGTCACCATCGCAGGCGGTGGGAGCGCTGAAGCCTCAGGAGCCTGGGGAGCAGTAGCAGGGCGGTCACTCTTTGGACCGGGTGAACTTGGGGCTCACTGGGGCGCTGTCTGGGAGCAGAGGCTGGACTGAGGATGCACGTGCTCAAGTGAGCCAGGTATTGCTCCCAAGGGCTTCCGAACAGCCGCGGAAGGCAGAGCGGGAGGCACAGGTCCCCCCAGCGGACACCCCGGGGGGGCAGGGACGCACGGGAGTCTGCATTTTAAAGTGTCGGGCTTCAGGGACCCTCTCTCGACCAGACTTCCTCTCCTCTACGGGGAGATCCAGCACATCACCTGACGCTCCAGGTGTAAAAGGAGAGGCTGGCGTCTAATGTTGAAACTGACTGGCGGAAGTGTGTGGGAGGGTGGACGCCGGCCACACCGGGGGCTCAGTGACCCTGAGAGGGTTCAGGAGTGGCCCGGGACAAGCTGAGGCCACTGGACCCGGCCCCTCCAGGGGGCCGCAGCTTGGAAGCCCCCAACTCGGCTCTGATGGGAAAAGGATGGGCCAGAGTGGGCAAGGAGGTGCCCGCGTCCGAGCCAGTGGGCATAGCGGGGGGACTGCGGGCCCGAGGGCTGGGCACCTGGCTCTCCTCCACTAGCGCTGGGCAGCCCGGCTGCATGACTTCCGCCATGGGACACACCAGCGTGCAAAGTTCCAGCGGCTGCCTGCACCAAGCCGGCCTGTGCCCCTGCGACCCCGGGAGGCCTCAGGTGAAGCAGTGCTTCCCGGGGACTCACCCACCGGAGCTCTGGTGCTGTGTGGGAATGGGGGCTGCCGACTGGGAGGGGTGCAGTGGCATCTGGGGGTGCCGCTGAACTGGCTACAGACACGGGACAGTCCCACCTCATGTGAACAGTATCAAGGCTGAGAATGCAGACGACGTCATCAGACCAGAGTCCCTTGATCCACACAGACACAACACCGTGAACTTGGGCACTAACGAGCCAGCTTCTTCACCTGGCTTTTATTAGAGCCGAGAGGGCCTGGCGGCCTGGGAAGGACCCTCTGCATTGCTACGCTCCCCTTCTGGCTCTCTGAGACTCTATGTTCACTGCCAGCTGCCTAGGTGAAGGGCTTTCCACCAGGCCTGGACCTGGAGCCCCCACCTGCACCCCCACCAAGTGTGCTGTGATCGATTAGTGATGTCTGCCTTGGGTGCTGGCAGCAATAAGGAGTGTGTTTGCTTCTGACTTCTCCAGCCTGTGCTACAGGAGGTCAAACTGGGCCACACCAGGCCCAGGCACCCGCCTGGGCCCCTCGGGCCCCCTGACCCTGCACGGGCCTCCTTCCTACAGGGGCAGCAGGGCCTCAGCCCCCACTCCCAAAGTCTGCAGGGAAGTCATAGGCTGCTCGTGCCTGCTGGCTGACATGCCCCTGCACCTGGGCCCCCGCAATAGAGGGGGAGGGGTCCTCCCAGACCCCTCACTTTTAAAAGAAACGCCGTTCTGAGACACCCGTTGATTTGCTGGTGAACAGTGGGTTCACAGGCCCTTCCCCCAGGATCCTCGGCGGCCACAACTCCCAGCGTATGCCGGTGCCATCCCTGCGGTGTCCCTGCACCCATACTTGCTGTCAACGCTCATTCCCCTAAAACCGAGGAGCCAGACACCTGGCCAGTCCTTCCCCCAGGTGCCAGCAGACCCCACCGCCCTCAACGGTCCCGGGTCTGGATCCACATGCCCAAGCGTCAGCACCGCCAGGCCCCAGCCGCAGGCACGCCACAGGGCCCAGGTGGTCCAGCTCCTGATGTGGCAGCTGTCTGCCCGGGGGGGGGCTCGAGTCCTCACACGGTCCCCAGCCCAGCTCCTTCAGCAGCTCCTAGGAGCTCAGCTCCCTGATGCGGTCAGGCCGGGGCCGAGACCCCGCACTCGGGCAGTCTGTCCCACACTCCGGGCGCGTTCCCTGCAGCTCCCCCAAAGGCTGCAGTGGGGTCGAGGTCTGGGCAGACCCTGACCGGCACGGCCACTCTGGACGGCCGCTCGGGACTAACTTTGGCACGGATGTGGCGCCCACCTCGGGCTGTTCCTCCGGGCCCCGTGCTCTCAGCCACGCAGGGGACAGTCTGCCCAAGGGGTCAGTCCCTGCGGACCTCCGCGCGGACCCCCACCGACGGGCAGCCTGGCATGCCAGCGGCCTGCCCGGGGCCCCCCTCCATAAAGTGGTGCCAATGCCGTGATGAGAAAGCAGGGCTCCCGACCCCAGGGGCCCCAGCTCGGGAGGCGGAAGCCCCCGGTGGGGTGGCCGGACCCCGCCCACTTCCGCATTAAACTTTTTTGTGACCCCCCCAGCCGGCACCTGTGCCCTCAGGAGCGCTCCGGTCGCCAGCAGAAACCGACTCCTCGGCAGAAGCAAAGTTCAGCGGAGGAGCTAGAAATATTTCTGCTGAGCGCTGGCAGGGAGCCGGCTCTGCACCAGCAGCCGCTGAGAAGGAGGGCGCGCACCACGTTTGTTTCCGATTATGAAAATAGATGTTGTCTCCCCGCCACATCTGTTTTGCCTGACAAATGAACGGCGATTCGCCTCCTAAATAAGGCGGCACACCCAGGCCTTCACGCCGCTTCCGAGCTCTTCAGAACAGCCAGAAGGAAAAAGGCCAGGCCTGGGGAGGGGCCGCGGGGCTTTCCCGGTGCGGGCCGGTGCCGGCGTGAGCCAGCCGGGCCCTCCGCAGGAAGACCAGAGCCGGCCCACTGAAAAACGCGAAAAGACACCCCGACTAGGGGCAACGGGGCGCTTTCGGCTGTGCCGAGACAGGTCAGCTTCTGGGGAGGGAAACGTGCGGGCGGCTGGGCGACTGGGTTAATGGAATCATTTTCCCTTAATTACTCCAAGACAGACCCAATTACAGAGGCGGCTGCAGCCCGGGAGCAGGAGACTCAAAGGGCCCCCGGGGCCCTTCCTGCAGGGTGCCGGGGGTGGGGGTCGGGCTCCGGGAGCCCTTGGTGATTTGCTCTCGAAACGGCCCCGATCCTCAGAACACCTCAGGTTGGATTTTTGTGTTTAAAGACTCGGGCCCTGACACTGCGATGCCCGCCTGCCCCTTCCAGGGGGCGTCATAACCCGCGTCCAGCACCACCACACCCACCCGGGCTTTGGTCTGCTGGAGGTTGATAGAAGCACCGGCGGCAGCCCAGTGTCCTGAGGGAGACGGCAACGCCGGGGTCCCCGACGTGTCCCGAGTGAGGGGTTGGGGTCCCCGCCCGCTCAGGGCGCAGACTGACGGCCCGACCTGCCGGGTCTGGCCAAGCCGGGTGCGGCCCAGGGCCCCAGGAGACTCCTGGGCAGCTGCCCCCTCACCGGGCCCCCGCGTGTCCACCCCGAGGGCAGACTGGTACCGCGGAGCATGGACATTCAGGGTTCTGCGTGGACAGCAGTGAGGACGGTTTTCGAGGGGCGGGGGCCGGCTGGGGGAGTGGTAGGGCTGCCCCCCTCCTTTAACTACGCTCGCTGGCTCCGAGGACACCCCCTCGCCCGCGCCCCGTGGGGCCCGCCGGCCTGGCCGCTGTTGGGGTTCCTGCAGGGGCGGCGGCGGTGCCTGGGGGGGCCGCAGACCTGCACCCCACAGCTCCCCCTTCACTGCTGCGGACTGCCCGGTCGCCATGGCGATGAGGTTGATTAGCGCGTCTATTTCGAATAAGGAAAACCTTGAACCCATCAAGCTGCCCTCCTATTTTTCTCCTTAAAAAGCCAACCTCTGGTGTCTGATTTGAGTCTGTGTGCGCCACGGAAGTCGCAGCAGCACACAGCGCCCGGGAGTGGGGAAGTCGTGGGGGGGTCTGCCCCCCTTCCCGGAGCAAACCCGGAATGTCACTTTCTCTCGCTCGCCCTCTTTTTTTGGTGATGGTATAAAATTAGCACAGTCAAGTAAATGTGTTATAAACACGAAGATGCTGCCAGGGGCGAAGTGCCTTCGCTTGGGGGGGGGGAAGAATCCAGAACAGTTTCGGGAAGCGGCGGCCGGCTGGCGGGGGGGCGTCTGCAGACCTTCCCCAGAGCGTCCCGAAACCAGGGAGGGGAGCAGGCCGGCCTGGAGGTCCATCTGCGGGCCGTCTAGACACTCAGAGAGAGAACAATTAAGGAAAGAAAGGAGCTGGAGCCCCAGTCACCCCGGCTCCTCCTCCAGCAGCCTGCAGCCCGCCAGAAGGGCCCAACCGGCGAAAAGCGATCCCACAAGAAAAGCTGGTGTGGGCTGGGGGGGCCGGGGCTGGGCGAAACAGTTTATGAGCGAGTGTTTTGAAATTCTGCTTTAAATAAGCCGGTAAATGAATTCAACCTTGTCAGATCTCTCTCCCGCACGCAGACCAAATATCCCGCTGGCGAGCTGTCTAGACACAGATAACAAAGGACTTTTACAGCGCCCAGAGTCGCCGACAAAGTGGCCATTTAAAGATGCAGCATTGCTTTCTGCGCCCAGAATGATTTGTCAGACGGACCGAAATGGAAATGCTAAGTTATCGGCCTGGCTCAGGTCCGCCGGGTCGAGCGGGGTGCGGGCGCTGGCTGCGCCGGGAAATAGGAAAATTATCGTCTCCGACGGGGCCGCGCTCCCGGCGGCCTGCAAGACAGGCCATGCGTGGCCGAGCAGCCCAGGCCGCCGGCTTCTTGCAAGAAGCTGCTGCCCAAAATGGTTCTCAAGCCCAGAAGGGCGATTCCAAGCAGGGCTGTTCCCTAGGGGGGGGCGAGAGGTGAGAGTGAAAGCACTGGGAGCAGGTTTGCCGCCACTGGCTTCTGGGGGGCACTCAGCATGAGTGGGGGGCTCGATGGGGTCGGACTGGAAAACCTTGGCTTTCTGCCGGCGGGACCCCTGGCCCCTGGCTGTGCAGCGGGCCCGGCCTAGGAAGGGTTGCCCGGACCTAGGGGTGCATGCCGGGAGACACTGTCACCCAGGCACCCCTAAAACCAGGGGCTGTGCCTTTACCTACCCAGGTTGGGTCAAAGGTTCACACTGCACCCCGGGCTCAGGGTACGCGCTGACCCTTCACCAGGTCGCCCCTGGGGTGGCCAGATGGCGGCAGCTTCCCCACACGGGGGCTCTGCTCGTTCCTTCGGGATGGCCGGCTTCCAGAGCAAGATCCAAAGTCCACCAGGGAGGCGCGGGCTCAAGCAGGACACGCAGCACCCCACAAACTAAGCACGGGAGCACGGGACTCCAACAAAGAAACCTGCCCAGGGGGTCACTGGCGACGACACAGGCCCTCAGAGATCTCCCCGCTGTCCCAGCAGCGGCCAGGCCAAGAACTGCGGTCCACGTGTCAGAGCCTGAGGCCAGGGCCCCCCGGCGCCCCAGTCTCCAACCCGCACCCCGAGGGCAGCTGCTCTGGAACAGCTGGCCGTCTAGGCCCCGGCGACCCCACTGCCGGGCAGAGCTGGCTACTTCCTGCTCTGCCCTGGCTCTGCACACACCTGGCCCCAGGTGACCCCAGCAAGGCGCGCCCCCACCCCGCGCCCCAGAAAAGTCCGCCCTGAAAGGAAATGACAAGAACTCGGGAAACCCGAGACGCCCGCAGGATGAGGTGGGGCAGTCGGGGCAGCGGAGGCCGGACACCCGTCTCCGGAGAAACGCTGGGATCCCCGGCCTCAGAGGAAGCAGACACAGCAGCCCCCCAAGACAGGAGAGCTGGCTCAGACATCGCCACCCTGCTCTGAGGCCATCCTGTGCCCAGCTGGCGCCAGAGGGGGATGAGCACCACATGCCACCCCAGCCCCAGGGGTCCTGCAGCACGCCAGAGCTGGGGGACGTCTGGTGGGCACAGACCCAGTGGAGGGGCCAAGGGGCTGGCGACAGGTGCCCCCCGCACCTGCAGACCCTCGTCTTCCTGACGCTGTCTGCGAGGGCCACGGGCCCCCTCCCCACCCCGAGACTCAGGAACCTCTGGGTCAACCTCGGCCAAAGGTGGCGGGGCCCTGCTCCCTCGCACCCGCGCCCGCTTCTCTCTGTGAAGAACGCCCTGCACACACCCATTTCCCAGCTCGGGCAGCCGAGGCTCTGACCTAGCCGAGGGCCAAGCACTGGGCTCAGGCCAGAGCTGAGGCTGGAGGACCGGCGCCCCCGCCCCGTCCGCGCCAGCCAGGGCCCCAGCCCCAAGGCCACCTCCAGGCTCCCAGCTCCTGCGGCTGGCCCTGGACCTTGCGGCCACCCCGCCCCCCCACAGGGGAGCCTGGGGGACACTGCGCTCAGGCCTGGCTCAGGCTGCCTCTGGGCCTTGGACTTCGGCCGGCGCCTGGCCAGCCCCACTGGCAGCGGCTGCGGGTTGCGCTTGGACGGTGTCAGCTGGGCCGCCCCGACGCACGGGCCACATGGGCGTGAACTTGACTTTCACGGGTGTGTGTCCAGACGGCCTCTGCCATGCACGCGGGCCTGTTTGCTGGCCGGCCACTGGCTGGGTGGGCGGGGCGCGAGGCCTGCTGCCTCCCTTGAGCTGGCACTCCGGCCCCCACGCCCCTTCCGGGGAGAGTCCCCCTGCCCTGCCCCAAGTCCGCAGCGGGCAGGGCCGCTGGGTGCGGGCTGGGGCCTCCCGGGAGTGCCTCTGGGTGCCCCGCCGGGGTCAGAGAAGGGCCGGGGCCCAGGGTCAGGCCTCGCGACACTGGGCACACCGTGTCCGAACGAAGCACTGGCACCCCTGAACGACTGCACAGAAGCCCCCAGAACAGGCCGGGCGCCCGCGGGTCCGAGGTGCCGGCCGCTGGCCAGTCCAGATGCTTCCTGTGCGCTCCTGGCTGAGGTGGGGGGGCGGCCGTCGCCCCAGGGGCACAGGGTCTTCCCGGCTCCACGCAGACCCGCCTCGCCCCTCGGGGCCTCGGGACCCCGGCGTGTAAACCGGGTCTCCGCTGCTCAGACTTGTTTTACCAGCGCAGCAAGTTCTGAACGCAGGTCCCGTGCGGACCGGCCACCTCACCAGAGCGGCCAGCCGGCGCCCCCCACACCCGCCTGCTCTGCGCTGGCTCTGACACGGGACGGCGGAGGCCAGCCGCGGGCGCACGACCCACAGCGCGTCACCCCCGGAGACCGAGGTGGGTGCTGGGCGCGGGGGGGTGCCCAGACAGGTGCTGGGCACGGGCGGGGGGCACGTCCTGCCCGCTGAGGCGGGGACACCTACTCCCACCCCGGCTCCCAGCCAGCCCCACTGCCTGCGGCAGATGCCCGCAGCTGGGGTGCCAGCGGTCAGCCCGGTCCTGCTCTCGCCTGACCCTCGAATCTCTTCCCCAGGCTGCCTTTGCGGAGTGGAGGGGAAACGCTGGAGACCTCGGGGTGGGGGTCCCCAGGCCCAGAAACGCCCAGGGGCAACAGGAAGTGGTGCCAAGCGGGGGGTGGGGTGCGGGTGGCCGCCGGTTGGGACCCGCGGGGACCAGTTTGCGAACCCGCGGTTTCCCGGCCACCCCAAGCCGTCTGGTCAGAGCCCAGGGGATGTCAGAGCCCTCACTTCTGGCTTTTTCAGTGCAGGGCTGGGTTCCGCCAGGGCCCAGGGACGTTTCAGACCAGCCG
>NW_004567123.1:35653295-35654377 GCF_000260355.1 Condylura cristata
CCCCGCGTGGGCGCTGCCGCACCTGGGCCCCACACCCGTGTGCCAGTCTGGCGGCGGGACTGAGGCCCCCAGACTGCGGGCCGGGGGCCTTCCAGAGGGCTGCCTGGTCCTTACACCCCTCAGAACCAGCTGTTGGGGTCAGGGTCTCTGGGGAGTAACCCTGAATCCAAGCGCAACCAGCCAGGCGGGACCAGGGCCCAAGGGACAAGGCCCAACCCAGACAGACCCCGAAGCAGGGCGGCCCGCACCCCTGCACGCGGCCGGCCCTTCCGGCTTGGGGCCGGGCTGCCGACAGGCGCCCGCCCGCGCCACGGCAGCGCTCGCATTCCAGCCAGCGCAGGGCTCCGTGGGCTGCCATAAAAATTCCTAGACAGGTAGTCAGATAGGAGGCAGGCCCAGGGCGGGCAGAGCGGGGCCAGGGAGGCAGCGCCGGGCACCGCCCGCACGAGCCAGCGCGTCTCTCCCCACCCTCTCCGGCCCTCCGGCTGGAGGCCGAGTCTGGGACCACGGCGGGGAAGGGCCTGCCTCGCCAGCCAGGCCAGTGTCCCCGTGGGTCCCGGGCAGCAGGGCACCCGCAGAGAGCCCCACTTCCAGTCGCCCACCCGGAACCTTCAGCCAGCTGGCCGTCTGTGCACTGGGTGCGAGCTGCTGTAAAGACGGCCAGGACCAGGGCTCCCCAGGCCCCAGCCAGACGGGTGCGAGACCACCCCGCCCAGTGCCTCTGTGCCCTGGAAATCTCCCAGCTGTGACAGGCAGAAGGGGGCGGGCCTGGGGGGCAGGAGGTGGGCCCGGAGCTGGACATGGTTCCCCGGCGTCTCCCTCACCCCGAGCCAGGAGGTGGGACAAGCACCAAACCGTTTCAGGCCTCGGACTGGACTAAGGAGACTTTTTCCATTACAAAAATAACCAGAGACCTTGCTTAAAACACACCGAGACACCGGGCAGGTCGCAGTGTCAGCACCTCGGCGCAGCCCAGGCCCCGCAGACTACGAGGGCTGAAGGGCGGCTTCTCCACCATCAGCACCGCGGGGAAGCAACGGGGGTGCCGGCCGTGTCTGCAGGAAGGAGAAGGTGCCCCCCAG
>NW_004567123.1:35655602-35656067 GCF_000260355.1 Condylura cristata
GGTTCGCCTCCGGGTCTGAATCTGCAGCGGCCAGGCAAGGGGCGGGGGCACGGTGGGCGGAAGGGCCACGCCGTGACCACCCGCACACCCTGACGGTCACCCACCACTTACCCGGCAAATGGCACCTCACGGCAGGGAATGCCCAAGAGGAAGCTCGGCACCTTGGGGGAGGGGAGAGGCAGCGGTCGGCCCGCGAGGGGACAACGCAGCTGGGCAGGAGGTGCGGGCCCGGCTCGCCAGGGGCCAGGGGCGGCCTGGAGCCTTGGCCTGGGGAGGCCAGTGCCCTCCTCCTGCCTCCGGCGTGACTCTCCCCTCCCCGCGCCGGTGCCAACACCCCTTCCAAGAAGTAACCGCCAGCCCCGCGAGGCAGAGAGCACCCAGCGGCTGCCAGGGCCGGGCGGCCACACCTGACCCAGGGTCGGGTCCATCCGGCACCCCCGGGAGCAGGGGGGACGCGGGGCGGGC
>NW_004567123.1:35656518-35665693 GCF_000260355.1 Condylura cristata
TGCACCCTGGAGGTAGCGGGGTGTCAAGGCGCCGCTGTCCCGCCCCACCCCCACCCCCACCCATCAGCCTGGGGTGTGCCTGAGGATGAAGGTGCAGCCCCCCGCCCCCCGTTTTCACGTTCAGCCGGACAGAGAAAGGCTGAGCGTGGAAGGAGACCCCGTCTGCTCTCCCCTCACCCCCTCTCGAGGCGGCTCTCTCGGGCCGTCTGGGCCTGCCCAGCACCACGGGTCAGTCACCCCCGCTCCCCTTCGCTGCAGCCCGGCCCTGGACATGTGCCTGCCCTCTCTGGCCCTGAGCCGGGCACGCCTGCCGGCGACTGCCAAGTAGCGGAGCGTGTGCGCAGGGGCTGGCCGGGTGCAGGCCCAGCGGGGGCGGCTGGCCCCGGAGCCCGGCCCGGCGGGCCACACCCGCGGACCCCCACACCTGGCAGGGGAGCCCCGCACGGACGGGCTTCGAGCCCCGAGTGAGAGCTGAGTCTCTGTCGCTCCAAGCAGGGGGACCCCGTGACCCTCGCAGTGACCACCGAGCTTCGCAAAACCACACACCGCGCGGCAAACCGAGAAAGGGCGGGCGGGCAGAGCGTGGGCCGGGGGCGCCTCCCAGCCTCGCCCCTCCCTGCCCCTTCCTCCAGAACAGCGCGGTGTGGGGGCGCCTCGCCCCACGGCTGCCTGTCCAGGCGCCCGGCCTCACGCGGGTCTAGACAGAAAGAGGCCGCACAGGCGAAAGGAGCCTCTGGGCCTCTTGTGTCCATGACCCAGCTACACCAGACTCATGAAGTGCCTGGGGGCCCTCCGAGCTGGGACAGCCACGGGGTGGACATCCTAAGCATTCAGGCACCGTCCCTGTCGGGGGACAGGCCAGAGCCGGCCGGGCCCTGGCTCGCCGCCTGCTGCTCTACCACAGGCCAGTCCGCACGACGTCCAGGGAGCCTGCATCCCGTCGTCACCCAAACCCACTCTGAGTCCAGACCCAGAGGGGACACGGCGAGCGCGTGCGCGCGCAGCCGGACGGAAAGTCTGCGGGCAGGAGGGCGCCGCCACGCACACCTTCGGTCAGAAAGTGGCCGGACGCTCTGCCCACGGCGGGAGCGCCCAGCAGGCCCAGCGGGACGCCGCGTGCAGGAGCCGGAGCGAGACGGCAGCGAGACGGCAGGGAGAAGGCGCCGGGATCCAGGTCCCCAGAGGGCGCGGGACAGCTGGATCGGGCACCTGCAGCCGGGCCTGGCTGGGAGTCCTAACCACGCCTCTGGGCCACGCAGCAAGCAGCTCTAATGACCCCTAAGCAGGAGGCCGGTGGGCCAAGTGGCTAATAAAATTAGGCGGAATCAGCAGCTCCCTGTGTGAGTTCGGAGGCTTCGCAGAGGAAGGCGAGCACCAGAGCCCATCTTGGCTGGGGGGCGGGGGGGAGCCCCTAACCCTGGAGTCAGAGGCTAAAAGGCATGTTCCCGCTTCGGTGGTGTCCACTGGACACTGCCCCGGGGGCGGGGTGTCCCTACAGCCGGCCTGCTGGAGTCCGCGATGCCCCCGAGGTGTGCGGGGTCTCAGGGCCGGTGGGGTGGGTGTGACTCCATCGGTGCGCTCGCCAGAGTAACACACCCTCTCCATCACCTCCACACACACCCCCATTTCCCCCACACCACAAACAGATTAGAAAAAATAGTTTCCTGCGATGGCCGTGACCCCAGCGGCTGCTCGGCTCAGCCCTATGAATCACTCCCGGCTCACCGCGACAGCGCTCTGGAATGACTGCGTGATAACGGGCGGCCCAGACACCAATAAATGAATCATGCCTTCCGCAAGACCAAGCCTTGGCTTTCACAGACACCAATTACAAAGTAGAAAGAGAGAACAAAGACATGACTGAGGGTGTTTGCGCAAAGTTGATTCATAGGCTCACAGGACTATTACCGGCTGAATTGTTTTTAGGAAGGCAATTAGAGCCATGACCAGCTACTGCCTGTCACCAGGTGACCTGGGAGTCTGCAGACGGGGCAGGGCGCAGGCACCAGACTCTTGCAGGGGCTGAAGCGACCCCCCCCTTCTCCTGGAGGCTCACGTGAGGTCTCGGTCAGTCCTCAAAAGGCAGAGTAAATACCTGGGTGCACAGGGTCAGTCCACATCTCGGTTTAACTTCTTTTCCCTTAAGCGCAGCCGTGTGCGAACACAGACAATCTCCCTTCTGCGATGGGGTTTTGCAACCATCACCTCCAACCACCCAGCTCTCACGCCACCGGCTGGAGGTATTTCACATCAAAGCAACTTTAACTGCTATAAAACTTTGGCTGATGAAGAAACAGGGTTCGCTGTGACCGCATGCAAATTCTGAGCTCCCTAATGGAGCCCCCCACCGCCTGGCTGGGAGCTGGGCTGACCTGGGAGCATGACAGCCTGGGGGGGGGGTGGAGGTGGGGGGCAGGCAGCTTTGGCAAGTCTCAAGTTTCCCACACAGCGGCGGGGCTGGGGGCAATGAACACGGGAAGGGATAAACCCAACTGGCTCAAGGAGCACTCCCACCGCGCTGAGGCCTGCTGCTGCTGGCCTTACCTGGCCGCTGTGGCCAGGCTGACCGAGGGGCCAGTGGGGTCAGGGAGAGACCTGCGCCAGCACCCACTCCCCTTCCCTGCAGGGTCTCCAGGCACGGCCGGTCAAGGCAAGGCCAAGGCATGTCAGGTGGGGTTCAGACCAGACGCTGGGACCCCCCTTGAGACGAGCCCTGGGAACCAGGCTAACACTGGCGCTGAGCCCTCTTTGGGGAGAGGATAGTGGGCTTGTGCCCAAACTTGTTGGAATCCGACGGTTCCCCGTTTCTCTTGTTCCTGAGGACCGAGCCTGGGAACCCTGATCTTACCTGCCTGGGGGAGCCCGGAGCTTAGTTCCAGAGGGGCCTGCAGGAAGCGGGGTCTCCACTGTGGATTCCGTGGGAGGAACCGCAGCGGAGCCTTGGGGAGGGATCCCTGACAGTATCCTACTCATTGGGCACCCGACGCACGTGTCTCGTCTCCACGCTACGAATCGGACACGCCCTTCCCCAGCCTTAGCCACCCGCACCCAAACCAAGCCCTCTCCAGGTCCCCGAGGCCTTGGGGAGCGACAGTCGCCTCACCCCGAAGCCAGGATCAGAGACATAAAGGGTGACAGCCACATGGGCAGACCCCGCTCTGTGCCAGGGTTTAGGGGTGTCCCTTCCTGCCCCCCTGCCCCGGGTTAACTCCTAGGCTCTCTCACGCCCATCTGCTCCTCGGCGGCCATACAGAAATGCCGGCAAGCCCAGGGGGGCTGGCACTGCTGCAGCCCCCGGCCCCCGCACGGGCCGGAGAAAGACGCGGGAGTCTCCCAGCTGGAAGGGCAGGGCGGCGTCCTAAAGCTCCTCGACTGTCCAGAGGGCGAGCTGGGCACTCTGCTTGTCCAGAGGGCACGGGCCTCCCAGAGCCGCTGGCACAGGCCAGTGAGCCCCGCCCGCACTCAGAGCCCAGGGTCACCGAGGGCCTCCGACCTGTCACCAACCATCAAAACTGTCTCCTCTGCCAGGAAGCCACTTCCCGCCCCCATACGAGAATGACTGGTGTTAAAAGACACCCGCAGGGGAAGAAGAGGAGGCTGCCGACACCCCAGCAAGTGTCCCGAGGCTCAGATTCTAAGCCAGGGCCCGCCCGTCTCCCTCCACCCTACCCCGCCGAGAAGCAAAGGCCTGGCGGATTGGGGGGACCACCAGGAAGACCCGCGCCCCGACACCTCCGGGCCAGCCACCGGGCGCCCGCAACCCTCAACCCCACGGGGCAGCAAACGCAGGCTGCGCCCCGCCCCGGCAGGCAGGGGAGCGCCTGACTGCGAGCAGGGACCGCCCTAGGACGTCCCCACTGGGCTGAAGGGGGCTCTTGGTGATGGCTGAGAACCCCCCTGCCCGGTAGGTGGCCGAGACTGGGGTGTGCGCAGGGGCGGCCTGCCTGCCCTGACTCCTGCCCTGCCCCCGGTAAGGCGGACGTTTCTGGGAGAGGTGGCCGCCCGGAGGCTGAGGCAGTTTCTGCTGGGAAACGTCTTTGAAGCGTTAAGGACAATAAAACAATTTAAATAATTAAACAGCAATTTAAAATAATAGGGCAAATGTGCTTTTCACTTGGGCCAAGGTCCTGGCCACCCCGTGTCCTCCCTCACTTGACAGAGGCCCCGACGCCCCCAAAGCTGGTCTTCCGAGTCGACCTTGACGGACTCCTGATCTCCGCGTGCACAGGGTACCCATGGGGCTGGGAGACACAATGGGCCGCGACCCCCACCCTACACACCATCCAGCCCCCCGCCAGACAGAGGCAGGTGCTCTGGAGCCCCGACGGGAAGCCCAGACGGGGCAGCCGGGGCCAGGGTTCTTCTCCTGTGTCCTCACGCCCGGGGGGCCCCCGGGAGGCCCCCGGGGGCAGGGTTTGTCCGTGTGGTTCCATGACACTCCAAAGTGCCTGGAACAGCACCTGGAACGGAGCGGGCTGTGCGCGCAGTGCGCACGGCCGGGGGTGATCGTGCCCAGACCCAGGAGGGCCTGGAAGTCACGCGCAGCTCATGGCTGGGTCCCCCGACCGTGCGCTCGGAGCTTGCCGGCTCGGGCCTGCCTGAGAGGTGGCCCTGGCCCGGGCGGCCTGCGTCTGAGCCCCACAGGGCAGCCGCTGGCTGCGGCCCCCTTCCGGCCCATCTCCGCACCCGCAGTCAAGGAGAATGTGTGATGGAGCCAGGCGCGTGCCCGGCTGAGCGCTCCACCCCAGCCAGGAGAGGCAGTGGGAGCGGAGCCCACACGCCGCCCTGGGGGCCGGCGAGATGCTGCTCGGTGGCGCTCAGGAAGCGGGGGCGGCCCGCACCTTTCCAGGCTCGCCCCAGGGTGCTGGGGCCGGTGCAGCCAGGGTTTGTCTGTCTCGAGGGCATCGCCAGGTGGCTGCCATGGTGCAGCTGGGGAGGGCACAGGGGCTGCGGGCCAGGCGGGACCGGAACCCCCAAGGGCCCAGCCCAACCCGGGGAAAGTAACGGGGCGATTTCGACGGTCGGCCTTGTAATCTTCAAAAATGGAGTCTCAGCTGTCACCTGCCCATCTGCCTGGGGCGGGACCCGCGGGCAGCTGCTTGTCAGTGTGCTGCTGGCGTCGCGGCCGGAGCCTCAGCTCACACCCCAACTCCTCCTCCAAAGCTGGGGGTGAGGGAGCCTCCCTCGCCGAGCTGAGCGGCTGAAGGGCTGGCGGGGCGAGGAAAGTCGGCCTTGGCTCACCCCAGGGCCAGGTCACGGGCTGCACCTGGGCCCGCTGGCCCAGCAGCGGCCAGTGCTGGCCCAGCAGGGGTCGGGCTGCTCCTTGCTGGTGAGGGCCAGCGGGGACCCGAGGGAGCGGGAGAGGACACAGCCCCGTCAGAAGTGGCCCAAGGCCGCAGAGACGCGCCGGACGCTGGGCCCCGTGAACGCCAGAGCACGCACGACGGTCAGCACACGGAGCTGCTGACCCCTTCACAGTCAGGTCAGGGACAGCAAAGACAACATGGCCGGCCGGCCCTTGCAGGGTCCAGCCAGCCCTCCCGCTTGACCTCCGCCAGGCCACACCAGACGGGTCCCGCGGGGCTGTCGAGGCGAGAACAAGAAGCGCCAGTGCTCACAACGCAGGTGCCGTGTGTCGCACGCAGCTGCCGGGGCCCTGGGACGGGACCTCGGGCCACCCACGGCCAGGGAGCCCCAGGGCGGGACTTGCGTCCCAGGCCCTACAGCTGCCCCCAGAACCCCCGCCCAAGCCGAGCTTGCAGCCCTGGGGAGCCCAGCAGTGGGGAGCTCCAGACATGGGGGGCGTGCAGGCACACACCTGCACAGCCCGCAGCAACTTGCAAAAGGCAAATCGCAGGCCGTGCCGCGGGGTGCGTCTCCCCGCCCCCGGGCCAGCCGGCTGATGCTGATACGGGCCGAGGAAGCCCCATGCCGCCCTGGCGTGGCCACTGCCATCACCCTCCTCCGAACACTCCAGTGGCCAAACCCTACAGGCTAAAACCCTGGCCCTGGGGAACAGGACAGGCGGCGGGCGGGCGAGCTCCCGGCCGGGGCCGCGGGCCGTGGGGAGGGGCCTGCCTGCCCGGGGGCTGCTACCAGGCTGAGGACGCGGGAAGGCAGCGGCGGCCTCAGGCCTCCCCTCCGGCGCCCCCTCCCACGCCTCCACTGCCCTTCTCTGCTGGGGGAGAGGGTGCGTGCACCTCCTGGCGGGGGGCAGCACGGGCGCTTTCGCCCCTTGGCAGACGGATTCCTGTCACCGCCCCAGCCAAAGCTCAGACGCGTGCATGCCCGGACCTCGCTCACGCACGTGTGCCAGGGCAGCTTGCGTGTGTGCACCAGACCCCAAGCGAACCCGAGGCCACGCCGGCCGGCGGGGAGGGCTTAGCAATCACCCCCCGGAAGCGGCGGCCGCTGTCTGCCTGAGATTCCCGTCCCGACAACCCCAGACAGAACCCCAAACTCAACCAGACTGCACCCCAACCTGAAACCCCGACAGTCAGAAGACACGTGGCTGCACCCCAGCTGAGAGGGCCCCGGGAGGAAGAGCTGGCACTGAGCGTCCACAGAGCTGAATCCCGATGCCCACCTGTCTGTCAGTTTCCACGGGTGCCCCGACCCTTCCGATGGGGCACCCCCAGGCTCAGAGCGGCAGAGCGAGCCGTGGCGGGTGCCAACGCGGAGCGGCCACAGGCCTCGCGGGGCTCCGATTTCCACAGGAGCCGAGGGACCCCTCTTGGCATGCCCAGTGCCCCGGAGAAATCACCAACTGATTAGAACAGTGGTTCTCAGCTCCAAGGCGCAGGCCCCCCGGGGACACCGGCAGTGTCCGAAGACACAGCGCGTCACTTCAGCCGGGGGGAGGGTCCTGCTCCCACTGGCGGCCAGTGTCGCCCTGGAGCCCAGGTGCACAGGGCCGTCCTCCGTCTGCCGCCCTAGAGCGAGCGCCGGCCCTGGCATTCAGACGCCCTGGCCGAGTGTCAGGGGCAGACCACCAGAAAGCAGGGTGTCGGGAGGGTTTCTGGGAGCAAAGGCTGTGCTGGGGGACATCTGGCTGGAGAAGAACAAGCAGAGGCCGTGGCCGGCGGTCACCACAGGCGCTGCCGCCGGGGGCTGGGGACCCAGGTGGCCACGCGCCTGGCCTGAGGACGGCCAGCTCCTCTCTGCCTCGCCCCCTCCCCAGTCTCCAGCTAGGCCAGCGGAGAAGGAGGGGTGATCTTTAAGGCGGAGCGCCTCCCCTCGGGTCCCGAGAACGCCTCCTTCCCTCTGAAGTGGCCTCGTGACTGGTATCCCCGGCGTGGCTGCCCTCCTGCAAGACCCCTGGCACTTTTCTAGAAGAGTCTGTATCCTCAGGGTGTGTTCTGGGAACTCCTCCTCACCCCTTGACTCGCAGAAAACGCGGGGCCCCTCGGGGAGGGCCTTGTAAAAGTCAAGCGGAGCACGCCCCAGGTTCCCAGGCCCCCAGCCCGGCCAGGGCCCACGCTGCCTCCGGCCAGCAGGCCGGTGCTCGGGGCACCACGCTCCCAGCTCAAGTCGGCGGGTGCTCCCCAAGAAAACCCCGTGGGCCAGCCTGGCTGCGAGGGCCGCAGAGCCTCGGGCGCTCACTCCCCCTCACGATCACCTGGGCCAGGACCCCAGAGGGCCCGGCTCCGCCTGGTCCGGAATGGAAGGCAGCTAGAGACCACTGGGGACCCAGCCTCCCTGGGCAGGGGCGCCCCGCTCTGAGACCTCTGCCCAGACCGAGGGCGCCTCTTTCTAGCCGCGCTACACCCTGGTGTCGCTTTCAGATGAAGAAACTGAGGCCTGGGGTCTTGCGGACGCTATCTGATGCCTCCCAGGCCACCTCCAGGGCCCCAGGCGCAAACCGCCCACAGGCGGCCACTGGTTTCGCTCTTCCCTGGTGCTGGCCATCTCTCCACACGCAGAGCGGCTCCCTCAGCCTACCTGGGGAAGACTGCTAGCGCTGCAACAAACTGTTACATTATACCTGCATTGTAGAGATGTCCTCCCTGCCTGGGCTTTCCCCCAGCTGGGGGCCAGCTCTAAGAACTACTGAGCAAGGGGACCCCCGGGCCAGCGGCAGCGGACGGCAGCAGCCCACGGGCTCAGGGCTGTCGGTGGGGCGGCGCGGGGAAGGGGTCTGGCGTCCGCCGGGATCTGACCAGGGCTGAGGAGCCCAAGACGGACAGAAGCAAGACGGGATGTTCTGAGAAAGTCTCAACACAAAGCCCCCAGCAGACCGGCCAGCGCCCGGCCTAGGGCCAGCCCAAAGCCAGGCCGGGGCTCGGAGGCCCCCAAGGCGGTCTGCGAGAGCAGAGAGGCGGCTGCTTACGCCTCCAGCCCGGGAGAGGGCGAGACTCCCCGGACGTGTGCGAACACATTTTAATATCTGCGCGCGTGTCGCTGGCCTCGGAGTTCACAAAGGGCTGGGAAGCAGTCTGGCTAACGCAGCCAGCGCCAGAGACGCGCTCGCGGCAGGTTCCCCGCCCCGGCCGGCCCGGCCGGCCCGGCCAGGGTGGGCGGAGGCCGGGAGCGCAGCTTCCAGTCCCGGTGGAGGGACCGGCCCAAGGCTGCCCGCTGGCCGCGGCCGGCGGGTTATTTTTACCTCGCGCCTCACTGTACAGGCGCAGGGCACACACGGTGGCAGCCGCCCGCGGAAGCTGGCTCATGACTCACGGGGCCTCCCTGCGCCTCCCGGTCCCAGCTGGGAGAAGGCCGGCCTGGCGGGGCAGGGCTGCGGCCCCGTGCCCGGGGCGCTCGGGGGCGAGGATGGGGAAACGGGGGGCCAGAGCGGCCAGAGGTCCCCCAAAGGGCACCTGGGGGCGCAAGTGCCGGCGGGAGAGGCTGGGTGGGGGGTCCCGGTCCCCACCCCAGCGATCGTCCACCTGGGCGGGCTATGTCTGACGGAAGTGGAGGCTCATTTGTCTCCACTTCACCATTCCCAGCCCCCCTTTCCGGACAAGACCGTCCCAAACACAGACAGCCTCAAACTTTGACTCATTCGTAACCGCCACCCCAGCCAGACTGAGCCAAGCGTCCAGACAGCGGCTATTTATAGGTGCTTCGGGGACAGACACACAATGACAGGCTGGGGATCACGTCTGGGCAGACCCAGCGCCAGTCCTGGATCCAGACACCTGGCACAAACGGTCCCCACCCCCGGCGATGCGCGGGCTCG
>NW_004567123.1:35667133-35677011 GCF_000260355.1 Condylura cristata
GGAGGGGCGCGCTGCACCCCCTCCCCAGCGCGGTGGGTCCGGAGCCCCGCGCAGCACGCCCCGGGCCCGGGGAGCTAGCCGCGTCGCCAGCCGCATCTCGGGGCGTGGCGAGTGCGTTTCCCCAGCCGCCCCCAGGGTCCGTGACCCGGCTTTGGGGGAAAGTCTGGCCCCCGCCCCCAGGAGCGAGAGATGCTCGGGCTCCGGCCGGGGAAATCAGAGAAGGTGGGGGAGCCCTCCCATCGCCCACTACCTGGTTTCGCAGGAAACTCCCCGCCCCCAGTTCTGCAGACTGCGAGGCCCCCGGCCCTCCCCGCGCCCCCGCGCACGTGAGCGCGACCCCGGGGAGGTCAGCCCGCGGAGGCTGGAAGTCGCCGGGACCGCCCGGGGCTGCGCCCCCGGGCCCGCGGCCCCTGTCCTGTAAATACGTGTCGGCAACTTGTGTGCGGTCCCAGCCGACGGCCCGCGGCGAATCCACACCCACCGTCTGCAGCCCGAGGGGCCACCGGCTGGGGGCGGGGGGCGCGGAGTTCAAAAGAGGGGGAGGAAGCACGGGGGTGCCCTTTTATTTCATTAAGTTTTAATTACACGAGGGTTACAGGAACGCATTCTCCTAGTTTAAAGAGATATTAGACCATTACGTAAGCGGCCCCCCGGCGCGCCCCAGCCCCCCACAGTTTGGTGCATTCCCTCCTAACCCCTGCCCCAATGTCCGTTCTTTGACCAGCCCTTCTGGAGCACCTATTGTGAGCAAGAAACTCCCAAACACTAGCTCAACCTGCCACCTACTCCCAGAGGCTGGGACGTCAGGTCCAGTCTGACGCCGAGGAGGCCTGTGGATGCAGGCCGAGCACCCCCCCCCCCCCGCGCCCAGCGGGCCGCCCCCACCGAGACTTCTGGTTCTTTAAATATTCACATATTCCTGTAACGCCTGGGTTTTAGCAATCAGCAGGGACTCCTTTTGTATTCAGGGCAAAATGGTTTCCAAATTCTTGTCATTTCCTTTAATAACAATTAGAACTAGAAGCAGACAGCCGGTCCTGCGGAGCTCAAGCCAGCGGGGCAGGGGGCAGTTCGCAACTTGCGCCGGCAACTGGCATGCCTCTCGCTCTTAGGAGGCAGGCAACAAACTTCTCTGGAAACTGTTCAACCTCGGGGATGAATGGCTGGACACAGATTTGATGGGGGGAGCCCAGGGGGATATCGCTAGGACCGAAGGGGTTAACCTTCACTTGTCGGGGAGGGGAGTTTACTCTTAGAACTCTGGGCCACGCACCAGGAGGGGGCATCCCCAGGGTCCGCCTGGTGCTCAGAGGGGCTCAGCCCCCCAGAAGGGCGGGTCCAGAGCGGTCACGGTGACCTCATTTCCTAAGCTGAAGGGAATCACCTCTGTCCCTGTCCAGCCTTCCCTTCACTTTCAATCAACAAATCCTGCACGAGCCCTGAGAGCAGGCGTCCGGAAAGCCAGCTGCCACCTCTGCCCTCCTCAGAGTCTGGCAGGCAGCTGGCCTCATGGAGCAGCAAGAAAGCACACTCACTGATTGTCTTGGAATTGAGGGAGATTTGCACAATCCGGGTTAAAATAACCAGGGGAAAATATCTAGTTAATTCAGAGTATTAGAATAAACCCACCCTGCCATGGCCTGCTGCCGGCTTGGTCCTGGGCAGCAGCTGGCCGCGAGTGGACACCAGTTTCAGATCCACCCTCCGGCCTGGCTCGTGGGCTCTGCCCGGTCCCACAGCTGGCTCTGTGCGCAGGGCCTCACCCCAGGGCCTCAGGCCTGGGGATCCCCAGGAGCAGACATGGATATGTGTGACTTGGCAGAACAACCTCAGCTCCCCAGCCTCAGTTTCCACCTCTGAAAAGTGGGGCGCTGAGGGGCCCCTGTGGATGCAGGGCGGTGGGATGTGGGAGTCAGCACCTGGGTGTGGGGGGACGGAGCCCCTTAGCAGTCCTGTGGACCGGGCAACCCAGCGGGGCAGCAGTGGCTTCCTTTTTCTCCTTATGGAGGAGAGGAAAGACGAGGCCCTGGCGAGGTGGGTGGGGACAAAGGGCCTCACTGCTTTGGGAGCAGTGGAGTGAAGACCACCCCTGTGGCCTCGGTGTGCCTAGGGATAAATGTGCATTTCAGGTGAACCGCGAATCATGTTTAGTGGGAATATACCTGGTGCGAGATTGGGACGCTCGTACGCTAAGCATTTAAGTGTTGCTTATCTGTCCTTCAAATTGAACTGGGCTACTGTATTTTTGTTTATGAAACCTGGCAGCCCAGGGTGAGCCGGGCACCGCGGTGCCGGGCAGTCTGGCCATGTGGGGCCCACACAGGAAGAGGAGCTGGGGAAGCAGGGCCGTGGCCAGCATGCACAGCAGGTTCCGGTGCTCCTGGGCCAGGGCGCCGGCTGGTTCTGCTGGGCCAGCCTGAGGCCCGCTGGCTGGCTGAGGGGAGCTTGGCTCCCAGGCAGGCAGGGCCCGCGTCCGGCACCAGGCTCTGTGCTGGCAGTGGGCGCTGGCACCCGGCGTCATGGGGAGGCCATCGACACGGCGGTCCCAGGAGGTGGCTGGGTGGGTCAGATAGTGTGGCTCTGTGCCCCTCGACGCCGGCTCCATCAGTGTGCTGTCGCCCGACCGACAGGAAGGGCTCTGGGGAGCTGCAGGCGGGGTTGGCTGGAGACAGGGAGGTTCGGACGTTTCCTGAGCTGGACACCCAGGTGTAAGCATTTCAGTCCCTGGGTGGCTCCCGGGAGTGACCTTGGTTTGCAAGAGGTGGGACCCCCGGGGGCTGGGTGGCATGTGGGGAGGTGGGAGCCAGACAGAGGAGGGCCTGAGGACAGGGCGCCCAGGCCAGTGGCTTCTCTGGCCCTAGGAAGTCTGGGGTTTGGGACGCATTTCCCAACCGGGTGACAGGTCATGGGATTGTGAAATGGGCGTGTGTTCCCAGGCGGCTGCTGAGGACAGGCCTTTCAGGGCCCAGACGGCGCGCCCGCCTCTGTGCTGAGTTCAGGTTGAATCGTTGTCTGGGTGTTTGGAGGGAAAAGGTCCATCCCAGCCGGTAGGAGGCCTGTGCCCTCAGCACACCCCGAGGGGACGGGCTGTGATAAGGCTGGTCCCATACAGCACTGGCACCGGGCCCCGAGGCCCCTTGTGTGTGTGTGTGGGGGGGGTGCGAATGGGTTTAATATTCTGCCATCATCCACATGGGTGATTTGGTGATGGGAAACCCAAGGGGATTGAGCTGAGATGGGAAAATGCACAAAAATATGTAAAAATATATATATATGTAAAAATAAACTATTATAAATAAAATTAAATTAAAAAAATATTCTACCATCACCCCCTTGAAATTCTTGATGGGTAATGGTTCTTGAACAAGGAGCCCCACGAATTCCGTATTCAGTCCTGCTAGGGCACCAGGCCCTCCCTGGCCACCGGTCGGGGCCCAGGGAAGCCAGTGTGGGCTCTGGCCACAGCCAAGGGTGGCTGCCACGTCCTGACGGTGCCCGCTGGGCGCCGAGGAAAGTGCCCGCTGAGTCAACAAGAGGCCTGGGAACTGTGGGCAGCAGGCATGACCCCGCAGCCTCAGGAGGCTGTCCTGTCCCCAGGCCGCCAGGCAGAGCTGCGCTTCCAGACCAGGGAGGCCTCAGGCAGCGAGGCTTGGCCGCACCCGCCCCCCAGCCGGCCCCTGCTGTGTCTGCCATCCTGAAGTGGTTTCACCAGCGCCTGCCCAGGTGAGATCTCTGGACTCGGTGGTTTTATTTATTTGCATTTGTCCTGCTTTGCTTTCAAGCATGAACGTTCGCTGGGGGCTGTGCGCCAGGCCTCATTCTAACGCCTTCAGCCGTCCCTTTAGCCCCTCAGCAAAAACACCAGGGCCGGGCCTGGATCCCAGCGAAATCCGAACTGCTAACCTCCCCTTAAACAGCAGGAACAGGAAGCCAGGGACCTGCCTTGCTCCCCAACCCTGGCCCCCACGGGCCTCCCCCCGGGCTTGGCCACATGGGCCCTGGCTCCCCGGGGCGTCCCTGGCTGCCCCTGCCCACCATAAACCTTGTCCACAAAGGAGGAGCGACTCCGTGGGCGGAGCAAGGGGGCGGGAGGTGAAGGCCAAGCTCAGCTGAGGCCAGACGGGCACTGTGCGTGGTGCCCCCACCCCCTTACAGCAAGGGGCACACAGGGGCCACTGTGCCTTGCTGCCCGGCAGCCTAGAGGGCAGGGCCGTGCGACTTGCCCTCTCTCCCCCTCCCAGCCCCGTCACTGGGCATTCCTGGGTCTGCCAGGCCACGGGGCTGGGCACCCCGCCGAGGAGTGAACGTGCCCGTCCACAGAAACCAGAAACACGGAGCCGCTCGGCCAGCCTCGCCCCGCGGACTGTCCCTTCCTGCCCCCCCGCGCTGCCTGCCCCCAGCTCCTTTCTGGCTGTGCCCTGGATGCGCACCCAAGGCCATGCCCCGGCAAGCGCTGGAGGCGGGAGCCTGGGCCTTACTCACCAGCTGGGAGGGGCATGTGCACGCGTGCGGGTGCCCGGCTGCGGGCTCTCGTGCAAGTGTGCGCACGTGTGGGCGTGTTCTGGGGTCATGGCTGTGTTGGGCTGGGAGTTTGGCTCATGAACAACTGTCACGTGCTCCAGCTCTCCAGCAGCAAACCAAAGAGGGGGGCCCACCGTCCAAGACGCACCAGGGGGTCACCTCATCCGTCAGTTTCTCCTTTCCAGCAGGGAACTGGTGTCACGGAGAAGACAGGGCTTTGGGGACAAGGCAGGGAGAGGAGGCCTGGACAGAAGGAAAGGGCAGAAGGAAATCTTCGACTCAAGTCTGAGTGCTGACAGATGGGTAAACCGAGGCCCAGACGGGGCCATGACTTACCAAGTCAAGCCGATGAAAGTGAGGGCTGAGTCGGCTCCTGCTCCGGCCCAGCTGAGCCGGATCTCAGTTACTTTAAATGGCTTGATCTAGGGTCCTCGCCAGCAGGCAGCCTGGCAGGGTTTGGAAGCTTCCAGATGTTCAGCGCATGTCTGAAGCACTTCCAGAAAGGACTGTGCATCATTCAGGCCGATTTCAGGGAACAGAAATACCCGAGCAGCTCTGTCTTGTGTTTCTGTTGTCATGGACAGTACGTTTTACCGTTGTCAGGAGCAATTACTAATGTCAAACTGCGATTCTCCAAGGCGTGAACGGCGTCTGGGCCAGGCTGAGCCGGATTTGAGGGGGCTGGTGCAGAAGGAGCCGGCGAGGGCGAAGGCCACGCGGTCCGAGGGGACAGAGGGGCTGTGTCCTCCGGGCCCCACATCGGCCTTCCACACTCTTCCAAGCCCCTGCCAGGGGCCCGCAGGCCCAGCAGGCAAGCCAGGCTCCCCTTTCCCGGAGTTTGCCTCCTGGTCTGTTCCCCAAACGCTGGCAGTCCACTCACGTACATGGCCGCACCTCTAAGCGGCCCTGGCTGGGAAAGTTCACTAAAGGCTCCCGGCCTCCGTTTCCAAGTCATTAAGACGGGGAGCAGGGAGGCTGCTGTTGCGAGGGTGGAGGGCAAACTCCATGCACCGAGGAACGTACTTTTGAGAAAGGTAATTACCGCTGTGGCCGGCTCTGCTCCGGCCGTGGCGGGACGCCCAGCCTGAGCCCAGCTGGCCCTGCCTGCTGGAGCTGTCACCGTTTCTCAGGGCTCGCGAGGGCCTTTGCTCCTGTCTCTCACACCCTGCGCTGTGCCCTGCAGGTCCCCAGCATCTGGGCCCAGGACAGATGCTCAGATGCCCCCCCAAAGTGCCAGACAAGCCCTGTTGGAATCCAGGAGAGGGGGCAGGGGCACGTGCTACCCCATCTTATTCTCTGCTGGGCGCCCCGCTCCCAGTGTCCAGCACCTCTAACTGTTGAGTGCAAGCTGCCGAGTGAGTGAGTGAGTGAGTGAGTGCAAGACTGTTTGGCCATGGCCATTAGCTCGTAAGGCATGAGCATCCTCACTCTCTTGTTCCCATTTAAGACATATTTTGGGACAAGAATACCCTATCATCATTTGCAAAGGTGCAGCCCCAAAGAAGCCAAGAAAAAAAGGCAGTGAGTAGAAAAGGTCGAATTTAATGCAATTGCTAAAAATTGTGTTTTCAAAGATTAGTTGGTAGTCGAGAGAAAACTCCCTTATAAAATACATTTGCAACAGACTGCTGAGCTGAGCCTAATTTTGCAGACATGAAACTGTCTGGGGGAGAAGACAGCTCACCGCCCCTGGGCGGATCTGCGGCGCTCCGGGCTGCTCGCGCTTCTCCACAGACGTCTTCGCAAGGTTACTGTAGCGTCTGGAGCGACACGCGTGTTTCTCCCCGGTGGCTCCTTTAACTGGAATCGAGACCCGGAGAGGCGGGGGTGCCAGACGCCGCTGCCGTCACCGGCGGCCCCAAATGACACAGCGGACGGGCCAATCGCAAGTTCGGGTTCCGGGAGCAGCCGCTGGATTGGGCGCGAGCGCGGGCTGCCTCCCCCAATGGCGCGACTCGGTCAGGAGCCCGGGCTCGTGGGTTTTAAATCCACGTGGTGGCAGGAGGCGGGCGCCCCCGGCTCTCCCAACGGGGGCGCCCCCCCCCCAGGAGCAAAGCCTCCAGGGCCCCCCCACCCCCGGAGCTTTGCGAGCCCAGGCCAGGAGCAGGACCTGCCCCGTGCCAGGCGGCTCTGGGAGCCTAAGGTAGGTGGGAGCCGCGGGTGGCAAGGGCATCCAAGCTCCTGCCGTAGCCAGGACACCTTCCTGCCCGCTCTGCGCCATCAGGACCCTCCGCGTCTGCCCTGCTCGGGGAGGGGGGGGCGTCGCCCAGGGCAGGTAGCCAACATCTAGGTGTCTCATGGCATCAAAGCCCGGTCCTGGCCCTGGCACGCAGGTGTTGGTAAACAGCAACTGTTCCTGCCGTGGGGGACTCCTGGCGTCCATCAAATGCTTACGGCGCGCAAAGGGCAGGTCCGGGCATTTTACATGGATTTACTTAATCTCAGGAATTCCAGATTCTCTCTAAATCGAGCAAGTTAGGTTTGCTTGTGTTATTCCCATTTCATAGGTAGGAGAAAGCTGCCCCCAGACCACCTGTAAGGTTTGGGGGGGCCCGCACAGCAGGTGTTCACAGACACCCCTTCACTGCGCTCTCCCAGAAGTTAGCCAGCGCTTGATCTTCTCTTGCTGTTGAGGGAAACTCTCAGATCAGGCCGCACTACTGGGGGGAGGGGAGAGGGAGCTGGCACTGGGCATGGGCTGGCGCCGCCACCCCCCTCGGGCCCGGCGGTGCCGGTGGCAGGGGCCGGTCACTGGGCATGCCAGGTCCTGTGCTGGACGAGGGTGGGGCACTTCCGGGCACAGAGATCTGCGCGGCTTCCCGGCTGGCCCTGCAGCAGCGGGCGCGACCCGGCCCTTGCCTGGGTGCGCCCGGCACACTGGGCACCCCGCCAGGCTAGGGTGCTGGGTCAGAGGTCAACGACGCTCGGCTGTCGTGGATCTTGCCCGGCAGCTGTCTCGCCGGCAGGCCACCTCCCCTCCCGGCGGCCTCCGGGCCACACCCGCACACGCCTTGGTGGCCGGTGGTTCCCGTAGGCGTCACCTTCACCCCTGGAACTGACCCTCGCTCCTCACGAGCGCTGTTGAGACCTTATCCAGCTCGGCATCTGCCCGCTCGCCCCGAGTGTCCCCTCCCCGTGGCCACTGCCACAAGGCTCTGCCGTCCGGGCTCCCTGACGCATCGAAGCGATGGGCAGACGCCAGACAGGGCAGGCCGGCAGGCCGAGGCTTCCTTCCGGACCCAGGTCTAGTCTCTGTCCCGCTTCCTCTCCCGAGATGGGCACCCCACGTTACAGTTCCCCACTTTCAGCTGGAGGCCCCCGTCTTCATAAAGTCACAGTATCTACTTACAAACAATTGTGGAAGAAAAAAACCAGCAACTGTGGAAAGCGGTGGGTGGGTGAGGGCGGGACAGATGCTCAGCTGTGCCGTGGACAGTGGCTGCTGGTGCAGCCGAAGGCGTGAGTGGTCAGAATATGCAGGAAATGGCCCCCAGAACCCCAGCCCTGACATCTGACTCACCTTGGGGGGCCGCTGCTGGGGGCACCATACCTGCAGCTTCTCGGCAGCCCCCAAACCCATTTTACAGATAAGGAAACTGAGTCTGGCGCTGCTTGAAGTCCACAGTCCAGAGGGACGTCAGCTGCTGACCTTCCTCCCTGATGTTCCGGGGAGTCCTGCCCGGCACTAGGGGGTTCTCACAGGACCGTGCGCCACAGAGTGGGGCCTGGTGGCCACCAGCTATATCCAAGCTGAAGAAAGTTTTAGATTTTTAAAACGAGTTGATGTTTAGCAAGGGGCTGTTTTACGTGAGTGCCCCTGCACCTCTGAGTCCCCTGACAAGTCAGAGGTGCAGACCTCCCAGGGGCGAGCTGGGGGCTCCCCTCTGGCGGGGACTTCAGGCACTGTCTGCCTCAGTTCCCCCACCACGCAGCCCTCGTTGACTGCCCTGCTGGGCTGGGCAGGGTGGGGAAGGTCCGTCCCCCCTTGAGCTTTGCTCCCGGGAATCACCATTTTCTTTTCCGGGCCGTTGGTGAAGCCGGGCCTCTAGCCAGACTGTTCCAGAAAGTTTCTGGGCGGGGCCTTTGCTGGGGAAGACAGCTGACGTGTCCAGAGGTTCAGAAGATCATGCACTGTCAGTGAACAGCTCGAGTGAAAGGCCCAGGGTGGGCGGTGCTGCTGCCCCTTGTGTTGAGCAGTAGCTCGAGCTGAGTGGGGTAGCCACGTCTCCGTGTCTGGGAGAGACTCATGTTTCCTGACACTGGAGGCGCGTCAGTACGTCGAGTGTGAAATTCAGAGCTCTGTGTCCACAAACAAAGTCTTTTTGGGACCCAGATATCCCCAGGCGGATACGTGGCCTAGTGTGTTCCCCTCCAGGACGGGGGCGGGTCACGGGCCTCGGACACCTACGTTACTCCCTGGCCCCTTAAGAAGCATCTGCCCACCTCTGGCCCTCCGCTCTCAATCTCGAGGGCACCCTGGAGTCCCGGAGCTTAGGAATCCCTAAGCCCAGGCCCAGGGCACATGGTCGTGGGTGTGGCCCGGCACGAGATGTGTAAGAGCTTCCAGAAGGTTCTGATGGGCGACCCAGCACGCTGCTTTAGGTGCTGGCTACCGTTGGGCGCCTGTCTCGCTACCAGAGCAGCCCGGACTTGCAGCACCTGGGAGCAGCAGGATGAGGGCAGCCTGAGCCCGGCCCGCAGGCCCGGGCTGGGGTGGGCGCCCCCGGCCTGAGCCCGGCCCGCAGGCCCGGGCTGGGGTGGGCAGGGCCTGGGGGGGCAGGCGTGGGGGAGTGGGTAGCTGAGAGCGCACAGGCCTGTCCACAGGCATTTCTTGGGCTCCTGGGTGGGTGCTAGGATGCGGGTGCAGAGGTGGTCTCTTCCGGCCAAGGTGCCGCTGCGGCCTGGGTGCCCTGGGCACCCTCCCCTAGTGGGGGTTCCGGCAGCTCCCGCTTGGGGAGATGGCCCGTGCCCCCTGGCCCCGCTCGCGCCCTCAGCGGAGGGAGCGTCTTCCCTCGGCCTGGCAGAGGCCCAGGGCCCCGGGCGTGGCGCTGTCTGGGCACAGGGACGACTCGCTTGCGCCTGCCCAAGGCGTCTGGTTTTCCAGACAAGTGTCTTAGCAGCGGCGGCAGCAACATCCCGTAGTTTCTCTCTTGAAATCTTTTATTTTTGGCCTGAGACAGCTAATGTGTGGCCAGTGTAGCCAAGGAAACCAGAATGCTCGGACCAAGCTGTACCGAATCTCCGTGCTGAAGCCACCAGCTGGCTAATTCGGGCCTCCCAGTCATTTCCTTCTTTCTGGGCCTCTGATGGTCTCACTGGCCCGCGAGGGTGAGGCCCGAGGCGGCGTGGGGGCTGCC
>NW_004567123.1:35677176-35686928 GCF_000260355.1 Condylura cristata
GGGCGGCCGGGCAGGGCTGCTCGCGGCCCCTCCTGTACAAGCCTCCCGGGTGAGGCTGGACCTGGCCAGCCCCCCCTGCCGCTCCTCACCCACAGCAGCATACAGAATTTCCACGCCACATCAAGCTGGGGCTCAGGATTCCTTAATGCGGTCACTCCTGGCCAGGCAGCCCCGGCCTGGCAGTCAGCAGCAGGTCCCGGGGTCCCTGCTCAGTGCCAGCCGAGCTCAGCTGTGACAGCCCGGCCCCCGTCAGGCAGCGTCTGTCACCTGCGTGGGCCGGGCTCCCGACGAGACCCCGGGCCGCAGAGACGCTGCCTGCAGAAGCGCCAGCAGGCGCTGAACGTGTGAGCGTGTCCCAGGCCACCGTCCCAGGCCACCCCTGGGGCGGACTTACACCAGGACATGCCCCCTCGTTGGCCAAGTCCCAGGCCACACTCTAACCTGCGACGCCCCACCCGACGGGGTCTACAGCCCTGGCGCTGGGGTCCCCAGTCGGTCTTCACCACCCGCCAACGGCGCACAGTGGCGGCTTCGGCCCGGCGCGGGGTGCTGGAGAGCATCGCCGGCGGCCCTTGCCCCGCCTGGCTCTTGCTCCGCGCTGAGCTTCGGGCCGAGCTCGCCCAGGCGCCAGAGGCACGCAAGCGCACACCAGCAAGGGCTCCGTTCCCCACCCAGCTCCCAACAGCAAACCCGATCCAAGCCTGGCAGCGGCCCTGCAGGGCTTCTCCGCGGGGCACTGGGTTTTCCTGAAAACTCTAAAAGTGGGAGCCCGGGGCCCCGCGGCCCCAGCGGGGCGTCTCTGGAGCCCACCCAAGAGCCAGCTCCACACCTCTGGCCCCACGGCGCTTACGGCGGCCCTGTGCCGACAGCCAGCAGGGCCCCGGGGCTCGCCGGTGGGGGGTGACCTGCTGTGGGGTGCGGCCTCCGGGGCCGCTTGCTGAGCAGAGGCCAAGGGACACGCAGGCAGCTGCAGGAGGCGCGCAGCGGGCGGGGCGGGAGGAAGACGGGTGCCGGCTGCAGTGGAGATGACCAGGGCAGAGCTAACAGGTGGCTCCAAGTACCAGACAGAGGACGCAGGTGAAGTGCGGGCAAGAGGGAAGTGGGGGGAGGCAAAGGGGCGCAGGGGATGGCGGTAGGGGAGCAGGGGTGGGATGCAAGACGCCCCCTTCTTTAAAGCCCATCCGGGGCCTCCCTGGGCGCGGCGTGTCGGGGCGCAGCCCTGCAGACTGCCGCCGAGGCCTCTGTGAGTCCGATCCCCGCCCGGAGGGGACCCCCAGGGCGCGGCAGGCCCCCATCTCCCCGCTGCTCCCCTCAGCAGTGGGTTTCAGTCCTCCGGCCTGTTCTGCTCCCCGCTCTGTCTCTCACCCCCTCACCTCTGCCCTGTACCCCAGCTGTGTGCACACACAGATAAAACTTTTAGAAGCTCACAAGGAGACTCTAGGCCGAGCTGCTGGCCAGGCGCAGTCTGCGTGTCCCAGAGAGCAGAGGACGGGCAGCCCCTGGAGAAGTGACCCTCGGGACTCCAGAGGTCCCGGGCGGTGATGGAGGGGACGGGCGGCTCGGTGGACGCCGCTGGAGGTGGCAGGCAGCCCGCCCGCTCTTCACGATGAGAGGGCTGAACTCTGACAGCTCCGCCGGCCCGATGGTGGAGCAGACGCATCCGTGCCCACGGCAAAAGTGAGGGAAAACGGCGCGGACACCGTCACGGCCACCGCGGCAGTGCTGGCCGGCGTGCCCAGCGCGCCCCCTCCTCGGCGGGCCTGGCCTGTCACTCCCGCGCGGCCGTGCGCACGGCGCGGCTGATCAACATCCACACTCAAGTGCACGCTGACGCCCGCAGAGCTCCGAGCGCTCGTCTGCTTCTCTCCGCGGCCGCGGCTCCCGGGCCTGTGTGGGCTGAGCGCGGCTGGAGGCGCGGCCCGGCGGGCTGGGCCCGCGCTGGACCCCTGGTGGCACCTGCCCTTCCGGAGGAAACCCCCCGCGGGCCCCCCCTTGCGCCCGACTCGCGCCCGGCTAAGTTCCCGCGTGGAGCTGCTGCCTCCAAGGTGTGCCCCAGCGCAAGGCCTCGGGGCATGGCTGGGCCCCGGCAGGGTGCGCAGGGCACCTGCGACCTTCTCCCACTGGCCCCTCTGGCTGGGACACGCTCCATGGCCTCCCTGGACGGCGGGGGAGGGGGCGGAGGGCGGCGCTGGACGCCCGGGGACGCCGAGGTCCACCTTGGACTTGCCCTTGGGAAGGCGCTTTGCTTCTGGGTGCCGGAGGGCGTGAAGGGCCGGGTGACGCGGCTGTGCCACTCCGGCGCGCCTGTCCACCGTCTCAGCCCACTGTCTCAGCGCACCGCGCGGGACAGGCCAGGAGCTGGCCGTGGTCACGCCAGAGAAGAGACGGGGAGCAGGACCGGGCTCGGCCTCCGGCAGAGCACGCCACGGCAGCAGGGAAACGCCCTGGACACAGGAGCCGGCCCGGTCCCGGCTCTGTCCGGGAGGCCGAGCTTGCCGGCTGGAGGAGCATGCGCCGGGCTGCGGGCGGCAGTGAAGGGCCCAGGCGTGACATAAGACGGTCTTGGGCCATGCAACGGGGGCGCGGGCTCCTGACTGCCCGGCGCCCAGGGCTGGCGGCCTGGAAGGGCAAGGCCGACTGGGCGCTGCCCCCCACCCCCCACGCTCCCGTTCTCTTCTCTGCGGGTTTTCGGGAGGGGGCAGGAGGACGGCGGCCGCTGGGCACCCACGGCGTGGGTGGGTTCTCAGCTCCCAGCTAAAGAGGCGCCTCCCTTTTAATTTGGGGTCTCCTCTCCAGGGATGCCTGTCTGCAGAGGAGCGGCGGGCACACCTGTGCCACCCAGATCTGCCAGGGCTTCGCCTTTCTGGAGCGTTATCACATGGCGGCCTCGCCTGCAAGGTGTGGGGTGTTGCTGGTACTGATTTCATGGTGTCAGCACAGTGGAGCATGGCAGGCTGTTGGACAAGGAGGTTCGTAAAAGGTGCTAATAACCTCGTAAGTGCCTGTCATAAACTGCTCTGATTAGGGCTCTTTGCTTCTGTTTACCTGAGGAATGGATGAAGAGTTGGCTGCAAGACTGGCTGGAACCTCCTGGGCCTTTTGGAACAGAAACAGCCAGTCTTAGGGAGAGTTCACTTCGGGGCTTGGGGACCTGTTTATCAACACTGCACTTAGGTCATTCAAGGGAAAAGAAGGCCATTGTGAAGGGGGCGGGCGTCTCACCGTTCTGATATCTAACCAAGCAAGAAGTGATCAGTGCTATCTCTTTGTTTTTTAGATTTATCGATGCACACAGAACTGGGGTGCAGGCCAGTGGTGCAGGGGCGGTGAGAGGAGTCATCAGAGACAGAGGGAGCAGGACAGGTCGACGGACGAAGCGCACTGCTGAGGGAGCAGCGGGCAGTCAGGGGCAGTCAGGAGCGGTCTGCCGCGCCCTGGGGGTCACCCCCGGGCTGGGGTAGAACTGCTGTTGGAGTGGCTGCGCCCAGCTTCAGTGCCCGCTTTAACCCCTGCACCCCCAGGGAGCCCCAGTGCGATCTGTTATCTTCATTCTCCCCGCTTCATTTCAAGCTGTGCAAAGCCAGTCTGTATCTCACACCCGGAGTGTATTTCTCTCCATCCCGGTCACATTTCGAGTGCTCAGCCACCACATACGGCTTTCGGGAGCTGGCTGGGCAACGCAGATCGGAGGGGGCACCCTCCCCGCCCAGTCTTGGCCATGGCTCCGTCTGTTCCTCCTGCGTCCTGGGCTCCTGAGCCGCCCAGCGCCTCTCATGCTGTGGGTCTGGCAGGGCCCTGGTGGCCCCCTGAGGCTGCGGGGGACACCAGGGATGTGGCACGTGGTGGGCGCCCGCCCCGGCCATGTGCGGCTGCCCGTCAGGTGCCAGGTGCCCTCGGCGAGTCGCGGGCCTCTCCTCGGCTCAATGTGCAGGGGGCGTCTCCTAGCTGCACCTCCCCTTGGCTGCCCTGGAGGAGGGGCCTAGCGACCGCTGTGCCCAGAGAGGTCAGCTCTGAGAGGCGCAGATCGGCCTGCAGGTGGGAGTCACGAGGGTGTTCTCCTGAGGCTGGCGGCGCTGGGCCCCGGGGTCTCATCTCTCTGCCTTCAGCTCCTCCAGCTCCCACCACACAGTGCCCACCACGTGCCTGCCAGCTGCTGACCACATGGGCGATGCGTGAGGAGGGGCGCTGGCTGTCACTGGGGCTCGGCGTCTCGGGAGGGCTCCGAGGGAGAAAGGTGCAGATGGGGGACTCTGGTGGGACTCTGGAGACTCTGAGGGCTCGCCTTCGAGTCGTTGATGGATGGGCCCTCGAGACTGATGGACGGGCCCTCCAGCCTCTGATGGATGGATGGGCTAGGGTCTGAGGCCCGGAGGCTGCTCCCGCCGTCCAGAGCCCCTGAGCTGCCCTGCGGTGCCGAGGCGCCCTCCCCGGCGCTGGCCTGGGGATGCCAGAGGCCGCCCGCTCCAGTCCGCAGCGCTGAGCCCGGCCCTCTGGGTGGGGCTGCAGCGTGGCCGGCCAGTGACCCCAGCGCACAGCCTGCGGGCCAGGCGTGCTGACGCCTGGTGCATTTGGAGTTCCAGATGGGAACCATTTGAGCAATATTGCACTTTTATATCAGCGAAGAGACAAGATGGAAAGATGCTCCCCTCCCTGATCCCCTCTCCAGGTCCAGGGAGGACACCCCGTCACAGCTTGGCAGGCGCCCAGCCTGCAGCCTCAGGACCCTCCTGGGTGGGGCGCCCTGGGGGCATGGCCTCCCTCTGAATGGGGAGCGGGGGTGCCCACTTTCCACACACAACTTCCCCTGTCAAGGAGCCTCCGCCGGGGGTGCGTAGTTACAAAAGCTGTTATATAATATGAAAAAAATAGACACACACAAACGTACCCATCACATACGACACGGTGTGGGGGTTGGGTCCTGACGCCCCGCTTCCCCCGCAGTTGATCATCCCCGTATAACTTTTGATCTCCCTTAAACCTAACAGGCCATTAACACATATCTTGAATGTTATCTACTGCGCTTTACAGTAAGGGAGAGAAAAGAGTGATTTTAAAAAAATGACGGAAGAGAGAAAACACATTTATAACATTTCTTGCAACATGCTCGCTCACGGGTGAGGGGCCGGGGAGGTCACAGCCCGAGTTACAATATAGCATCCTAGAAAGTCATTTATTATCCTACCTAAAGCGTGCTGTGTGTAGCGGAAGTTACATGCATTGGGATCTAACATAGAAATGAAGCCCAGAGCCACATGCAAAATAGTACGCACCATGCCCGGCCCACGCGGTGGGCTGGCGCGATACCCGCCGGCAGGCCGAGGCAGCCCGCGTCTGGCCGCCGCAGCCCTCTGCCTCCGCTGCAGAGCATCTTGAAGCGGATCCTAGACATCATGTCATTTCTTCCATAAATATTTCAGTATCTGTCTAAGAGATTCAGCTTTCTCTAAAGCAGAGTTTATCTGGAAACGAAGCGTCCCTGCCTGACAGGACTTGGCCTGTCTTAGTGGACCCGGCCTGGGAGGGCCTGGTCAGAAGGAGCCTGGCCTCCGGGGTGCTGGCACCAGCCGGCCCTGGGCCCCCCGGCCCGCCCCCGCAAAGGCGGCGTGGACGTCGGCGTGTGGCTGTCAGGTGCGGGCCCCGGGCCCGGCCTGTCCCGAGTGACACGGCTCGGCGCGGCGGCTGCGCCGGGGCACACGTGCTTTTGGGGTGCCGCCTAGACGCAGGAGGCCGCCTGGGTTCCGGTGCTGGGGTTCCCTCCCCGAGCGCCAGCGCCTCAGGCCTCAGCCTTCTCATCAGCAGGACGGGACCACAGCAGCCGTGCCCGGCCACGGCGGGGCGCAGCGGGGCACCCCAAGTGCAGCGCGCAGCAGCGCCGTGGGCCGGCGGACGCTCGCCGGGGCCGGGCCGGGTCCACTGGCTGTTGCCGGAGCCGCCGCCCCGTGTCCTCTGAGCTGGGGCGCTGTTTCCTGTCCTCTTTCTCCTTCCCTGTGGGGTAGGGGTGCCCCTGGTGGGGGGACCTCATCCCCCCGGGCACGGGGGTCCCGAATCCTGGAACTGTGCGCCATACCGGGCTCCCAGGAACGCCCCAGCCCAGCCTGCAGGCCTGTGAGTCGGCGCGGCTCCTGGGGAAGCCGACCAGCCCGGAGGCGAACCCAGACTCCCCTGGGCGTCCCCAGCTGCCCGCCCCTGCTCGAGGGGCGCCCCTCCCCGCCCCGCCAGACAGTTGGGCAGGGCTCCAGGCGCACACGCGGTGGCAGCCGACAGCCCCACGGCAGGGCCCTGGCTGCGTGCGCGCGGCTTGCTCGCCCCTCTCCTCAGCTGGTGGCTGTACTCTGGGCTGCAGATTCATTTTTAGATCCCAGCCTCCTCCCTCCCCATCTCCCGCTTCTATTCTTAGAAAGCAAACTGGCTGTGCCGGGCCTCGCAGCGGAACCAGACAGAAGTCTGCCACGTGCTCGGCCGCCTGAGATAGGGAGTTAATTAAACAGGAGGTTGGCCGGCAGGGCCACGCCGGAAGCGCGGCTGGCAGGGCGCTGGCTCTGGGGCCCGGGCGGTGCCAGCGTGCCAGCCCCCGGCTGCCGGCCCGGGCGGCGGGTCGGTGGTGCCTGCTGCTCAGAGTGGGCTGCTGAGATGTTTGATGAGATGAGTAAGTGGCCGAGCATCTGCGGGCCTGGCGGGCGGCGCCCGAGCGGCTGAAAGCAGCTAGTCTGCAGGCGGGCGCCTCGGCGCGGGCCCCGCAGAGGAGGGCGGAGGGCCGAGGACGGGCGCAGCCGGAGGGGTGCACCCCAGGGCGGTGCCTCCGGGCGAGCGAGGCCGTGCCCTGTGGGTGCCGGCTTCAGGGCGGCCCTTCCCAGCGCTGGCCTGGGCAGCCTGCTGGCCTCTGCCACCGCTTGTCTCGGAAGCCGGAGCCCCGCAGCAGCTGCGCCGGTGAAGACGGTGCTCGGTCACTGCCTGGACTCGTCCGGAAAGGGGGCGAAAGCCCAGCGCAGGGAACAGAGGAGGGGCCGAGTGGAGGAAAGGGGGCGTCCTGCCGGCAGCCGCCTGCCGGAGAAGCGGGGACCCCGGGGGTTCGGGGCTGCCCCTCCTTGGACTCAGGAGACCGGCAGGCCGGGAGCTCACTGCCCCTCCTCCGGGAAGCCTGCCCTGACCAGCAGCTCCCCTTCGCGGCCGCCTCTGCCCTGGCGCCCTGTGAGTCACGTTTCCACGGAAGCAGCGTCAGGCGGTGCAGACCCTGCTCCCCGCAAAGCACTTCGGCAGCCGGGCAGTGAGGCCAACAGGTGTCCCTCGCTTCCCCGTCCGCCCCGCCCGCCAGGGCTCCTCCGACTTGTCTTCTGAGTTCCATCAACATTCTCCTTGCAGCTGAGGGAGACTCAGCACAGACGCGCGGAGGGTAGAAAGCAGAAACCGAGCGCCCCCGCCCCCGACCGTGCCCGGGGCCACTTCCCGTCCCGAGGGCAGCCTGCGCGGCCTCCCGCCCGCAGCGGGCTGGCACACGGGCGCCGGGTGCGGGCCCTTCTCTGCGCGCTCCGGGAGCACAGCCCTTGCTCGGGTCCGCTCGCTGCGCGCTGCCCCTTCTCGGGCACACGCAGGGCCTCGCGCTCTGGCGCTGCACAGTCTCCGGTGTGCCAGCGCGCCATGCCCACCCTGGAAGTTACCTCCCACCCTGGAAGCTTCCGAACACCTCTGTACGCCCCTGGGCCTCCCGGCGAGGGGCGAGGGCCGCGCTCCCTGCCCTGGTGTGGGCCGGCTGCTCTGGGACGGCCGGTCTCCCTCTGCTCAGCCCCCATGGCGGCCTCCTCACCCCAGCAGGCACCTGCCAGGCGCCGGCCAGCTGCCAGGTGTGACCCAACGCCCACACCATTACCTGGGGGCCCCCAGGCCGCCCTCCCGCCCTCCCTCTCAGAGGCTGGTCTCGAGCCCCCGGCAAGCCACCCGGGCTCCTGGGCAGCCCACTCTGATCAAAGGTCCTCGTGAACGCTTCCTTGGACTTCGGGGTGCCTGCTGCACCCAGATTGTTATCTGTGCCTCTGACCGACTGCCCACAAATCCGCGGTTCCCGGACACCTTCAGGGGAAACCTCGACGGCACAGACATTGCGGGGCACCAGAGGGCCCCCGGCAGTGACCGGGCCGGGGAGGGGCGGGGGGTGGCGGGAGCGCCGGGCCCTCCAGCCGCACGCTCCTCCTAACCAACACGGGTCGCCCCCCGGAAGCGCTCGGGAGCCCCTTGGGCTCTTACGGAGCCTGGGGTGCGAGTGACGGGCTGCTGCCACGGAACGCCACGTCGTCGCTGTTTCCCGAAAGGAGCTTGGGGCATGAGCGTGGCGAGGCCCTTGCACACGCAGCGTGAGCTGCTGCAGGGCGGCCACTCCCTTCCTCACGGCGTCCCGCCGTGGCACACGGGCTTCTGCAGCCCTGTGGTCGGCACGGCTGGGGGCAGCCTGAGGGCAGCCTGAGGCGTGGACCCGGCCCGCCGGCCCGTCGCCGCGGTGACGCTGTCTCCGTCTGCTTCTCCCTCCTGCTGGCTGTGTCTGAGCGTCTGCTTGGGATTCCACCTTCATTTTGCTGCTGACTTTTCCAAAAGCGGCACTGCTCTGCATTCCGGCTGTGCAGCGGGGAAACGCCCTCCCCTGTCCGCGCTGCACGTGCGGTGACTCGCACAGCTTCGGGTCAGACGCAGAAATCTGCCGTCGCGTCACTCACATTGCCCACCTTGGTGTGGCACATGCCAGGCACATTGCAAGCGCCCAAAGCCGTGCTAAACTGCCTCTGTTCGTGTCCCGCGACCGGCAGAGAAATGAAGAGGAAAAGGAATTTGCAACCTGTTCCCAGAGACCCTGCTCCCCACCTGCTCCCCCCTCTCCAGGTTAAGGAACGCCCCTCGACGGTCAGGTCCTACAACCGCCGGCAACGAAGGTCCTCGGCCCTTTACGACAGAGCGTGTTTCGTTTGTCGCCTTTCTGGAAGGGCATTTTTCCTGGGTGTACGGCCTTGGCTGATGGTTTTCCCCCTTTAATGTTTTTTTTTTTTTAAGATTTGTTTATTCATACAGAACTGGGGTACCTGCGGTGAGAGGGCCCACCAGAGACAGAGTGGGGAGCAGGACAGGCCAATGGACAAGTCCACTGCTGAGGGGAGCAGCGGGTGGTCAGGAGAGGCCTGGCCCTGGGGGCCGCTCCCTGGCTGTGCCGGCTTCACAGTGCTGACTTAACCCCCATGTCACCAGGGAGGCCCCAAACCAACAACATTTTTCTCAATGTAAGTGTATCCCAAGTTTGGTATGAGACACAGTGAAGTTATTCCTTGTTTGAAAATCAGGTTTTGGGGGGCAGGTGTCTCACCTGGCCTGCGTGGAAGGCCAGGAGGGAAGGAAGCTGGGCTGGCCCGCAGGCCTGGGCTGCCAAGGCCAGCGGACAGCAGGCAGTATGGGCCCACGCGGGTGGACGGGGGGAGACAGCTGAAGGGCTCCCAGGAGAGGCCCTGCCCGAGAGCCCGCGGCCAGGCCCGGGAGGGGCCGGCCAGTGCTGTGACTTCTGGAGGCGACTCACCGGCAGCTCAGCTCCAGGACAGGGAGCCGCGGCCGACCTGTACCTGCTCCCCACGGCTGTCTGGGGGCCCAGCGCCCTTTCACACAAGGCCACCGCTCACTGTGTCTGGATGTGGTCATGACAGAGTGGCCAGGCCAGGACCCTGCTCCTGTGCCCAAGAGCCAGCATCCCGCCTGACCTCCCCTCATCCCCGCCTGGTTTCCCC
>NW_004567123.1:35687160-35688098 GCF_000260355.1 Condylura cristata
GCCTGGTGGGGCCCAGACAGACATCTTCGCTTTGTTTGTTTTTGTGATTCAAAAATGAGTCATGCGCCCCAGGCCTGAGTAAGTGAGGGCAGTTTCCCAGGCCGGGAGGGCGGGGTGGGGTGCTCCTCCTGGGGCTGCGGGGTTCAAAGTCGCTGGGTTCAAGTAAGTGCAAGGCTGGAGGCCTTGGGGCCGGCGGCCGTGGGAGCGAGTCTGGCACCTGCTTTGCTATCTGGAGGTGCGGCCCCTTGAATTCACAGCGGCTCAAACTCAGGCTCGTTCGTGAGGTCCCACGAGTTCACGAAAGACCCTGGGGTCCAGTACGTGCTCGAGGCTCCCGGCCTCTGCCTGTCTCTTGCGGGGACAGCCGGCTGCCCCTCGGGATGGTGGAAACGCTTCCTCCTTCCTGTCCTCTCACCGGCCGCACAGTTAGATGCCGTGGGCAGGTTAACAGCTCCATTGCCCGCGTCGCTGCGCGTGCCCATGGGCACGGGGGTCTCAGAGAGGCGACGCTCAGGCAAGCGTACACGCCACCCCGTGCCAGGGCCCGGGCCGGGTCTGGCTCCCGGGGGGGCTCCCGCCCAACGGGGGCAGCTGTGCGTTCACCGGGGCCGCCTGGTGCAGACGGGCGCTGGGGTCGCGGGTGTCTGCTCCCGGGCTCGCTCCCCGGCTGAGTGCGCCCAGGTGGGCAGGGCCCGGCTGTTTCCTGCAGCTGCCGGCTCACCACAAGCTCCAAACACTGCCGCGCGGTGCGTGCCCGCCGGCTCTGGCGCGGCGGCTTGAGGCCAGCGGCCACCTCGCGCGCCCAGGGGCCTGACGGGCCTCTTCCACGCACCGCCGCGTTTGGACACCGCCCCTCCAGCCAGCGCGGGGCTCCTGTTGGGCCCGGGGCTCACGGGAAGCGGCCACTAGTTCAGCAGAAAGACTCCCGGAGGGGACAC
>NW_004567123.1:35688273-35704589 GCF_000260355.1 Condylura cristata
GCGCGTGGCCCCGAGCAAGGGCCGCCTCCAGCTGAGGGCACTTCAGGAGACTGCCAGCCTCCGTCTGCTGTCCACCCAGGTAGCCACCCGCCCGTGCATTCAGCCGGCCAGCCGACGCCCCATCGTCATCCACCCACCTAGCACCCCGCCCCACCCGGCCCCCCTTGCATCTGCCAGCACCGACACTCCTCGCGCCCCTCCCCCTGCTCCTCCACCGTGGCCCCACACCTCGCGCGCCGCCTCTGCACCCCCCGCCCACCCAGCACCTTTCTCAGATCTGTGTCTCTTTCGACTTTGGACCTGGAAGCCCTTGGTCACGGACGCGCCAGCTTGTCCTGGGGAAGTTTCCACGGGGAAGTTCAGGAGAAGGCAGGATGGGCAGGAGGACGAGGCAGCGGGTCCCTTCCTGCGGTGGAAGGCTGGGCGAGGGCCTGGCGGGGAGGCCTGGCTTCTGCCCTGCTTACCTGGGCCGTGCGGGTTGCAGCAGGGAGCCGCGTCCCGGGACCTGGGTCGTCCATGTTAGTTGTGTTTTCCTTCCTGCCTGTATCCTGTTTGGGAGTGCCTGGGTGTTCTGGAAATACATGGCAATGTAAACTCGAAAACAGCCAGTGTTCCCGAATCCATTTCACATTTTCTGACGCCGAAGCCGAATTCATTTCTCTGTGCTGGCGTGGCCGTGGGGCGGCCCCACACGTGCCGAGTCGTTTCACCGCGAGCACGTCAGTTAGGGATCTGCCTGCGCTGTGTCTCCCCGCCCCTCAGCGCCCTTCAATAAGAGCAAGAAATGCCAAGTCTCCCCACTTTATTAAACTATGTGGGCAAAGAGAGTGCAGGGGAGATGTAGAATTTATTTTGTGAGCTGAGGAGACAACTGCAAAGACTCCAACCCATAGTTGTGAGTTGAATAGCTCCTGTTTCTCCAGGGGCGTCTGTGCGCGGGGGGGCCGTGGGTGCCCGGCTCGCACCCGTCAGAAGCTGACACCCAGCGGTGCCAGGCCAGAGGCGTGTGCGCCTTCACGGCCGCGCTCCTGAGGGCAGGCTTGTCCTTAATACACATACACTGAACTGGACGTGCAGTCTCCACACAGGAGCGTGCACAGGCCCTGGAATGTGACACGGGAACAAGGTCGCGTTTCTGCACCCGCGCGTGTAGAGCCGCGTTACACACGTACACGTGCCTGGCGGGCTCCCCCGTGCTCCCCGTAGGGAGCGTCTGCCGCGCCTGTGCTACCTCGTGTCCGCGTAGATGAGCCTTCTTGTTCTTGGCTTTGCTGAACAGCAGCACCATGCAGGATGTGATCTTTTATTACTCTGCATTTCATCCATATTCTTGTGCAAGGCATGAGCTTGTCTTGTTCATGGCTGTATAGTATTCCACAATGGAACTATGCTGCGGTTGCTTCTTCCATTCTGTTGTGGAGGGCGTTTGAGTTGTTTCTAGTCTCTCGCCCCTTCGGAACTGTGTGTGCTGTGCTGACACGTGCAGAGGTCTGCCTTGCTCGTCCTGAGCACGCCCCCCCCTCGCCTGTGTGTGCACTGCCTAACAGCCCATTCTCACCTGCTCTCTCCTCAGTCTTCACCGATCAGGAGCGGAGAGAGCTTAGGCCCTCAGCGCCTGCCTGGGAGGCTTGGTCTGCTTCTCTCAGGAGGCAGATTCGTCATTTCTAAGCCCCTGGCTTCCCATCTTGCAGCTCCTCTTGAAGTCTGAGGTCCCCAGAGAGCTCCTCTACCTTCCTGGCTCCTGGCAGCCGCTGCCTTTATTCTGAGTTAACTGCTAGACCTAATTAAGCAGCAGCATCTCCTCAGAGTGGCTGATTTTCTTCTCGTCTGAATACAAATGAGACCCCACGCCTTAACATTCAGGTCACTTAACCAGAATCAACCTCCTTTAAAACTCAGAGGCCAAAGGGATTTCAAAATCAGTCACCTCCACCCCTCCTGTCTGCTGGGAAGGGCCCGACGATGACTCCGGGAGCCCCAGAGGAGAGAGTGTGCTCACAACAGAGTTAGAGGGGCCCGAGGGTGCCCGCGGTCAGTGGGGCCGGTGGCGGGACGGTCTGCGGAGAGCCGAGATCGTGGGCCTCATCTGCCTGCGGCCTGGACATCCCGTGCCGAGTGGAGACTCCCTGTGTCTTGTCCCTCATGGCCAATCTCTGCCCAGCGCTCCCGCGGGCCATGTCGGGCCACGGGCAGGCCCGGGCAGCGCAGGGGAGAGTGGAGGCGGCAGCAGCGGCGTGTGAGCGTCCGTGACAGCCTGGCCAGCGGGGAAGCGAAGGCACCACGGCAGGCACGCTGGTGCCTGGACTTAAGTGGAGGCCGGGGTGGGGGGCAGAGCCCCCCCTCCGCTGCGGCATGGAGCCGTGGGCGTGGTCTGGCCGGGCACGCAGCCCAGGGCCCAGCTTGGCCAGCCTGGGGCCACCGTGTCCTCTCTTGCCAGGTGGACGATGCTCAGACTGCCTGCACCAGCAGGACAGCTAGGGGCTGGTGTGTCCTCTCCCCTCGCACCTGCTAGGACGATCCTGTGGTTCATGGTGGAGTCAGGACTCCTGGCAAGCAGCAGACACCCCATCTCAAAGTAGCTTAAGCGAGAGAAGGCATTTGCCCAAGTCGGATGCTGCAGCTCCTGAGCCGAGTGTCAGGTGTGGCGGCATCAAGGAGCTCAACATGAGAGTCCGGCGCGGGCTCCCTCCCTCCCTCTGCCTTTGGGCACAGCTCTGTGTTGACCTCCACCTCATCCAGGGCTCCCCTCGTGTGCGGTGATAAATGGCTGCCGGCAGCTTTAGCGTGTCCCCTCACTGCCACGGTCAGCTAAATGCAGAGAGGCCTGCACCCTCCTGTGCGGTGGGCGTCCCAGGGCCCTCACGGCTTCCTCTGGCTGATGGACACACCCTGAGCCAGCCTCTGCGCCTGTTCTCGCTGGCCAGGTCTGGGCCTCGGTCAGGCGTGGGCTCAGCTCTGTCCCCCACAGGACAGCCGGCATGCTGTTCCTGGAGGAGAAGGGATGGACGCTGGAGGACGAAAGCAGTGCCCTCTGCCCTTGGGGCCGTGAATGGACTGGGGGACAGTGACGGCGCAGGGGGCCCTGCTCCCGGGAGCAGACACACAGGTGACATTCCGCTGGAGACCACTGACCCACTCCCAGCTTCGCGTCGGGTTTATATTCAGCGCAAGGAAAGCCGTGCGACTCAAATACATGTGGGGTGGGAGGGTCAGGAGGGAGGGAAGTGGGCTTCTGCTGTGCCCACGAGGGGTTTCAGAAAGAAGCCGGGAGCGTCTCTCCGAGTCCTGCTCTGCCTTTGATTGGCGGCCAACCCTTGATGTGGGGGCTCCCCCCAACCCTGCAGGAGTGCCTGAGACCCTAGGGGGCCCTCCGGACCTCGGGAGCCCACCACCCTGAGAGGCAGGCTGAGCACTGCCCCCCATTGTCGCCGCTCAGCTTGGGGTGACTCTCCCGGGGTGTGAGGATATGCCCCTCTCTGGGCCGGGCACACAGTAGGCACCTTATAGATGCCAGGTGGCATCAGAGACCCAGGAGCCAGGGTGATCTTTTAAAGACTGAAAAACTCACTCACAAACTCTGCCCCAGAGTGCTTTGGGGGCCCCTGCCTGTGCTGAGCAGGACCCCCACAGCCCTGCCCCACCCCCATGTTTGCTGAGCTGCAGAGAAGCTTATTCCCATCTCACCAGCTGCCATCTGTCGCCTCCTCCAGGAAGCCCTCCAGGCCACCAGCCCTCAGAGTACCCTGTGCTTTCGCTGGCAGCATTGGTGGCCTGTGGCCGCACCCCGGGGTCACCATCGCCTCTGTGACGTGTCCCCTCATCCTAGAACAGCACCCAGTGCAGAGGCTTGCTGGGGCTGAATGTCTGTGTCCCCACATTTATGTGGGAGAGTCCTGGCCCCGTGTGGCTGTTAGGAGGTGGCCTGTGGAGGGAGACTGGGCTTAGCTGCAGTGGGCGGGGGGCGTCCTGGGGCTCCCTGGAGGAGGGCAAGCGCCTAGAACTCTCCACCGTGGCACCAGGGAGAACCGGAGCCCCCCGACACAGCTCTGCGGCCCCTGAGCTCAGGCGCGCGGCCCCCGAGGGCTGGATCTGTGCCCATCTGGGCTGCCGGGTTCTGTGGCTGAACGTGGGAGTCCGGCCCAGGCTCTGCGGTGGACGCCTGTCTCGGACGCCGGAGGGGGCGACGGGCAGGACAGCCCAGCCCTGCTCCCAGCCGGCCTCTCAGAGGCTTCCGCCCGGAGCTGGTGGAGTCCGGGGGGAGGAAACTGAGGCATGGAGGTGATGTGGCCTGGCCGCCCCAGGCCTGGCCCAGGGCCTTGGGGACAGGACCTGGGGGATCCTTCTGGAACGTTCTCCAGCAGCACGTCCACGACTGTCCTTTTGCGGGGACGGCCTGGCCCTCCTGAATCACGCCGTGGGGGGCTCAGACCCAGCTTGGTCAAGAAACCTACTAAAGATCCGGGCTTCATCCATTTTTAATTTTTTTCCCATGAAGCCTGTAATTCAGGGATATTTATCTCCCCGTGTATGTGGAAGTTTAAATAAAATAAGCTTTATCTGTTGGAAGCTGTCAACTGATAAAAAAGGAAAGAATTAAGCATATTCCTGTTTAATGAGCTGCCCACAGAGCCAGAGCCCGCCCTCGGCTTAGCTGTTCTCTGCAGAAACAGCTCTGGGCCGACCTGAGAACCGCCTGGGGACTCCGGGCCCCGGCCCCCCCAAACCTGTCTAGACATTCCAGACAGCCTGTAAACAGAGGGCTCGCCGGGGACGCAGCGGCAGGGGGTGGAGGGGGTTTGTCACTTTGGGGGAGGCCGAAGGAAGACGCAGGGCTGCAGAAGGTTCTCCCGGGATGGGAGCACACGCTCCCCACTCTGCCCTGGGGTTCGATGTGGTCAAGACCCCCAGGCAGCATCTCATTCCCTCTCAGAACCTCCTCTCCTCCTCCCAGCTGGCCCTGGGGGCCCCCTGCTTGGGGCAGACCTGGGGAGATCCACCTTCCTCGGGAGACGCAGGTTCCCCAAGAAATGACCCCCCAACGAGACCCTCTTCTGCCCGTGGCAACATCGCTTGTTTCTGCTTCCCAAGCCCAGTGGCTGCTACCATGCCGGCCTCCCCGCCACTCGCTGGGGCCTGGCCACCGGCTGCCCTGCCTGGCCCCGGGAGGCCGACCCTGGCTCCTGCTGACGTCTCACTGCGCGGCTCTGGGCTATGGGGCAGAGGATGAACGTCTCGCTCCAAAGCACCAGTGTTCCCATTTCACTCACAACCCAAAGCTCTTAGAAGGTTCTTGGGTCCCAAAAGCAGACGACTAGATTAAAAGGCTGTGGTCCATATACCAATGGAATATTACTTGGCGGTCAAAAAGACAGACTCATGCCTTTTGCAGCAACACGGATGGAGCTGGAGGGGATCATGCTGAGTGAGATAAGCCGGAAAGAAAAGGGAAAATACCGGATGTATCGCAGGAGTGTAAGGGGTCGGGGGAAAATAACAATAATGATAATAACAATGAAGAACTATATACCAGAGACATTTTAAGGGGGTGGAATGGTTAATGGGATCAAAACTGGGCGGGGGGTGGAGAGTGCACAGGACTAGGGTGATGGCACATGGGTGACCTGGCAATGGGAAGCCCACGGGGATGACAACTGAGATGGAAAAAGGCACAAAATGGTGTAAAAACAAGCTATTATAATTTAAAAAAGGTTCTTGGGGCCCCCCAACTCGCCACATGTCAGTCTCACCTCCTCCTATACCCCTGCTCACTGAGCCCAGCCCCGCTGGGCCTCCGACGCGGCAGGCTTGCTGTGGCCCCAGGGCCTTTGCACGCGCCGCCCTCCCCACAACGACCTCCCCTCGGACACTGGCGCCTCTCCCACACTCCGGCTTCAAGGCTTCGTACGACTGTCCCCTGCTCCATGACTTCCTCCCTTAACACCCAGTTTGCAGGGCGACCTGCCCAGCACCCCAATGTTCTTGATCCCCATTACTTTGCCCTATTTTTTCTTTCAATAGCACCAATGAACTTTCTAGAAAAAAGGCTTTTTTAAAAATAATAATATAATAGTTTGTTTTTGCATCATTTTGTGCCTTTTTCCATCTCAGTTGTCATCCCCGTGGGCTTCCCATCCCCAAATCACCCGTGTGAAAAATGGCTTTTTTTTTAAAGAGCACTTTTAGGTTCACAACAAATTGAGCAGATGGGATGGAGACTTCCCCACCCCCGGCCCCCACAGGCATGGCCTCCCCCGGACTCAGCCCCCCCCGGGCAGGTGCATTTGTCAGGCCGCTTGCGCCTGCATCGCACTCATCACCCCGAGGCCCATCTACCGTCTTGGCGGGGTCCATCCATGGGGCCGGCTACCTGCAGAGACACTCGGTGCTGTGTGCCGCCACCAGGCACGGTACCGGGCAGCTTTACGGCCTGGGCAGCCTCTTGCCACCAGTCTCTGCCACCAGCGACCCTCCCCTGCTGCCATAGTTTCGCCTTTTCAGAGTCGCGTCCAGGTGGCGTCACCGGAAGGCGGGGCCGGCACAGGCTCAGGCAGGCGCTCGGGCAGTGGGCACGTGGCCAGGGGCCCTGAAGCCTGCTGGGACAGTCAGGAAGGACCCTGGGGGGCAACGGGAGAGCGGTGTGGTGTGGGACTGCAGCCCAGCCTGGCTGCGGGGAGCAGAGGTGATGCCTCTCCCGTCCTGGGCCTCAACGCCCCCAGTAGCCCGGAGTGGGTCCGAGTCACCTCTTGCCCCTGGTCCCCGGGGAGGGGACGTCCCTCTCCGTGCCCGCTGGCCCAGGCCGCTCCAAGTTCCTTTCCGGGCCGGGCTGGCAAACCATGGGCGGCTCCGAGGGCCAGTGCTGCCGCCCGATGGGCCGGTGTCCGGCCGGGTCCCCCGGGGCCCAGCGTGGGCCACAGCTGGAGACAGCAACCTGTCGAGGGGAGCTTGGCGCCGGGTCGGGAGGCCGGGAGCCCTTTCAGAATCCCGATCCAGCAGACAACGATAAAATATGCATTCTCAGGGCACCGGGCCCCGCAGCCCATGGCGGGAGACATTACCTTGTTTGAATTTTGCAACGAGGTCACAGGGCGACACGTAAATGCAGTCTCTGTTTGCCGCTGGGACCTGCAGCCTCCTGTTTCGTGAGGAGACACAAAATGCAAAGTTTACATTTGCTCTTAGGAGCCCTCAGCTGATGTCTGGAAAGGGCCGGGGTGGGTATCCTCCGGGCCTCAGGGCTGCCCGAAGAGCCCGCTTGGACGTGCCAGGCCCCAGGCCCCTTCCTCGGACCCTCACGCTCACCCCAACGGGGGAGAAAATACCCACCTGCAGGGGGCCCCCACCCAGAGCACCTGTGGGTGGGTTCAATCAGTCCTGGGGCAACCGTAGCGCCAGACAAACCTGATCCAACCCGCTTCCCTTGGCCGGGTCACGCCTCCCCCAGGCTCTGCACGGCAGAAAGCACCCGAGGGTGCTGCCGGTAAGAAGCACCTGAGGCGGCTGGGCCAGCCGACCCCTCAGGAAAGCTCCTCAGTTGGTCTGAGGCATCCGGCATCGGCCACTATGCTCCTGTTTGGTGAATGCAGGCTGTCGTGTTACAGACTGACACACTTCGTTGTGACTCATCATTTCAACCACAGGACCTTTGCACGTGACAAGTCAGCCTGCCACAGCCCCCCGCTAGTCGGGATTGCCAGACCTACCCACACGCTGGTGGACTTGATGACGTGATGTCTGCTTCCCCGGGCCCTGGAGGGCCTGAGGGGCAGGGCGCCCGTCAGAACAAGAGGGGTGAGTGCTGGCATTGCTCAGGAAGGTGATTTGACACACCAAATGCTTACCCAAAGCAGGGACACTGATAATCCAGGGAGGCTTCTGGGGTCAGAGCGAGGCGGGCGTACGTGTGAGACACAGACGGGACGTCTTTCCTCTGCTCTCCCCGGGTCTCGTTCTGAGCCCCCGTCCGGAGGAACTGCCGCTAGAAGTCTGAAGTGTGTCTTGAGATTTCTGTCCATGCGGCACAGGCCGCCCACCGTGCTTACGCGCTGGCCTTCGACGCCCGCGTGTTAGCCTGGGTTCTGGTGTCTCGAGTGGGCTTGGCCCTGGCCCCAGTCGCTGGCATCTCTCATCGCACTAGATTTTTAGGAAATTATGTTTGCTGTGGCCGCTTGGGTTTTCTGTCTCCTCACACAGCCGGGGAGGCGGCCGCGAGTGGTGTGGGCTGGCGGGCGTCCCTCCTCCCTTCCCGAGCGCCCCGGGCGGGCGGGAGGCCTGTCTGCCCAGTCTCTGGGGTGGAGGCAGGAAGGGGTGAGGCCCAGTCTCGGGGGGAGGGGAGGGGGGAAGGGGGAGGTAGCTCAGACCGTGGCTCCCAACGCCGGGGAAATTCAGCAAAATGCTACTACGGATGAATTTCTTATTGTCCTGTCCTGCAGGCAGCTTGGGAAATGCCGTCTCTCAGCAGAAATGAGCGCCCTGCCTTGCTTTATTTTTAAACGACGCTTCAGCACTGTGCTGGCTCTGGAATGGGGGGGCGGACCAGGCAGTGAGGGGGGTACCTGAAGCTTCCCAAGGGGCCGGGGCCACAGCACTGACCCTTGCCCTCACCCTGCCCAGGGTGACCGGAGGGAGCGCGAGGACTCGTCTGAGTGACCGAATGAAGTGGCATCCCCGGCTGCGGCTGCGGCAGGAGAGGGAGCCCGGGCCTGGGGAGGTGCCCGACTCCCTTCCCGGCGGCGCTCCCCACATCGCCCACAACCCGTCACAGAGGTGGGGGTGGCCATGGCCGTGAACCCCTCTCACCCCTCATGTCACCCCGGCTTCCATGAGGCCTCACCTGCTGCCAGGACGCGACTGTGGCCCCCAGAGGTGGATCCCATGTTCCCGAGGACCCAAACCCCGGCCAGCCTGGGGTCACGCCCCGCCCCTCACCCCCCCCAGGTGAGGGGTCAGCTGAACTGTGCATGTGCACAGGTGTCTGAGGCCGCCGCTGCTGTTCCCACACTCGGAGAAGGGGCGGCTGTGCCCAAGACGGTGTCCAGGCCCCCGGCCACTCTCTGGCCGCCCGCTCCTCTTGGGGGGACCGATGGTTCCACTGAACCGCTGCTCGGACTCCGGTGCTGCTGAGACCCGCGGTGGCGGCGGCGGGGTCCACCCTGCTCTCCCGCCCGCCCTGCCGGCTCCCGGGCATGGGGCTGGGCTCGGACATGCCCTTGAGGGAGCTGCCCTGCGCGACCTTTTTTCTTCCCAGTCATCCCTGGGCTTCCCGGCGCAGCTCTCAGGGCTGTGACACGGCTCGCGCGGGTTGGCTTTTACCCGGGGAGCGGGTCTGCCCCGCTGACCCCGCTGGTGTCCGCTGGGCCCGTCCTGGGGACCCCCCGGCCCACGTCACCTCGGCGTCGGAGACGGAAAGAGGAAACCTGAGGTTTCGGGCTGATGTCCGGAGCTCGGTCCACTGCACCCAGGCCCTGGAGCGCGCAGAGGTAACCAGCTTGTCTCTCTTTAAGACCTGGGCTCGCGGAGAAGCTTTCTCTGCAGGTGGCTAGTCTGAGCAAGCAGAGAAGAGACTTCGCGCTGAGCCCCAAGGCCACCGAGCCAGGAGACTCGGCCACGGGGGCTGGGGAGCTGAGGAACCCCCCGTGTGCTTGTCCGTGGGGTCACCCATGACCTTCGGCCGGGCCCACACTTTGTCCTGAGCCCCTCGCTCCCCTATACCATCCGCCCCTTTGTTCTCAGCCGTGCCCCCCACCTTATGTGACCCCTTCCCCTTTCTTAACTGGGAAGCTGACTTGAGCGTCTGCGTCCTTGGGGACCAGCCTCAGTAAAGCCCCCCCTCGACTGCTGTCGCCGCCCCGGCCGGGTGGCCAGCCCAGGGCGCAGTCGCCAGGAGCTGTGGCTGCTGCCGCCCACCCGCTCTGCCACGGTGCGGGCGCTGGGGTGGCTGTGGGCAGCGCGGCGGAGGGTCGAAGCTGCAGGAGAGCCCGGCCCACGCTCAGTCCATTGCTTCCTGAGTCTGGGGCCACTCGGGCCGGGGGCGGGTCGCTGTGTCTCTGAGCGGGCGTGCGTTTATATGAGCCTGGCTGGTCTTCACAGGCGCCACAGGAGGCTCCGGCCTGCTGGGGGAGGCGGTGCCCTGAGCAGCCCCACAGGTTCTGTGGACGCCAGCCCACTCCAGACCGAAGCCACCAGGACTCGGGAAGGGACCTCATCACAGAAGGGAGGGTGCAGGGACCTGAGGGCGGGGCTGGCTTCATGCAAAGCCAGCCTGGCCGACCGGCTCTGGCTCTGGGCTGGCTCCTGCCCCTCCGGGCTCTGTGCACCGCCGGGCTGCGGGCTGGCGGAACCGGAAGGACCCATCACCGAGTTATCCCCCTCTTTCTCCCGGAAACAGTCACTTCCTCAAGTCCCTACTTTTTGTAGGTAAACCCTGCATTAGCCTTTCCGCGTGTGCCTGCCGGCGAGTGTCGTTACGCATCGCTTCGAGAACGCGGCGAGGACCTGCAAGCGGGCCACCCATTTCTAGCGGGGTTGCCCTGTGACTGGTCCCCGTTAATGTGAGAACCAGGAGGCGGCTGGCCGAGGGGCCTCAGGGACAGCCCTCGTCTCAAATCCCACCGTAACATGAGTGCGTGGAAATGTAACTGATTAACTTGCGTCTGAGTTTTCAAATGATGTCGACAGACACAGGGACAGAGAAAGTGCGGGATGACACGGGCCCTGGCCTGGCCGGGCCCTCTGGAAAGCAGAGCCTGAGGCAAGCAGTGAGTGGCCAGAGCTTTCCAGGGAGATGGCGGGAGGAGGGCGAGCCGCGGCCGAGGGGTGTGTTCCCTGACCGGGCTCCCGTCCACCTCAGCTGAGTCCGGGGGAGGGCTCCGGGAGGGTCAGGGGCTCCAGCTGGCGCTCCGCCCCACCCTCTCGCAAGTTGCCTGTCTGGGCACCCCCAACCTGGCTGCGGAGGGGTGCGGGGCACGCCCATTCCTGCTGTGCAGGGCTCCACCCGGGTCTGAGAGAAGAGCGGGGCGGCGAGGGAAGTGCAGCCTCAGGAGCACCTGCAGAACAGCAGGGGAGCGCGAGGCCTCCCCTGCGAGCGGCCGCGGGCCCTGCGTGAGGGGCTGGCTGCTGCACCCCACGAGGACCAGGGCCTGGCCAGAGGCCCGGGTGGCAACCTCCTTCCCTTTTACCCACCACCCCCGTTGTCTCTTCTTCCTCCTGCGCTGGGATCCCTGGGAAATTCCAGGTCAGCTGCTCTCGGGACACCAGGGGTGGCCGAGCCGGCTGCAGGGCAGCAGCCCTGAGCAGCCTCCCCCTCACCTGGCGGCCGGTCCCCGGGGCGGGGGGCGGCGGGCGGGCGTGGGCAGGGCAGCGGGGTGGGCGGCTCCGCTGTCCCGGCAGGGCCCCTCTGGCCGGCTCAGGGCAGCTCGTGACGTGGCCCGGTTCAGCTGCGCAGGGCTGGGACGTGGCTGCGGGGTGACGTCGTCCTCCTCGCCCAGGTCCCCTCTGGCATCAGCTGAACACGGACCACCCGGAAGCCACGTCCCAGAGCTGCCCACAGGTCCTTCCCCTCTCAGGTAGGGTCAGCAGTGGACATGCTGCGGGGTCCGTGGGAAGCCCCCAGTCCAGCTCTGCGCGGTAGGCAGAGGGATGGCACCCTCCCCCGCCCCCAGCCCAGCCTGCAGCCGCCTGGCACAAAGGGGTCCCCGACCATCAGGTGACAGCCTGGAGGCGGGAACACGTCCTGAATTTTCCGGAGGGCCCAACTTGACCATAGGGACCGTGGAAGAGGAAGGCAGGGTGGGCGTGGAAGCAGAGGCAGCGTGGTGCCCTGGTGGCTTTGAGGGTGGAGGGGGGCGCCAGCCAAGGGGTGCCCCGAGCTGGCGCCCGCGGGAGGAATCAGCCCCCACCTGGCTTTTAGCCAGTGAAACCCACGCAGGCTCCGACCTCCGGGACGCCGAGGAGACCCTGCTCGTTAGAGCAGCGAAAGGGAGCAGACCCACGCGCATCGGCACACCCATGTGTGCGTGTGCAAGAGAAAGGCCCTCTCGGCCGGCGGTGTCCTGGAGGGTCCCCTAGGGGCAGGCCTGCTCAGGCTTCTCCGGGCGCCATCCGCTGGTCCACAGAGGCCCCCCACCCCACCCCGCACGCCCAGGGTGAGGAGGGGGGGACGCCGGCCAGAGCTCCCCGCTGCTGGCCGGGGCGCCCCTCCCCTGCCCTGGCCTGGGATCGGGCGCCATCCATCACACGCTTGGGTGATGCCCTTGACTTCTCTCTGCTGGTGTCTGTTTTTTGTCTCTGCCGCCAAGAGTTAGGGCGGGGGGATTCTGCAGCAAGTTTCAATCCACCGTGCACCCCTGGAGACCTGACTTACGTGGCTTCAATTTGTCATGGCTGTCCAGGTGGGTCCCGGCGGAACGTGACACTGGCTGTGCTCGGAGACAGACAGGTGGTGCGGCGCCAGGTGAGAGACCTCAGAGGTGCCCGGCGTGGCCGGCGCTGCACTCAGTCCTGGTCCTGAGGTGGTGACGGAGCGGGAGGGGAAGCTCTGCAGGCCGGACGGGAGGGAAGTGCGGGGCCGCTCCCCAGGCCTGAACTCCTTATCCACACTCCCCCCGGGCCTGGGAGTGGGGCGAGGGGGGCTCCCCACCGCGGGTGGGAGGGCTGCGGGGGCGGGGGGCGGAGGCGCTGAGGAGTCGCTGCTGGGCGCACTGGGGCGCAGGCGCTGCTCCCCGGCTGTGAGGCCGCTGTCCGGCTTCTCGTCCGTCCGCAGGGCGCACGGCCCGGGCAGGCCCTCACGCTGGTCCCGCGGTGCGCGGCCTCCTGTAACGGTGTGAGCAACGTCACGCCGACCGTCTTAAGCTGAATGCTATTCCAGCTTTGCACATCAGGCACGAGGGTTTTCTTCCCGCCCCGCCACGCCCAGCAGAACCCTGCTCCAGCCGAGGCAGACAAAGCGGTGGCCGAGGTGGGGAGGGAGAAAGGTTTGGCGGTGCAGGGTGGCGCTGGCCAGGGCTCTGGAGGCCTAATGACAAGAAGAAAACAGGCACTTCGCTCTGTGTGGACTAAGCATGTCTTAAGTCTCTGACTATTTCTCAATCTTTTTAGCCAATGTAGCGCCTTCCAGAGCCTTGTGGGCCAGAAGTGATGTCCCGGGCCCCGGGGGGCCCCGGGGGGGCCGGGTGCGGCAACACCCACACCTCGCGGATCCTTAGCGATCATCTCTGCCTGCCCCCACCCCACCCCGGCGCCTGAAGCTCATAAAGGCTTTCCCCGGCAAAGTAAATCACCCCGATCCAAAATGTCCCGAACGCTTGTCCCTGAAACGAGGGAGCATCTTCCCCTCGGGAAAAGCCCCGAAGGGAAACAGCCGAGCGGACTCGGCAGCTCGCGGCCAGAGGCTGACCGCTGCGCCACTCGCCAGGCCGCGGGCAACACAATGGCCTGCCATCACACCCGTTTAGGCGAGAGCGGGAGGCCGGGCCTCAGCTGGCCGCGTCTGGCGGCTCTTCCCGGAGCAGCGCCACGACCAGCCCCAGCGGCAGGAGGCACGCGAGGGAGGCGTGGGGGAACTCCCGTCCACGCGTGTGCGACCCGGCGCCCCGGCCTGCTGTCCCGTGTGACTCAGTCTCCCGGGGAGGGCTCAGCACGCTGGTCAGTGGGGGGACAGACCCTCACGGTCAGCCCCGTGACCTCGGAGTGCCTTGGCCCCGAGACCCCGCGAGTAGTTGGGGCGCAGGTGACGCGTGCGAGGTCCGCAGGTGGGACTGTGGCAGGCCTGGTTTCTCGACTGAACCGAGCGACCCTGTGAACTTGCCGGAGGACCCCGTCCTCCGCTGGCCGCTTTCTCGGCCGTGCCTCGACTTCCCACCTGCGTGTTTCTGTTCTCGTCTTCATTGGCGTCTGCTTCTCCGCTCCTTCCTGCCTCCTGGAGACGACCGCGCCGCGTGGCCTGTGTGATCCACGCATTCTGGTCTCTGCGTCTCCCCTCCCCGGGGCTTGGCGCCCCACAGCTCTTGGTGAGTTTTATTTTTATTGCATTGATTTCAAATTGTGTTTTAATATTCCCCGAGATGCCCTCCATGGCCGCTGGCTGTGTCGATGTGTGTTGCCTAACGTCCACCGCTTTGGGGACAGCTAGAGTTTTGCTGCAGGGTGCGTCTGCCCTCGGCGCCCTGAACAGCAGGACTCTGATTTTCAGTTCGTTCAGCATTTTTTTTTGGAGGGTGGGAACGAAGACTTCTAAGTTCTACATGTTGGAACGGAAACTGGAAGTCTGTTGAATACATTTTTAAATCCAGTTGTAATGTAGTTTATTGCCAGTTACTTAGAGCCTCTTGAAAAACTCAGATCAAAGGGACAAATTATTTCTTGCTTAAGCTGTCTGCATAATTGCCTCAATTACCCCATGGCCTCTGCGCGGAGCCGGCGACCTGCCCGCCTGGGGAGGGCGCCCCTCCCCCGCTCCGGTGCCGCCAGCGCAGGGACCGTCACCCCAGGCGTCACTAGCAGGGCTGGGCGCAGGCGAGGCCGTGAGGCTCAGAGCGCCAAGTTGAGGGAGGCCTTGCTCTCAGGCTCTGCGCTGTACCCTCAGGGCCCGAGATGACGCGCCCCTAAGTTCTGCAGACTGGGTGCCGCATCGTTGGCCTTAGGCCCGCCTGCGCCCCAGTTACGCGCACAGGCTCGAGTGCAGACCTGGGCTTGCCGCTGCCTGCTGCTCGGGTGACCGCGGGGAGCTGCCGCGCTGTGCCTCAGTCTCCTCAGCTGCAAGGCGGAGACGAGGGCGTCCTGGCTGGCGCCGCTGCGTGAGGACTGACGAGCCCACTTCCCGCGGAGCCTGGCTGCTTCGGGGTGCTGGGGACCCCACAGCCACGCCGGAGACTCTCAGCCCCGGGGGCGTGGAGGCGTCTGTGGGTGAGGGGGCCCGGCGCCCCCAGAAGGGGGCCCTGGGGGCCCTCTCGCTCCCGCCTGTGAGGACGCCACGGCTGAGCCCAACCGCACCCGCCGCCGCCTTGGTCTTGGGCTGCGGGCGAAGCGGGCGAAGCGGGCGTGAGGCGCCCCGCGGAGGGCTCTGCCAGCGTCCGAAGCGCCTGGGCGTGGCAGGCGGTAAAGCCCCGCAGAGCCGCCACCCTCCCTCCTCCCCCGCGCCGGGCAGGAGCTGCTGGCCCGCGGCTCCCTGGTTCTCTGCTGCTGGTGCCCTCCAGCCTCAGCTCAGCGGCCTTCCAGCTCTTTCCTGCAGCCTGGAGCTTGGCCCGCCCAAACAGCGGAGCCCGAAATGCCCGCGGCGCCCCGCCCCGGAGAGCAGGGGCGACCGGCTGTGCGGACCCAGCAGGAGGGCTCTGCGAGGCTCCCGCTGTTCTCCGGGGATCCCCACCCCGCGCCCCTGGCCCCACCCCGTGCTCGTCTGGGGGTCGGGGCAGACGAAGCCACTGTGGGTGGTCGTCTTGGCGCTGCTGTTTCCTGGGCAAGCGGTGCTGGGTGCCCCTACCCTGCGCCTGTGCGCCTGCTCCGTGCCACGGCTCCAGCTGGCCATAGCCGGTCAGGCGGGGGGCCATCATGCCCTTCGTGGCTGGCACTGACTGGTGGACGCACTTGGCCGGTGAGGAAGGGCACCGTGCTCCGGACCCTGCCTGCGGGGCTGGGCCTGGGCTTCTCCCCGCCATGGCACAGGCTGGTCGCCTGGGACGGACGCCGGCCGCCGCGAGCGGAGGACCGAGCCCGCGCTCGGTGGCCACCTGTGCGCCTCACGCCTGGCTGGGGGCGGAACAGAACAGACGGGCTGGCCCCCACGTCCAGGCCGGCGGTCTGTCTCCCGACTGGGGGGGCTGACGGTGGTTTCCCGGGTGACATCCTCAGCACCGTTGCCGTCGATGACCTGCAAATCCGGTGGGAGCTTTAACGACGCCCATCTGCTCCCCACGCCACGGGTGCACCCAGAGACAGCGTACCCCGGGGTGCAGGGACTCCAGAGCCGCTTTAAGCGCCCGCAGGCTCCTCCCAGGCGATGGCACCTCCAGGCCACCCCCGAGGCGCTGTCTCGTGCACGGACGAGCGTCAGGTCAGCCTGCGGACTCGCAGGACCTAGCCCGACACACGCGGGGGGCGAGGAGCCTGACTTCTGCGCAGATAGCTCACTGCCGATGGAACAACACGTGGAACAAAACCTGTCTCCGCAGCAAGGGAGAAGCCAGACTGGGGGGGAGGTTTCCGGGGAAGGCAGTGGAAAATTCCCCGACTCTCCCCTGCTTGTCTGCGCCCCTGCTCGCCGCCCCTGTCCGCCTCTCTGGCTGTTCCCAGGGCTCGTCTCGCTCCACACTCAGCGCTCGGACTCC
>NW_004567123.1:35704716-35708108 GCF_000260355.1 Condylura cristata
CGGGGGGCCCCCCCTCCCGCGGCGAGCGGAAGTGCAGCGTCTCCCCACACACTCCCGGTTTGGGCTCGAACCTAAAAATGCCGCGAGCCCTGTCACAGCCGGGGATCAGCTGTCTGCACCCCGGCAATCTCGCTCCTGGCCCCGAGCCGTCCCTCCTCCAGGGGCCCCGCCCAGAGATGCCGGCTTTCCTGTCTGCTGTGGACACTGAGCCTCGTCCACCGGCCTGGGCTTCCTCGTGTGCAGTCTCTGCGGCACCCCCGAGCAGCCCTGCCCGAGGGGAAGCCCACGGCCTCGGCCGGCCTGGTGCCTGCGCCCACAGGCAGGAGGCCTGGGGTGGGGGGCTGGCGCATCCCCAACCACAGCCTGTGGGCGGCCCAGAGATTGCAGGGCCCCCAGGAGTCTCCTGGGTCCAGTCGAGCACATGGGGTGGGGTGGGAGGGGTCTCCAGACCCCCCGGGAGGGCGTGCGTGTGGGTGAGGGCACCACCCCGCTGAAGCAGACCCCCAACGCTGAGTCAGCGGAGCGTGGGGTTAGCATGGCGGCCTCCAGTGTGGGGTGAGGTCGCCCAGGCCGGCTCACTGGTCAGCAGCTGCCCCTCCCCACAGGGACTCGGGGGCCCAGGCCGGGGCCCGGGACGCCCCGACGACGCGAGCTGTGTTTGCTCTCAGTTTGGTTCGGGTGTAGGAATTTTACAAAGCGACTGTGGGATCCGGCCGCGTTTGTGCCCAGATGAAGCCGAGAGACCGAGTTCCTCGTTCCCATAAACGCTTGTGAATATTTCCAAAGCCTGTGCCAGACCCCGCGGGCCCAGACGAGTGCGGTCACGGCCTCGAGGGGGCTGCCTTGACCCTGGGAGGCCGCGCCGTCTGCGGGCTGCGGAAAGAGGGCGGCGTGGGCTAAGGGCACCCCTTCTTTCCAGCCGTGGCTCCTAGGGGCTCGCAGGAGGTGGCGGTGGGGAGACACCCCTGAGCCGGCCCCCATCCGGCCACTCGGGTGTGGTCCTGTCTCTGTCTCAGGCCGTAAGTCCCACACCCCGGCAGACACTGTCCAGGCAAACCAGGACGGTGGGCCACGGGCCTTGGCGTGTCGGAAGCGGAGGGCCTCAGGCAGAGAACACGAAGCCGTCAGCACAAAACGCCGGGATCTGCAGCAGCAGGGACGCAGCCCCTGTGCAGGGTGGACAGCTGCCTCGAGCGGCTGTGTCCTGTGGAGCGCCCGCTGGAGGCCAGAGGAGGGGCCAGTGCTGGCACGTGCCGCCCGGTGGAGGAGCCCAGGGCAGCGGTGTGGCAAGCAAATCTGGACGATGAGCGCAATGCCGGACATTTTTCTACACAGCAGATGGTTTGGTGAAACAAAATGCAAAGCTAGCGGGCATTTGAGGGCTCTGAGGTTAAGAGGCAGGGCGGGCGGGGGAGGGGCGGGTAGACGGGACGAGCCCCAGGGGCGGGGCGGGGGCCAGAGCCTTGTGGTGACCAAGTGAGGTCACGTCCGGTCACTTCGCAACTTAGAGAGCCGAAAGTGGCACCGGCCCCCAGGGGCTCCCCGCCCCCCAGGGGCTCCCCGCCCACAGCCTACACTAGTTGTGAGCCTGCAGTACCAAGGCGGTGCCAAGCACGTGCCACAGGGCACTGTCCTGGCCGGCACCGACAAGGAGTAGGCTGCAGGGGAGGCCCGGCCACCGCAGGGTGCAGAGGCCCACCCAGACCTCAGCCCCCCGCTGCGCTGCTTCAGAGGCAGGAAAGCTCTGGAGCCCGGGTCTGGGGGCGGCACGAGCGAGCCGGCCTGCAGAGGCCACGCCGGTCCTCCCGTGCCGGCGAGCTCAGGTCAGCCCGGGGAGCGGGGTCCCGGGAGGCTGTGTGTAAGGATGGGGGGCAGCTGGGGACCCTCACGCTGCCACGCTGCAGCAGTCAAGGGGCCCACCACCCACCGGGCAACGGGAGCCCAGGCGGGCCCCACAGCCCGGCTGGCCAAGTCCTCCTGGTGTGGACCCCATTCGTTGCCAGCCTTCCTCTCCTCTGAGCCCCGCGATGGTGCTAGAGATGCCACTTTCCCAGGGGTGCCGCACAGCTGCGGGAAGAGGCTGTGTGGGGGTGTGGAGGACCGAGGCCTCCCCTGGCCGCCCCTGCGGGCGCGGCTGTCCCCAAGCCCAGGCCTCGTGTCCCCAGCTGTGACTCGGCAGAGCTGACCTCCAGGGCCTGCGCGGTCAGAGTCCTCGGGCCCCGGGAGCCAGTCGCCAGGGCTGGGCAACGGAATCTCTCCCTTTCGTCCTGGTGGCAAAGTCGGGACGCACAGGCCCTCGGGGGCCCCGGGGAGCACGCACCCCGCGCTCTCGCAGTCTGCTGGCTCCGGCTCCTCGGGCTTGTGGCCGCAGCCCCCCGCTCTGCCTCCGTCCACGCGGCCCTCCCCTTCTCCCCGTCTGGCCTCTGCGCGTGGCTCTGAGGACGGGTCGCGGGCCGGGGCCCGCCCAGGGCCACCTCCTCTGGAGACCCTTAGCTCAGTCACACCGTAACGAAGTGGCCAACGCCCTTCCAGGCGAGGCCTCACCTGCGCCAGGCGTAGGGTCTGGGTGCGGCTTTGGGGGCCATCACTGGAGCCCCCAGAATGGGTCTGAGGGGAGCAGATGAAGGACAGCTTGGGGAGCCAGGGCCCCGGGTTTAAACCCTGGCGTCAGCTCTCCACCGGGCGAGCTGAGGCGCTGGCAGGCCTCTGCCCAGCTGTCAGGGGGTTCCCGCAGGTCCGTGTCCAGGGGCAGCTCGGCCACTAACTGAGCTGATGCAGATCTCGGCTTTGCACATGAAGCGGTCACTGGGTGGTGGTCTGCGCTGGCCTCTTCCTTCCTGCTGGCCTCAGGCCCTGCCCTCATTCCTGTCCTCTCCCGTCTCCCTCGGGCCAGGCCGGAGCCCCCTGCCCACCGTCCCCAGGGCACCTGCTCGTCCGTGGGTCCCGAGGCCATTTCTGCCTCAAGCTTGGGGGGTGGCGCGGAGGGCCTCGCGTCAATAAAAATGTCACCCCTTTGGGGCAGAACACTGAGGTGCAGTTTCTGCAAAGCGCTTTATGAAACGAGAACAGTCGATGCTCTCGGGTGTAGGAGTGATTATAATTCCCAAGTTTCTCTGAACATTTTTCTAACTGGATCTTTTTGTGTCGTTGTCTCAGAATAGACACACTTGTGGGCTTTCCTGGGCTCAAAATAGTTGTGAGATAGGAGTTGAAATCGACATCTGAGTTTGAATTCTAACAACTTGGGTGCAACTTTTGATTGGGTGGATTTTGCCAGCCAAATGTGGCTCCTTCTGCAAATCCAGCTTCCTTTTAAGGAAGAACACCACTCCCGCGGCGCCCTGGGCCGGAGGGGCTCACAGCCCGCGGCCGCCCCCGTGCCCGGCCACCGC
>NW_004567123.1:35708244-35709062 GCF_000260355.1 Condylura cristata
GGGTGGGTCCCGGGTGTGGCCGCCCCGGCTCCAACACCCGGCCGGCTTCCATCTGCCCCTCGGCCGGCGTGGGGCGCGTGCTGACACTCGCCTCCCTACGCCAGGGAGGCTGTGGGCCCTGCCTGGGCTCCCCAGTCGGCTTCCTCCTCTGCCCGGTGAGGCGTCCCCGGGGCTCTGTGCAGGGTGCGCGGCCCCGGGGAGGGGCCGGCGCCGGCCTGCCTGCCCACTTTGGCTGTCGGGCACTTAGCAGGTGCGCGGTCAGCCGGCCAGAGGCAGCGAGATGTCGGCCTTCCTGCTTGGCCGCGGGAGGAAGCTGCCGCAGGGTCTCGGGGCAGCTCTGGGGCTGCGCCCCTGAGAGGAGGGGTGTGGCTGGGGGCGCCCGCCGGCACCTCCTTCTTCCCTGTGGCGAAGTGCACTGGAAAGACTTCAAGCAGCCTGTTGCGCCCCCTCTGCCTGCCTGCCCCACCCCGGTCTCCCCTGCAGGAAGCCTCGGGCCGCCTCGCCCAGGGCCGGCCGGCCGGGTCGGGCTAGCTCTGCAGTGCTGCGGACAGACAATGCTCTGAGCTCCAGCTTCGTGGCAGCGTTTCACTGACCTAACGGAAACTGCCTCGTCGCTGGATTTCCTCCTGCACTTCCTGCGTCCAGGGCCAGGCGTGCGGGCAGCCGCTGGCCCGCCGACCCTTTCAAAGCGGGGCTGGAAGGCAGCCACGCCGCCTTTCGGCCGAGGGGCCTTCCGAGGCTGGGCAGTGTCCACGGTGCCTGGCCGGGGGGTGACCCCGGGGGGGTCCCTGGGAGCCACGCGAGGGACCCCTGTTTCC
>NW_004567123.1:35710202-35716953 GCF_000260355.1 Condylura cristata
GGGCTCGGCGATGCCTCTCTGGCTCGGGCGATGCCTCTGGCCGCCTCTCTCAGCCTTTCCAGGGCTTCTTTGTTTCATGTGGTGATTTTAAAAAATGGAATGTAGAGATGGACATAACCCGTCTTCTGGGCTCCCGCCCCCCCCCCTGGGGTGAGCCCCTTGCCAGGGCCGGCCTCCCTGCCCGCCTCCCTGCCCGCCTCCCTTGGCTCTGCCCGCTCCTGTTCCTGTTGCTCCCCCCTGCGCGGCCCCGCCCTGCGCTGCCCAGGGACCCTGCGCCCGGACAGGCTCACCCACCGCCCGGCCTTCCGACCCCTGCCCTCTGCGCCCACAGCCGCGGCAAACTCGGCTCTCATTACCCGCATTCCTGCTCATCTTTGGGCCCCAGGGCACGGGAGACTTTGGGCAGGAGGATGAGTTGCGGCTCCAGATGTTTCTCATCTGCCACATCTGGATCTTTCTCTTTGCACATAACTATGGCGAGAGCTCACCATTATCAAGCCCTGGGCAGGCCGGCCAGCCGCCGCCGGGCCCCGCACGCCCGGCCCTTGAGCCAGCTGGGCGGCTCCCGCTGACCAGCCCCCCCTCCCCCCAAGCAAGCCAAGCAGGGGACAGGCGTATTTCAACAATCTGGACGAGGATTCCGGATCACGCCGATGATCCCCGAGCCAGGATCAGCCAGGGACGCTCACCGGCGTGGTCAAAATGAGTTTTCAAGATGAGGCTCCGTCTTCAATCATTTTTATGGATCGTTCGCGTTTTAAGCGTTTTAAGCGACTGTTTAGGCTGCAGTTCACCAAAACCTCCCTCCCAGGGGAAAGAACACTGGCTTCCACCGCGCAGCTTTTGCCTGCGTCAGCATCTCGAGGGCAGGAGCAGCCCGCTCGGGAGCGCGGGCCCGGCAGCTGTGTCTCACTGAGCGCTCCTGGCGCTGGGCCTGGCCGCTGTTTATGCTGCTGGTGAGGCGCCATGTGGGGCTCTCCGGGAGGAGCTGGCTCAGGCCGAGAGCTGTCCCCGGCCGCTCCTTCCACCTGTCCCGCTCCCGGCTTGTGCTGGTCCCCAAGGCTGAGGGGACACCGCTGGGCAACGGAACCCCAACACCCCGGTCCCAGCAGGTGTCCTGGGCCCCGGGGCGCCAGGCGCCTGCCGGCTCTAGACCCCCCACTGTCCTGGCCAGCACCACTCACCCTCAGCCCACCAGCCCATGCCCCTGACCTTTGGGGGGCCCCCTGCACACAGACAGAGGGGAGCCGCTTTTGCCTCTCAGAAACTTTCTGATTTAGTCAACACGAATCAGCCCGTCTCAATGAGTCTGGCTCGGTTGGAGCTGCAAATGGGCTTCAGTCTTTGGGGTCCTCTCTTCCCCTTTATATCTCCATGACCACGCAAAAGGAGGCCACGAGGAATGCCACCTGGCCACTGGCCACCTGCGTGCCATCTTGTTGTCTCCACGGGCATTTGCCATCGGAGGTTTCCAGAAAGTGCCGAGGGGCAGCCTGGCCGCGGCCATCTCCCGGCACTGGGGCAAGCCTGTTCGGGGGGGGGCTGCCCCCCTGAGCCCTGCCCCCCCCCCACATGCCCCGGGAAGTCCGAGACCGGCTCCGGGTTCTACCCAGCGGGACTCTGCAAACTTGGGTAGGGAGCGGCTGTCGTGTACCCTGAGGAGCTGGGGCCCAGGCCTCCGGGCCAGGTCTTACGAGGGGCTCACGCGGGGCTCACACGGGGCTCACGTGGGGCTCTGGTCTCCACGAAGCCGACGCGCACGGGACGTCTGTGGGCTGGAGGTGCTCCCGGGACCTCAGGAGCGGCGCGTCCCCAAGGAACAGAGCACTGTCCACGGGCTTCCCCGGGCATTTCTCAGCCGCGTCCGTAACATGACCGCTCTCCTCCGAGGTCTCACAGGTGGGGGTGGGGCCAGCACCCCACTGCGCAGGTGGGAAACTGAGGCTCCGAGAGCACGAGTGACTTGCCCAAGGTGGTTAAGGGCAGAGCCTGGGCCGGCCTCTGGCCTGCACCACAGGCCACAGTCAGTGTCCATGACAAATTCTCCTGATGGCAAAGGGCCACAGATAACCACCTGAAGGGCCTGGACATTCCCCTGGTCACACCTGCTTTTTGCTAAATTCACATCATCTCATTGGTGGCAAACAAGTACCTCTGTCCCCCCAGGTGAGGTGTGAGGCGCGACCCCCAGGAGTTCTCATGTGCAGACACCCGCGCTCGGGCCGGGCATCCCAGGCGGTGTGGGGCGAGCGGCGGTGTGAGTCCCGTGTCAGACGGCTCTCGGCCTGTCTGCACTCAGACTGGCTCCTCGAGGCCGGCCGGTCCCAGGCCGCGGCAGGGAGGTGCGCCGTGAACCTCAAGCAGCGGGTCGTCCGGGAAGTGAGGAAATGTTTAGAAAAACGAGGAAGAGACACCCCAAGAACACAGAAGAGCTTGGAGAGGCCCTGGGCCGGTACGCGGCCCCAGAGTCACTGCCCCCGTGTTGCCACGGCTCCCTCGCCCCACCGGCCACGCACCCCCGGCCCCCCGGGCTCGTTTCTGTCTCTTGGATGATGGAACCCAAAAGCCGTAAAGAGGAATCGCAGGGAAGGCGCCGAGGCCGCCCCCCGACAGGCCCTGCCCGCCGCTCTTTACAGCCAGTTATAACGGGGGGATGGGGCTTCGGGGCGGGCTGCCTAGTAGCACCGGTGGGGACGGCCTGCAGCTGGCCAGAGCGAGGCTGGCGTGGCGCTCACCGGCCAGCACACGATGCCGCCTCCGCGCGCCTGACCGCCCCCGCCGCGTCGCCCCCACCCGCGGGAAATAGGGGAGTCAGCCCTGCCTGCTTCCACGTCTCCCCAACGTGGCCTGTCCATGGCAACTGCCAGGCCCCGTCAACCCAAGGGGGGCACTGGTCACCCCAGGCCCCGGGGCCCAGACGGCCCTCCTCTGGCACCTCGCCTCCACCGGGTCCCCGCTGGGCCTGTGTCCCTGGGGGCTGGGGGCCGAGAGGCGGGAGGCGCAGGGCCCGGGCCCGGGGTCAGCAGAGGCTGCAGGGTGGCGCCACGCCTGTGGGGTCCCAGGGCCGGCGTGTGGCGTCTCAGGGGCGCCAGCCAGCGTGCACAGGCGTGAGGCCGCACACCTGCGTGAGGCCGGGCCCGGCACACACCTGGGCGCCGCGCCCCGGCGAGGATGTGCAGGGGCGGCTGCTCTCGAGCCTGGGGCCGCCCCCAGGTGCCTTCTGGGGGCGCTGGCCTGGCGCACGGGGGCTCTTGCTTCCTTCCACCCCACCCCCTCCCTGGGGCAGGAGGCTCAGAGTGGCGACTGCTGGGACGGGAGAAATGGACAGATGCAGACGCCAAACAGCCCCCGACCCGCGAGCCTGCCCCTCGGCCTCCTGCCACGTGTGCGCCTGCCCGGAGGGCCCGGGTGTCCTGACTGGTCAGGCTGAGCTGGGGATGACCCCGGCTGCTGCTTCCCTCGGTGCAGCCCAGGCCGGGCGCGGAGCCCGGTCCCAGCAGTGAGTCCCGCCTGGAGGTTTGGGAGCCCGGGGGTCCCTGGTGTGGGTGGGCCTGTGGCCGGGCCCCCGGAGGCTTGGGGCGCAGGGCCGACCCACCGAGGGGGAGCATGGGGGTTCGGCATCCTGCGAAGTCCCGGGCCGCCCGCTCGGGCCCCGCTGGCGGCCTTTCCTGCGTGGCACGTCTGGGTCCAAGATGCTGCCCGTGAGCTGCGGTTGTGTGAGGGCAGGTAGGGCCGAGTCGCCGAGCTTCTGCAAAGAGGGGCGAAGGCCGGTGGTGGCTTCGTTAGCGGCGCTCCTCTGACTTGGGGGGGTCCCTGGCTGGAAGCCAGAGAGGGGCCTTCCTGTGGGCAGGCAGGAATGGGGCTCAGTCGCCAGGACCCTACTGCCGGGTGTTTGGGGGAGAGGGGCCTGTGCCCCAATTCCAGTGTGAACAGCTGGCGTGAAGGGTCCCGAGAGGCCTCCATGGGCAGCAGCGGTCAGCCCCCTGCCGGGCCGTGCAGGGTCTGCCCGATCCCGGCCCCCCAGGCGCCCAGTCTGACCGGTGCGGTGAACCCCCCATCTGGCGCCAGCAACCTTCCTCTCGCCCCTGGGTGCGGGCTCTGCCTCGCGCCTCCCTCATCAGCACCGCACCACGTCGTGGCCCTGGTTCTGCTCCTGGGGGTGCAAGCTACGCCTCGCTTTCCCGGCAGCGGGGCGACGGTGCGTTGACAGCGGGGAGGGGGCTGTGGTGGGGGCCGCCCCGACTCGAGCCCAGCAGCAGCTCCTGCTTCTGTGACAGCCAGAATCCTCCGCACACGTCCCGATGTCCCCGTGGCAAGGCTTCTGCCACTGCCCGCTGCTGCCCTGGGACGGGGGTCAGAGCTCCACGCCAAGGAGGCCACGCAAGGGCGGCCACACCGGCGACTTCCAGAGGATGCTGGAGCTGAGGACTAATGTCATGCTCTCCTGACTCCAGAACAGAACTGGCCCAAGCGAGCACATCTGAGGAGCGGCAGGGACCCGGCCCCCACCCGCCTCATGCCTGGCTCTGACCGTGGCCTCGAGCCTGCTCGCTCTGGGAACAGCAAGGCTTGGGGCTTTTCCAGCGATTTCCTGGGAGCTCTGGGACCTAGCGACCCCGTGCAGGGGGAGGGTGGCCTGGGCAGAGCGGAGCCTGGGAACCTCGCTGGGCAGGGCCGAGCCCCCCGGGCCTCCCCCCGTGAGTGAGACAAAACAGCACTGAAGGGCTTAGGATGAAGGGTCCCCAGCGGCCCCCGCCCTTGCCCAGGGCCCCAGGTTTTGAAGCCGCGAGACTTGGGCCACGCTCGGCTCGGGCTCTTACTTGCCCGCTCCCTGGACCCAGCCGACGTTCTTCCCCCTGGTGCATAAAACACAAAACAAGGCTCATGTCCTGTGTTTGTCAGGAAGAGATCGATGCCAGGGCTGGGCCCGACGCTGGGCAGACGAGGGCTGCCGGCCCGGGGGGTCACGGGGCGGCACCCCACCGGCCCCACCGGGGTCCTGCCCTGACGCTGGGGCCCCAGGGCTGCAGCAGGGGGGCAGGCCGGTGCCAGAGAAGGGCCAGGAGGGGCGCCGCCCTGGAGTTTGGCGCCTGGAAACACACCCTTGTCTTGTAGGGTGTGGCTCACCACGCGTTGCTGCCGCCCCCCGCTTCTGGCACAGAGCCCCCGCGTCTGCGATGCTCCGGCCCGTGAGCGAGCCCTGCCTTGCCTGGGGCAGCCCGGTGACGCCTCTCTGCTCTCGCGAGCCTGCTCCCGGCACCCCGGCGGCGGCGGCTGAGTCTCTGGCGGTGACACGGGGGGGGGGGGGGAGCGTCCTTGCAGGCAGAACATCTGTCCCTCGGCGGGAAGAGGGGCCTTTGCAGAGTCCTGGCTCCCGCCCTGTTCTTCCTGCCGGCGGGGCTCCCGCAGCCCTCTGCAACCACGAGGCCGGCGGGAGGGCGAGGCCTCCTGACGGCGGGCAAAGCCGGGCCCGTGGCCGGCGGACGGCGCAGCGCCTGACCCGCCGCTGACCCCTGTTCGGGGTAACTGGTCAGGTGAGCAGGAGACGGCCCAGTGGCCCAAACCCCTGAGTTTTCTGTTGTCTGCCTTGGGCCGTGAACCGGAGCCGGGGGCAGCTGGCACGTGGGGGCGCCATGGAAGGACTTGGGGCAGCTGCTGGGTGCGAAGGGGTTGGCGCGGAGGCGAGGGCCTTTGTCCCGAGTGCCCGGCGGGCCGTGGTGGCTCGCTTTGACAAGGCGAGGAGGAATCGGAATCGCATGTTGCTTCCTTGCGGTCTCTGCGGCTGGTCCGACTGGCGAGCAGGGACCGAGTCTTGGCGGCACAGAGCCTGTCTGGGGGCATTTAAAACCAAGTCGGGGCCCTCCCTGGGGCGCAGCGGGTCCAAGCGCAGCGCTGAGACGCTAAAGCCATCGCAGCACGAGTTTGACCCCCGCCTGCCCCGGCGCTGACCACAGAGCGCGGCAGGCCTCTCCTGCCTCCCCGCTGCTCCCCTCGGCAGTGCACTTTCTGGATCTGTCTGTTCTGCTCCCCACGCTGTCTCTGGTGAAGCCTCTCACCACCCTGCCTGTACCCCAGTTCTGTGTGCAGGAATAAATAAATCTTTACAAAAAAAAAAAAACAAAAAACCCAAAACCCAGTCTGGGCCCTGGAAACAGAATCAAGAACAAGATGGGGTGGAGAGAGGTTTCTGTCATGATACTCGCCGCCTGCGCTGTGGGTGTGAAGTCAGCTCGTGGCCAGAGAGGTGGAAGAACGGGCCAGCGTTACGTGGGCTAGTCAGGGGAGCTCGGCGCGGGCGTGCGGGCTGTGCCGTCGGTCAGTCACAGGGGCTGGCGGAGGGCAGAGCTGGCCCAAAGTGGGCGTGGTGAGGCCAGGGCCTCGCGAGAAGGGCTCTGGCTGTGTCCTGCCGGCGGCCAGTCGTGGGCTGCTCTCCGAGTGCTGGCCCCTCGGGCACTCAGCTTTCCCGACCCTTCTCCCGGGCGCCCCGGCATCAGCGTCCGGTCAATGACCAGCAAGCGGGGAGTCAGACCAGGCCACGCGAGAAGTGGGAGAGCTGCCCGGGCTGGCCCTCAGAGAGGTTCGCTAGCACTCGCTCCCCTCATCTTAAAGGGCGCCTGCCAGCCCCGCGGGTGGACACCTGCCAAGCACCCCGAAACATGCCTGCTGAATGCACGGAGGGGCTTGCCGTGGGGTTGTTTTGGAAAGGATACGGGCGTGTAGCGCCTGTCTGAGCGCCTCCCCAGGAAGGTTC
>NW_004567123.1:35717598-35719129 GCF_000260355.1 Condylura cristata
GGGCCTCTGCGGCTCACTGGTTTGGGGAGCCGGGGCTTATCTTTAAAGAGCAGATGGAGAGGTTCTCGTTTTTTATTAAAGCTATCTATTCTGCACAGAAACTGTGATCTGTCGGCAGCTGCTAGAACAGCTATTTTAAATGCGTTTCCACGGCTCCTCGGCTGTCCAGACTGGGTGCCTTTCTCTGGCCCTGTCCTGGAACGCGGCCGAGGGCCGGAGCCCTGCTTCTGGCAGGGGTCTCCTTCTCGACGGGTGCAGCCACCATGGCTCTCTGTGTCTCCTGGCTCAGTGGAAGCTTCTGGGCATGAGGCCCAGGGCCCCGACACGTGCCCCGTGCACACTCGCTCGTCCCAGCCACGGGTCCCGGGAACGCGGGGGTCCACGTGGCCCTCTCAGGCGCCCCCCAGCACGCCCGTCGCTGCCCGCTGAGCTCACTCCTCTGTCCTTCCTGTGAGGGGCTTCGGCACGTCCTGCCCGTCAAGGTCAAACTGACCCGAACGTGGAAGCTCTCGAAGGCACCAGGCCTCTTCACACGTCCTGATCATCTGGCCACTGCCCCGGAACTGGGCTGTTCGCTGAAGGCAGCTCCTGGAAGCCCGGGGCCACGCCGAGTCCACCTGGCTCCGGCCCGGGGAGCGGCACTGAGTGTGGAGGACAGGTGTGACGGACGCCGGGCATTACTAGGGCCCGGAGAGGGCTCAGTGTCTCGTCGCGTCTGAGATGCCCCCGACAGTTCTACTGCACAGATCGCCCGCTCACTGCCTGTGCTGAGAGGTGGCCGGAGGGATGGGGTGGTGGGGTGCAGACAGCGGACGAGATTCGATAGGTCGCCCGGTCCCCGCCCTTACCCAGATCCCTTGGTCATGTCACTCACAGACCCCGTTGGGGTGAAAACCCCGGGATTCTTCCCAGGGCTTCTGTTCAAACCCTGCCACAATTACTGATGTCCAGCTTCTTGCCCCACGGAAGCGGTATATGTTGGGGTCACTGACAGGGACGGGGTGTCCCTCTGCTAAAGGGGTGCCCTAAAGGGGAAGGGGTGGCCGTGGCACCACGGCTGGGGTCAGTGATTTCGACTCGAGTCCCGCCCTCTGCTTACCGGGAAGCCGTGTGTCTGGCTGCGGGCTGTTCAGCCTCTTGCAGCCGAGTCAGCTTCTTACAGGAAACGGGGAGGGGGGACCCAGTGTTTGCCCGCTCCCCTGTGTGCGTAGGAATACAGACCACACCCAAAAGGTATGCACAGGGAGGAAACAGGACTGCTCAGCCTGTGGTGAGGACAGGCAGGCTGCGCGGGGGGAGGAGGCGCAAGCCGCTGGCAGCTGGCGGCATCCACCGAGCAGAGCGGAGGCACCCCAAAACACAGCCGCCACCTGCGCTTCTTATAACGCCCCCGCACGGCTCCACCGGCCCCTGGGGACGCCTGGGCCGTCAGCGACAGAACACTGGACGTCACCGGCGGGAGCTCGAGGAGCGTCCTCTGGGGAGCGATGGCGCGCCCGCCCGATGGGCACAGACCCCTCAGCGCCAGAGG
>NW_004567123.1:35721564-35722593 GCF_000260355.1 Condylura cristata
GCTCGCAGGTGCGGCCTTCATGGGCGGCCCCGGGTGCTGACCACGCCAGCTCCGCGTTGCTCTCCCTGGCCCCCGCGCCCCGCAGGTGGTGACCCGCGGCCGCCCAGAGGATGGCCTGGTGTGGGGGCTCAGCCCCCCATGACGGTGTTTCCTGACTGGGCAGGGGAGCAGTGCCAGGTGCGTGAGGTACGGGCCTTGCTCTGTCCCAGACCCTGAGGGGCTGAAATGTCCCCCCACTGGATGGGCAGCTTGGGGGTGAGAGTGAGGTCACATCCCTGGGCGCAGCTTCTACAGTTGGTAAATGTGTTTGTCGGCAAATTTTTGTAGCAAAAATGTTGGTGAATCTGTTCAGGGCGACCCCGACACACACACACATGTGCTCACACCATGCGCACGCAGGCCAGCAGGCATGTGCCAGCACAAAGCAGTCGGGCGGCAGCCCGGGCGGCCCTAGCCGGGCTGGGGGGCCATGCACCCCGCGCACCCCCACACCCCACACAGCCGTGCTCACCGCACCCCGCACCCACCCACCACACACCCACACCCACACACCTTCGCACACCTATACCTGTGTACCCTCACCCGCACACCCTCACCTGCACACCCACACAGACCCGCGCACCCACTCACCATCACATACCCACCCCCGCACCCGCACACCACCACACCCCTACACCCCCACACCCACACCAACATCCCCACACACTGCACACAACCCACACCCATGCACACCTGCTCACACCCCACCCCCACACCCACCCGTGCTCACACCTGCACGCCCACCCCCACGCACACCTGTACGCCCCCACACACCCACGCTCACACCTGCACACCCACCCCCACACCCACCCCTGTGCACACCTGCACGCCCCCCACACACCCGGGCTCACACCTGCACACCCACACCCACCCCTGTGAACACCTGCATGCCCCCACACACCTGTGCTCACACCTGCACACCCACACCCACACCCACCCCTGTGCACACCTGCACGCCCCCCACACACCCGGGCTCACACCTGCACACCC
>NW_004567123.1:35724299-35725433 GCF_000260355.1 Condylura cristata
CCGGGCCTCCGCGCGGGCCACTTCCGGGGACGAGCAGCCCGTCACCGTCGCCATCCCCCTCACAGCCGCGGAGTTGTGGGGTGCCGTTGTCCCGACTGCTCGGAGGGTTCTTTCCCCACTCGGTACGTGGTGTCTCTGGCTGGAGGCTGCGCTGTGACTGCTGTGCCCCATGGGTGCCCACGGCCACTCGGCCCTCCTTTGGCCGGAAGGACTTCTTCTTTCTGACGTGGTTCAGCTTTGCCAACTTTCCCTTTGGGTTTTTGAACTCAGCAAATCAGTGCGTCGGCGCCCTCCTCCCACAGGTCTTCACCTTGGGAGATCCCCCCACGTCTTAACCTTGAAGCCTAGTGTCACCTTTGCACGCACACTCGCGGGCGCTGTGAGACTCGGCGTGGCACAGGAGTGGGGGCGGAGGCGGGAGGCCCTCTCCGAGAGCCGGCGGGCCCGGGGTCCTGCCACTGGAGGAGATGGGCAAGGCTCACCGACGGGGCGGGGCGGGGGAGAGGGTGCTCCCTCCCAGGAGCACTGGGCGTCGGTGCAGGGTGCAGAACAGCAGGCAGGACATGGCCACGCCGGGCCCAGAGCTGGCGCGGGAGAGCAAGCTGCAGGGTGAGGGGCCGGGAACACCGGGCGCGGCCAGGCCAGCCCCTCGAGGCCCTGGCCTGCCCCCGGTCTGTCCTGAGGCCCAGCCACGGCTCCCGCCTCTGCTCTCGCCGGACCTTCTCCCTGCTCTCTGACCTCTTCGCTCTAAATCCCGCTTCACTGCTTTTGCAGGACAGCAGCTGCCCCCTCCCCCGCAGTGGGAGGTGTGGCGTGACCTCCTCCAGGTGACATCGCCAATTGTGACCTCAGCTCAGCCAGCCACGCGCCTCCTGGAGCCCTTCTCCCAGGGACTCGGGCTGAGAAAGGGCCTCCGCGGGGCCCGCAGCGCGTCGGGGGCCGGAGCGCAGCTCCGTGGCAGAGCTGAGGGTGGCGCGTGCTTTGCCACCTACAGACAAGACCCTCACAGGGGCCATGAGATGGCCCGGCCAGCAGCCGGCCTCTGGTGTGCAGAGGAGACAAAGCTTGCGGTCGCCACGCCACCCTGCGCGCCACGCCTGCTCTCGCCGCTGCCCTCTGGCCGGAAGCTCCCGG
>NW_004567123.1:35726628-35731127 GCF_000260355.1 Condylura cristata
AGACGGCGTCCAGGCGGACCCTGGGCCTGGGGTTGGAGCCCTGAACGGGTTTCGGACTTGGGGGAGGAGAGGTGCGGGCCGTGGCTCCGGCTTGGGCCTGCGGCTCTCTGGGGCCTGGGCAGCCGCCGCCTCTCCTCTGGGGTGAGGCTCCGGGGCCGGCGCATGGGAGCTTTGTCTCTCACGGGGGCACGGGGAGAGCAGTCCGCTGGCCGAGCGCCCCTTGGAAGCCGGGCTTTGTCCCAGGAGACCCCGCAGGGGCGCAGGGGCGAGACTGGCTGCCGTGTGCAACTGCCGCCATTAGCTGGCGGGGCGGCGGCCACGCTGCTCCCCTGCAGCCCTCTTGCTGACACAGTCACCACCGTCACCGTCCTGCCGCCTGCTCCCAGCGGGCGGGCGGGCGGAGCGCCGGGTCCTGGCTCTGTCCTCGTCCCGGGACGTGTTTATCTCCGTGACGTTCTAGCGAGAGAAGAAACCTCGTAACACGGAACAAAACGGGACTTAACAAGCAGGCCACGCCCGGGTCTCCGTGGGAAACGGGAGCCCTGGCCCGCCCGGCGGTTCCTGCTGGTCTCCATCTGCTCCAGGAGGCTCGCGGGCCCTGGCTGCCTCACTGGCGTCTGGCCTGTCCGCGTCTGGCCCTGGGACGGCGCGTGAGCCTTGGTTTCCTCTGGGGTGGGTGGGGGTCCGGGGCCCGACAGGCTTGGCGTGCCGGTGGGATAAAGTGCAGGGTGAGCCCTCCGCTCTGCCGCGCCGCCCCTTGGCCAGACACGGGCTGCCTCTGGGCGCTGCCCGGCCTGGCCGCTGAGGGCTGAAGGGGGCGCACCGCCCAGGGCTGCCTAGGAGCGCAGTGCCCTGGGGTGCCGGCAGGGGCTTCCTGCCTCTGTCCCTGCCTCCTGGCCTGGGCGCCCCTGCAATGCCCCGAAATTCTCCTCTGTGGCTTGGAACAAGCTCCCTGGCGGGGAGCCGAGGGCCTTGGAGCGCCAGGGCGAGGCAACGGCGGATGGGCGGTGAAGCCGGAGGGCACCGACCCCCGCGCGGCTCCCAGAGCCCCGCAGCCCGGCCACTGGACACACCTGGTCAGGGCGCGGGCAGAGCCGGCCTTGCTCCCCCGTGGGCAAGGCGCGTCCCTTCTCTGCGCCTCAGCTTCCGCGTAAATGGGGTCACGAAGCGCCTCGTGCGGCTGGGGGACCGGACGCCGACTGCGCAGTGACTCCCTGGGCCCCGCACGGAGCCCGCCGGCCCGCGATGGTGTCCCTGCCTGCCGGGGCCCGGCCCGACCTGCCCGCCTTGCCCCTCGCCCTGAGGCGCTGTCTTCGCCACTCAGGACACGCTGCCTGTGCGGCTGCCGTGTCTCCCGGGGGGACTAGGTTCCCCCAAGGGGGCCGAGTCTGCTCACCCGGCCCCCGGCTTCTGAGCAGACGCCAGCCGAGGGACAGGGTGGCGCTGGTTGCCCAGCGTGGGCCCGGCCTGCCGCTGTCGTCGCAGGTGGGGCCTGAGGGACCGGCAAGGCCGAGTCTCCGGTGAGTCAAACCAGAGACGGGTGGGAGGGGCATGAGGAAGCTGGCGGATGGACGGGCAGCAGACGCGAGATCTCCGGCACCATCTGAGCCCCTGAAAAGCCGGAGGCTGGGTCTGAAAACACCAACGTTTCAAAAGCGCCCCTGGGTGTCTCCAAACACCGCGAGGGTCAAGAAATCATCTCCCACCTCGGCTGCTGCCCCCCAAAAGTTGAAGTGGAGTGACACAGGCATTTGCAAGTCAGTGCCGATGTGATTATGGATTCCAAGGGAGACTTTCCCTGCAAGGAAGAGGCAGGAAGCTGGGGTCTGTGGGAAGGTGTCATGTGGGACGCGGACCCCAAATCCAGGTGGTTTCTACAAACAGGACACCCCAAATCCCGTGCTAACATTGCTGGTTTAAGACCCCGTCAGCCCGTTTGCTCTCTCAGCCAATTCCCTGGGGCCACTGAGCTCTAAATTGGCCTGTCCACATCCTCATCAAAGGGCGCCACGCCAGGCCAGAGAGCGGCTTTGCTGATTTTGTGGAGCCCGGAGGAACGCTGCGTTATGGGGAGCGCCAGGGAGCGCAAAGGCAGTGTGCTCAGCTCCCTCGTCCCAATCCGCTCTGTCCTCTGTCTCCCCTCCCCAGCCCCCACGATGGCCCTCCAGTGAAGACAGCTCACATTCCACTTTGTCAATATAGAGCTTTTCAACTTGATGTAAACAAAAGAGGACATTTTGTGGGTGCATTCCCTGAAGAATCGGGGGTTCAGGTCCAGTTTGACCCAGGAGCTCTGCCGGCGCCATCAGGGCAGGCTCTTCCTCTCGGCCGCCCCCGCATGGCTTTGTGAGCACAGACGCCGAAGGCTCCACCACAAGAGAGCCGCCGACACTCTGTGTCCACGTCTGAAGTCTCAGGGAAGCCTTGGAAGGGGCTGGCCTGAGCCCGCTGTACCGAGGGCATCACCGCCTCCAGCCCACGACCCGGGGAAGGACGTGTCCTCGTCGTCTGGCAGACAGCAGGGCTCTCTCTGCGGGACCTCGAGCTCGCCAAGACAGGCATGCCTCGTTTGCCTTCTGTGTTTCCCTCTGGGGGGACGCCTCCCTATGTCCCCCGAATATCCCCTAGTGGGAGGATCTTGCCCTCGAGTCCGGAGCGTTCTTTATGTATGTCAGCTGGTAGTCCTCTGCGAGACTCGTGGTCTGGAGATATTTGCTCCAAGGCTTTCCATCCTCGTCAGTTCCCTTCACAGGGTTTGTGGCGACTGCAGCAAGCTGGTCTGCCTTCCACGGGCCATGCTTTTGCTGCCCGAGCTGATGCGGTGGGGCCCGTCTGCTCCTGCTCCGGCGCCTCCAACGGGCTGCACCTCCGTACGGATCTTCTTCTGCACGAGATGTTTTCTTAGCCCGAGCTTTGACCATTTCTTTTGAAAATGAAATAAACACTTAGCACCATCATCCAACAACCATGTTAGCGGACACTTGCTCTTGGGAAATGAAAACTTAAGCCCGTGCGCAAGTGCATAGACGCGATGCTCCACAGCTGCTTTCTTCGTAATCGTCCCAAACGGAAGAGCACCCATTGGTCCTTCACTGGGTGAAGGGCCAGTGCGGGTTCGTCGCCCCCATGAGTCCTACCAGGAGCAAGAGCTGAATGAGTGACGTGCGGCTTCACTGGCTTCAGGGCCTTCGTGGAGTGAAAAGACGTCAAACTCAAAAGCTCGCCGGCTGTCCCTTCATTTCTATAGCTTCCTTAAGAGGACAGAGCCGCAGAGTGCGGGCGAGTGGAGCCTGGGAGGGGCGGCAGGGAGGGGTGGTGGGTGCGCCCGGGTGTGTTGCTGGTTTCGCGGGCTGGCTCATGTGCAGTTACAGACACACACGCCTGCGCAGGTGTGCACACACGTGCAATCTGGTGCAATCTGCATAAGCCCGGGTCAGAGCCTGGCTTTGACGTGGACAATAGCTGTAAAGGGGCTGCTCCCGGGGCTGGCTGAAGGACACGGGGCCTTCGGACTCTTTCTGCAAGTTCTGAGTCTGGAATTATTTCAAAATTAAAGGTCAGCCCAAGGAGGGCCAGCAGGTGTGAGCCTAGGGGGCCTGGAGGCGTGTGCGTGGGGGTGATCTTCCACTGGGGTTGGGGGTAGGCCAGGAAGAAGCACGATCCCCCAGGCTGCCGGAGGACAGGACACTCTGGGGGGTGGACAAGGGCTTGGTTTGGAGGTGCCGACGCTGCAAGGAAGGACGTGGACTGGCAAGGGGGCGGGGAGCAGAGGCAGGTTCCGGGGAGCCTGCCAGGGAGCAGCAGGGGTTTGCTGGGCCTCAGGAGGGAGGGGTTCGAGGAAGAGGAGTGAGTCCTATGGGAGCCGCTTTCCTGCCCGGGGAATTCGCGACCAGGAGCCTGGTTTCCTGACTTGTTCGGCCTCCGTCGGTCCAGAGCAGCCAGAGCCCTGCACGGGGCATTTGGAAAGGAGATTGCTAGGGGCCCCTGGCCCTCATCTCCCACATGCAGCAGCTCCATCTGCACCCCTGGACACCCGTGCTCCGTGCACCCCCAAAGTGGACTAGCAGCGGCCTGGGCACGAAGCGATGTAAAAACAAACTATTGTGTTACTAAAAAGAAAAAGCAAAGCGGCCTGGAGCTGCTGCCAGGGGCCGGCGCAGGCGCCCGGGCCAGGGACGGGCCTGCACACACGGCCGCCAGTCGCCGTCGGCGCGGAGACCAGAGCTCGCGGCCATATGGGGATGTGGTTGTGGAAAAAAATATTTATGAAATGGCTTTTGCAAATGTTTAATCTACAGCAGATGCATCTTACATTAATCTGTTTGGCTTGGCTTTTGCTGTGGGAGAAGCCGTTTCATCGTGCAGGCCTCCTGGAGCAGAGAAAGCAGGGCCCGTTAAAAGATTCATCTGTTTGCGACTCAATTCAAAGGAAGATCTTCGCAGGGGGCAAGCTGGGGGCGGAGGGGCTGGAGGCACAGGGCTGGGGAGAGAAGGGCGAG
>NW_004567123.1:35731388-35733273 GCF_000260355.1 Condylura cristata
CTTGGCGCGTCCCTGGACTTTGCAGAAGGTTTTCCCTTCTGCAAAATGGCCCCTTATTGAAAACGCTTCTCACGATAGATGTTTCTAGAGTTACAGCCTGCTGCTGACTCGCCCCCGGCCACCTTTGCCACTTTCAGACCCTGTTTAGACCACGGGGCTTCGCACCTTCTACGTCCTCCGTCAGGAAGCTCGTGCTCCCCAGAGAAGCCGCCGCAGGGCCTCCGGGTCCAGGAGGCCCCCACCCCACAGTGCCACCTGGCCACCGGTGAGGCTGTGGTCAGAGCTGTCTGCCACCAGGACCTCGTCCACCACCACGGCCACCTGCATGGGGCGGCCCTGGCCCCTCTGAGCTCCGGGCAAGGGGATCTGAGCGTGGCCAGGGCCTGTCCTGGACGCCCTCCCGCCTGCTCTGAGGAGAGGGGAATCGGGATGCCCCCAGCTTCATTTTTACTTGCCCAGCTGTGGGCAGGGGAATCTTGGCCCCGAGAGCCGGGGTCCTGCCACCTGCCCTGTGCCTTCCGTGGCAGAGAGGCATCCTGTGGGGTCGGCGTCCGGGTTCTCAGCCTGGGAGGTGCGCTGCGGAGTCAGGCTGTCTGTGCCCGGGGCCCTGAGAAGTGGGGATCCTTGCCACACTCCTCAGTGCAGACACACGTCAAATCGCAGGACACCAGCCCATGCCGCCAGGAAGGCTGCTGTGCGAAGCCAAGGAGTGTGGGGTGAAGACATGGGGAAACCCCAAGCCGGGGGGCGCCTGCTGGGCTGTGGGGCCCCACAGCAGATGCCCCCAGAAGGCAAAGGCAGGAGGAAGTGCTTCCCTGTGGGCGCAGCCCCGTGGCTGCGTCCCCGTGGCTGTGTCCCCGTGGCTGCATCCCTGTGGCTGTGTCCCTGTGGCTGAGTCCCCGTGGCCGAGTCCCCGTGGCCGCGTCCCCGTGGCCGCGTCCCCGTGGCCGAGTCCCTTTGGCTGTGTCCCCGTGGCTGAGTCCCCGTGGCCGAGTCCCCGTGGCTACGTCCCCGTGGCTGCATCCCCGTGGCTGCATCCCCGTGGCTGCGTCCCCGTGGCTGCGTCCCTGTGGCTGCGTCCCTGCAGAGACTCATGCCCGTCCCCAGCCCCTGGCGGGCCGCGGCTCAGCCTGGGGCCGCCCTGCTGGGAGGGTGCGGGAGGGAAGGCGCCAGCCGGCATGCCACCAGGAGCCGGCCTCACCCAGGAGGGCCTAGGGTGACAGGCGTGGGCCTGAAGGCGCCCGGGGGGCGAGTGCCGGCGAGGTGTGACCCCGGAGCCCAGCGAGGTCTGTAGCCCTCCAGCTGGGGGGGGTGGGGGGCGCTGCTCCTGAATTCAGCCCTGACCTGCAGAGCTGAGGCGCGAATTCCCGCCCCTGCCCACCGCCCTCGGACAGGAGTCACACGTCCTCCCCTCGGGCTTGCTGGACCTCAGGCTGGGCCCTGCCTGTGCTCCGCCCCCGCGGAAGCCTCTAGCAGCACAGGGCAGGGGCGAGCGGGGCTCCCTTGGCCCCAAGCTGGCCGCGCCCCAGCCGAGAAGCTCGCTGCGCTGAGGACTTGATAGGGTCCTGGGGGCAGAGCTGCAGGCCCCGCACCCCGGAGAGGGCACAGGCTGGGGACGGCGCAGGGTGGCAGGGCGCCCCGGAAGCTTCCGCAAGCGTGGGCGAAAGCGCCGCCCCAGCCCAGGACCAGGACGCCCCGCCCCTCTGTAACTGGGAGCCCGGGCTGGGACTCACTTCGCTCAGAGACCGGCTCCGAGACCCGCTCCGCCCTCCACGATCACCCCGGGGGGAAAGCAGAGCCCGGAAGCGGCGCCGTCCAGAGCGGAGTCCCCGCCCCCAGCGGAGCCCTCCCCACAGTGGCGCCCCCGGACCCCCAGAGCGGAGGC
>NW_004567123.1:35735224-35737090 GCF_000260355.1 Condylura cristata
CAGGGCTGCACCGGGACAGCTCTGAGCTCCAGCCACGGCCTCGTCACCATGGGTGCGCGGGAGTCGGGGGCGCTCCTGGGGGTGCTGGTCGAGGGCAGGTGCCTCGCCTGCTCGGTCACTAAGGGTGACAGGCCGACTAGCTCGTCGACCCTCTGTCCAGGCTGAGGCTCTGTGCCGGACACTGCCGACTCGGGCGTCAGGAAGCCAAACAAGGCCTTGACCCCCAAGGAGTCGCCAGACAGGGAGGCTTGGCCAGGCCCACACAGCCGGCCCTGTGCAGGGCGCCACGGAGGCCTGCAGAGCTGCAGGGGCCACACGGGCGGGAGGAGGCCCGGCCACGGGACACTGGCCACGCCAGCACGGCAGGCAGGCCCACGCCAGGGCCGGTGGGGGGATGAGGGAGTCGGGTGCAGGAGCAGGGCTTCTGGGACCAAGATAAGGGGGGGCCTTTGTCCTGAAGGGGGCGCTATGGCGGGTCTGATACGGGGCAGCATGTCAGCTGAGCCTGAAAGAGGCACCCTGCTCCTGCCGGGCGAAGTGGTGGCCGCCGCAGGGGCCCTCCCAGCCCCCACCCCCAGCCCTACTGCCCCCCGGCTGCTTCAGGAGCTGCCCTCTGATTTGCGGGTGCGCTGGGCCACCCCGTCTTGGCTCGGCCAAGATCACTGCTGAATGCTCAGGCTGCGTGGAGCGGCTGTTACAGCTTCGGCAGCTTTGACACCAGCCCGGGAAGCAGCAGTCCCGCGGGGAATGGGCCTGAGGCCCCCCCGGGCGCTCCGGCCCCGGCCCCTGACAGTGCTCCCGCGCCCGCTCCGAGAAGTGTGCCTGGCTGGGGAGCAGCCCCACCTCCCCGGGGGGCCCCCAGACGGGACAGGCAGGGGTGGCCTCGTCCAGCCTGAGGCAGTTCAGCCGCAGCGTGCCAGAAGGGTCGGGGCAGCCCCCGAGCCTGTCCCTGCCTCGCTGGCCTTCCCAGCTCCTCCTGACCCTCCCTACCCCGGGCCATGGTCCGCAGCTCTGCTCTGCGCCCAGGGAGCCTGGGCTGAGGCACCCCGCTGGCCGCTCCCACGCTCCAGAGCGCGGCCGCCACCGTGGGGGCCCCGGCGCTGGTCGGCCGGGGGCAGTCCCGGAGCCAGAGGCGGCCCAGGGCCCCGGCAGGGAGCCCCGACGCTCTGCTCCTGCGGCCCTCGCCTCCGTGGCTCATCCGGAATAACAAAGCCCTCGGTGGTTGGGCGAGGCCACGGTGGAGCCACTATGTCAGCCCCCAAGAATGTTTCCACTTCCCCCGCCTCGCGACCCCAGGCCAGGCCTGCTGCAGCTGGTCACCCAGTAGAGACCAATTAATTTTTACAGCCTCTGCTCTCAGCCACCCCGCCGGTGAGGTCACTCTTCCCCCCTTAGCTGATGTGTTTCAAAGATGTGGGTGTCCCGAGAAGCAGCCCCCACGCCCCCAGTGAGCTCAGCGCCGGGTCCAGGAGAACGGCTCTGCCGGGCCCCGCGGGGACCCCACCAGCCTCCCGCGCGGCGCCCCCCCGGCCGCAAGCCCCCCCAGCCCCGACGGCACTTGGCTCCCTTTGCCACCTGAGCCACACATCAGTCATTATCTCTTTTTCTGCAAATCACCCCGATTTTTAATTAACGACACGTAATGAGAAAGCTTTCGCCACGAGACATGGAAATCAGCCTTCTTGCCACCAACAGAAGGTGCCTACTGACACACCACCTCGGAATGAGCGGCCCAAACACCAGCCTCGCGTGACTGGGAAGTGAGGGCTTCTGAGCGCCCCCCACTCCCACCCCCCGCCGAGGGCGTGGGCGGCCCGGGCTCACGGGAGAGCGCGTCCGGCGTGCGGAGACGCCAGGCCTGGCGCG
>NW_004567123.1:35737190-35738875 GCF_000260355.1 Condylura cristata
CCCCCGTGAACAGGCCACACTCAGCCCGCGCCCGCAGGCCGCGCCCGGGGCTCCCCACCCAGGCCCAGGCTCCCCCCTCACAGGCGGACCCAGAGCTCCCCCAGGCCCAGCCCTGCAGGAGGCACGCGGGGGCCCGGATCCCCTCAAGTCCCGGTGGGGCCCAGGCCCGGCCTGCGTCAGGAAGCCCCCCCAGCAGGGCCTGAGGCGCCGCGTTCGGGCCAGAGAAACGGGCCCACCTCGAGCAGGTACCCCGATGGGAAGCATCAAGAGCAAAGACCCTCTCGTGAGGCTCGCGGCGTCGGCAGGGGCACACCCCTTAATCCTCGTTCTCTTTGGGGTGTGGGCAGAGGTGCTTTACCCCAGAGCAAGTCCCTCTGGCCTGCCCTAGGCGGCTTTGGCCCAGCCCACCTCCTGCGCCCCCAGGAGACATGACCTCCCACCTTCGCTGGCTCCCCGCCCCTGGCACCAGGGCGCCCGCTGGGCCCCGGACTGGCTCCACACCCAGTGGAGACAAGCGGGCTGAGCGCTGCGGGGATGCGCTTCCCTGCCCGTGAGCCCCGCGGCCGCAGGCCGGGCTCTGCCCCCGCCAGGGCTTGGAAGCCGCCTGCATTCCTGCGCGCGGCCTGCAGCGGGAAAGGCATGAGTCTGTTTTGTAACCCAGACGTTTCTGCTGGCGCAGACTCTGGGAAGCAGGGAGGGGAGCCCCGCGCCTCGGGAGAGGGGGTCAGAGGCGGGAGCTCCTCCAGCAGCTCTCTGGAAACCAGATGCGCTCGAAACAAAGGCCGAGGTGGCAGGCACAGGCCGCCTCCCTTCCCCATCTGTCCTGGGGGGACGGTCACTGTCCCCGCTTCCTGAAGTGCTCGGAGGACAGAACTCAACGTCTGCTAAGGCCTGAGCACGAAAATAAAGCGGCTGCGCTTGCTGCCCCCCTCCCCCATTCCAGAATGTGACTTTATTTGGAAATCGAGTCTTCGCAGATGCAATTAGTTAAGCTGAGGTCATGCGGACTAGGATGGGCCTTAACTCCTGCGACCACGGAGGACGAGAGAGCTTAGCTCCGGGATCCGCTCTCCAGCCCAGCCGGCCACCGTCACCGGGGACATTCGATGACTGGACACAGCCCGAAGCCAGGGCAGGGGGCGCTTCCACACCTCCGGGCAAGGTCCTCCCAGGGAGGGGGGGGAAGGAGGCGAGAGGGCGAAACTGGCTGAGAAAGAAAAGGGAAGAAAAGGCCGCCGCACCTCCTGTTTACTGATGCTCCGTTTACAGCAGGGAAAGCGTGGGCCCAGCAAAGTGGATGACTGGCATAAAAAGATGGGGGGCATATACACCATGGAATATTACTCGGCAATCAAAAAGACAGACTCACGCCTTTTGCAGCAACATGGATGGAGCTGGAAGGGGTCATGCTGAGGGAAATAAAGGGAAAATACCGGATGGTTTCACTCACAGCAGGAGCCTAAGGGATGGGGGGGCGGGCGGGAAGAGCAATTGTAATTAAAAAAAATGAGCAACTATAAACCAGAGACATTTTATGGGGGTGAGAGGAGAATGGGATCAAAGCCGGGGTGGGGAATGTGCATGGGACTATGGTGAAGGCACACGGGTGAAGTGATGGTGGGAAATAAATGCACAAAATGAAGAATGAAGTAAAAAGGGAGGAGGGAGGGAAAGGGGGAGGGGAG
>NW_004567123.1:35739555-35740990 GCF_000260355.1 Condylura cristata
AGAGGGAGGGAGGGAGGGAGGGGGAGGGACAGAGGGAGGGGGAGGGGAGGCGGCAGGGAAACCTCACTGGGCTTGATCTTCTTTTGACTAATAGTGACAGCAGCCAAAGCTCACTGCAAACGAGCTTTTTCTGAACACGAAGCTGTTGGGGTTCAGCCTTCGGTGAGCTCAGACTCTTCTGGGCTGTGACAGCGGGACCCTGGGCTCCGTCCTCGAGTGGCTTGGGGGTAGGGGCCTGTGGGGTTCACTCGGAGAAACGCGGCTGGACGGAGTTACGACGCCTCGTCCCCAGGCACAGGCGCCCCAAGCCCTCAGTCCAGCCTGCTGCTGGTTTAGGGAGTGAGGGACGCCGCTGAACTCAGGAGGCCTCGAGGAACCACGCGCTCCCAGCGAAACAGGCCACTGGCCCGCGACGCCACACACGGGGGGCCTGGCACGGCAGGAGGGGCGCGTGGGGGCACCGAGCCTCCCCGGGGAAGGCGACGACGCATCTAGGGTGCAGCCGGCCGGTGTCCCGTCTGTCCTTCCCCAGGAAAAAAATCCCCTGCAGCTCTGACCGCCAGCTGAGAGGCGTCAACTCCCTGTCTGGACCCTCAGTCATGAAAGCTTGGAGCCTGAGTTTCTCGGGTCCTGCCACCCACCCGCTCCCACTCCCTCCTCATGTCTTGGCTCACGACACGTCCCTCCGGCCACACAGACCACAGCCGGCCACGGGCTGCACGAAACCTTCCCGCCCAGCTCTACCACGGTCACCACATGGGCTTCTGGGGGCTACCCCAAGGGCTGGCTGTCGCCACCTCCACATTTAAAGGCTCTCAACCCAGAGGGAAGCCAGTGCACCCCAGGAAGTACTCGCCCTGGTTCTGTGTCCCCAGAGCCAGGCCTGGAGCCAGAGGAAAGAGCAGAGAAAGGGAATTTATGCGCCGAGGAAACGGGCGAAGGGCGCAGGGAGCCAGGCGCCGCGCCTGGCTGTTGAGGCCACGGCCGGTCTCGTCCTCCAGGACTGTGCCGGTCACTCGCTGTGCAGGAGGGGGACCCCAGCTGGAGGGCGCTCAGGTGGTCAGTGTGCCTGGCTGCAGCAGGGACTGAGGCGAGGCGCGTGCAGGGAGGAGAGGGGCCTGGAGGGGACCCCTGGGTGCAGCCCACCCTCCGGCCGGGAAGGGACAGAGCGCCTGGGCCCGGCGGGCGTGGCAGGAAGTGGCGTGAGGGCTCGGGCGCTGCGCCCGCCGCCCCGCCTGGCCCGTCCGGGGTGGTGGCGCTCTCTGGTGGGCTCCAGACCGGTCATGGCCGGGCTCTGCCAGCCTCCGCCTTCGCCTGGGGGTTGGGGGTGTTGCTCCCCCAGAATCACAACCCAGAGGCCCAGCAGCTTTATTAAACGACCCTGGCTCGGGCGGCACCGCCAGGACCCCGAGGGCCGCCGGGGTCTGCAGACAGA
>NW_004567123.1:35741655-35743184 GCF_000260355.1 Condylura cristata
GGCCACAGGCCTCAGAGGCTGGTCCGGCCGAGTCCCAGGCAACGGGAGCAGCCGCATGTGGGAACCCAGGCGGCCAGCGGCCGGCGGTGCCCGGCCCGCAGGCCACCTCCTGGGGGACAGGCACGGGGCGGCCAGGCCCCTCTCAGCCTGCCGCAGACCTCAGCAGTCAGGTTTAATTCGCAGGTTCTCTGTAAATTACCGCCTGGTCTGATCTATAATTCATAGTACAATATTTATTTCTAACAGGAAATTAATTTTGGAAACGCAGCGGGTGATTAAATTAGACTGCAAGCCATTCTGCTTGCTCGGGTGGGGGTGGGCAGCCGGAGCCTGGAGATGAACCAGGGAGTCTCCACTCCGCGCCCGGGCCCGCAGGGAGCAGCTGGCCCCGCCTGGGAAACGGCCAGGCTCCTCACAGGGCAGCTGCCCCCCAGAGGGGCCCACCTTCGGGGTCTCTCCTGCCGGGGCATCGCTGCTGCGAGAAAGAGGTGGACGTGGCCTGCAGCTGTGTGTCCTCGCTCTGTTCTGCAGGACATGCCAGGTCGGGGCGGGGGAAGCGGGGGGCGGGTGCCCCGGGGGCTGGACGGCTGGTCTGGGTGAGGGTCAGTTTGACGGCTCACAGAGGCCCGGCGTTGTCAGGCGGCTGGGAAGCTTGTTTCCAAGCGTGTCCACTCTCTTCCAGCGAAACTCTGGAAGAGAGCTTCGAGGGTCCGAGCAGCGCAGACGCCTCCTCCCCGCTCGCCGGCCTGGCGGGGGCACCTGGACCTCCAGCCCCCGCGCTCCCAGGTCTCGGGCCGCGGCCGGCCACTCTGGGGACCCTGCGGCGTTTGCACAGGGCAGGCCGGGGCTTGGGGCAAGATCGCTGGCCGCTGGGCGTGGGCCCAGGAGAACACCGAGGGGCCTGGTGCCACCTCTGGCCAAGCACCCTCTGCCCGTGGGCGGGAGGAGGAGGCTGTGCCAGCTTCCTGGCTGGGAGGGGAACCCGGCGGGGGGAGGGGGCAGGCTGAGCCTGTGAGCTCCACACAGCACCCCGTGCGTCCCAGGCGGCAGCACCCGTCAGGGAGTCTGCCCTGAAGCGGGGTCACGTGCTCCTTTAGGGGCCCGGAGAAGCCTGAGACGCAGCGGGCCTGTGGGGTCGGCGGAGGGCACACACCATCTAGCTACGCGCCCTGTGCCCGTCCTCCATCCTCTGCGGCCTCAGTTTCCCAGATCCAGACCCAAATCAACGCATTGCTCAGCCTGGTGGTGTTGGTAGGAGCAGCCCGTGCGAGCTCAGGTCGCAGCGGGCAGGCGCCACCCTGCCTAGACGCGGGCGCTGCCGCCAGTGGCCACCCGGGGCCCTGCGAGCCCCTCGGCTTCAGCTGGACGGCAGTGGAGGGCCAGGGCCAGGCTGCCTCTCCCTTGGGAGGGACCCCTGGGCACCCCACGCCAGCTCCGAGGGGTCCCCGCAGGACGGGGCCGCCCACTGCCGACGGGCACCCCTCACTGCTGCCCCTACCCACGCCAGTGACCTGGGCATCCACCCAGCA
>NW_004567123.1:35743403-35747581 GCF_000260355.1 Condylura cristata
GGCCCGTGGCAGGCAGGGCCCACATAGGTGGGGCTTCCCGGCCTGCCTCCAGCCAGCCAGTGTGGGCCTCGCTCAGGCCCTGCGTGCAGGCAGGCTTCCGAGGAGGGGCCGGGCCTCCCGGGGGCCTGTCTGCGGCTGGGGCAGGCAGCTCGCGCTTCCCGGCCCGGCAGGCCAACCCGCCCAGGCCTCCCTCCCCACCGGCTGGCTGCTGCGCCCCCACCCCGCCATCTGCTCGGCATGTGTGAGCATTGTCAAATTGTTTGAATAAATTGTCACTCCGATTCAAATGTTTATGTCTGCAGGATGACTCGTTCTGCTAAGTTGTACCTAAATAGTCTCACATTCGCTATAGATATTTGACGTCTTTGTCTGGTCTCCCCGCCAGTGGCCAGGCAGGGGAGAGGCCCCAGGAGGACGCGTCCCTCCCCATCACACCTGCAGCCGCTCACAGCTCCGAGGGGGCAGGAAGACAGCAAGAGGCGTCCTTCCCCTCTGCCCGGGAGTGCCCCGCGGTCAGCACACACACGCACGTTCGCACACTCACCCCCCACCCACCCCTTTATTTCTCCTCAGATGGATCTGAAACGCTAAGACCCCTGGTGACGCCTCAAAGCTGCTCAGAGTTCACCGCCTGCTCACAGTGCAGACCAAGGACATCCGAAGGACAAAGGAGCCCCTGAGATTCCGGAACTCTGGACGCTGGTCAAAGCGTCAGTATTTCTGCAAGATAGAGAACGTCCTGCCGCGACCCTAATTCTGCAGAGGATGGAAGAGGAATGGTGGGGGGGAATGAGTGGGTGGGCGACGGCCGGCGGGAGGCCGGTGAGGAATCAGTGCAGTGACGAGACCACCCAGCGGACGCTTGCGGTCTGCACGGGACATCTGCGTCGGGTCTTGCCAGTGACCACCGTGGTGGCTGCAGCATGCCTTGCCGCAGGCGCGGTGGCCTGAGGCGGCACACCCTGTCTCAGCGCGGCCGCGGGCCCAAGGCTGGACTCCGCAGGCCCTGCATACACAGGCCTGGGCGGGCTGTTCTCCGGGAGCTCCAGTGGGGGGGCATGCACTTCCAAGCTCCTGGGGGCGGGGGCGCCGGCCACATTCTCCTCCCTGCGGTTGCAGGAGGGAGGCCCTAGTGAGCCGGAGGTCAGCGCAGCAGAACGGAAGACAGTCGTCCCGCACACAGCAGCTGGCCCAGGGGAGCGGCCATCACACAGTCGGGGGCGGGGGCGGCGTCCGTCCCCACCTGCCTCACCTCAGGGAGCTCTCACCCCTCCTGCAGCCCTCCCCGGCCCAAGGCCAGGGAGGCCCCTCCACTGCTCAGCTGCCAGGGTCCCCTGCAGGGCTGTGCGAGAACGGGGCGGAGAAGCCTGATGACCAGCTGGCAGCAGCCCAACCTGCTCCCACCCAGCAGCCCCCCCCACTGCCTGCAGCCAGGACCCTTCAGCCGGGAGGGGCCAGTCCCGGGGGCATCCCAGGCTCCCGGGAGGCTCAGCCGCCCCTCGACGGCGGCCCTGGACGCCGGCAGACGCTGTCCATAGCCCCCGCCCGGCAGCTGAGCCTGTGCAGACGGAGGGCGAGGGCAGGAGGCGGCACCTTGCAAGGCAGGGCCCCATCCGCAGGGAGGGCTCTGTGCCGGGCAGGGCGGGGGACGGTCCAGGCTGTGGGGGGCACCGGGGTCGGGCCCACGCAGCTGGGCCTGGCTGCGTCCGGCAGGTTGGGTGCCTGTCGGGGGGTCGGCATCTGGGGTGCGTGAGACTGCCCACCGCCACCCCCCCGTGCTCGCGCTCCGCTAACATCTCCCCACTTTCCTGCCTCTTCCCCCACACCCCGGGTTACTCAGGGTCATTGACGAGCAGCCCTTTGTGGACGCCCCGAATGCTGGCTTCCCGGGGCCCAGGCTCACGGAGGAGACGTGCTCCCAGCCGCCCCTTCCCGGCCGGTCCCAGGGATCCTTCCGAGGGAGTCTGGGCGCCCGCTGTGGCCTGCCTGCCCGCCCGGTGCTGGGAACGTCTCCCCCGCCCGCCTCACTGCTCGGTGCGGGGCGCTGCTCACATCCCGCTGAAATAACTCTGGGCCGCCGCCGCCCGGAGCGGCCAGACGCCTCGGGAGAGCTGTCGCGGGGGCCAGGGCCGTGTCCTGTGCTGCCCGCCGGCCCGGGAGCCTCTGAACTTCCTCCCCCCTGGGCTGGGCCGCTCGGGCCAAACGTGCCGGCCTGCGGGTCAGGAGCCAGGGCCGGTTCTTTCGGGGGCAGCGGCCCCTGCATGCCCGGTGAGCTGCCTCTGGCCACTCCTGGGGGCATCCGGCCAGCTCTGCCTCGCACGAGGGCGGAGAGACAGGCTCAGGGGACCAGGCGGCTCCCGGAGCCCGGTGACCTTGGCCGCGCCGGGCCGTGCGCCCGCTCAGACAGCCCCGCCAGGCTCGCGTGACCAGAGCGGCGCGAGACCTGCTGTTTCCTGTTCTAGGCCCTCGGGAAAGAGCACGGACGGGGGAACTAACCCGAGGGTCCGGCCCGGACAGCACCTTGCATTCCACAGTGGTCTGAGCACGCCAGCCACAGGCGAGACCCGGAGCAGGAAGAGTGTCCCCTGCCACGCGTGTTCCGCATGTCGGGCCGACGCAGCCTGCCAGGACACGCAGCCACATGCTGGCACACAGCACGTGTCACGCGTGAGCGGGCTCACGGACCACGCTCGTCTGCAGAGGCAAAGCCCACGGGAGCGCTTGCGTGCGGATGGGGCGCAGACGAGCCTGGCTGCACCGGAACCAGGGGGGCGCCGGCTGCCGGGCGGGGCCGGGAGCGGCTGAGCCCCGCAGCTCTGAGGTCCGGTCCCGAGGCCTCCGCACGCTCCACTTTAGCGGCCACGTGCAGGCGAGAGCTCGGAAGGAGGGGGCGGGACCTGACTCAGCCAAGGCCACCAGCTGGCACCAAATGAGCCGTCTCTGTCACCTCCCCGTGGCCCACACTTGGCATTTCGCACGTCCCAAAGTTGCCCGAGCGAGGGCTGCATCAACTGTGTGGCTTGTCTTCCCCATCGAGTGAAATCTGAGCTGTGGTTTAAACGGGGTCAGTCAAGCCTGCGCCATGAAAGCGATGTCTTCTCTGCTTTCGGACTGATTGATAAGTGGCAAGACGGCGCCTGGATTCCGGCAAGCGATGGATGTGGACACGGACCAGGTCTGGCGAGTTCACCGGGCGACAAGAGAAATCCACGCTGGCTGGGCAGAGCCCAGGCCCGGGGATGCGCCCACGGCCAGGCGCCCCGTTCTCCACCCAGCTCCGCCACGTGGGGTGACCCTGCAAAAGACATCTCGGGGCTCTGCTCCGACCCCCTGAGCCGCGCGGAGCCTCAGGGCTCCCCGCTCCGTGGCGGGGCGGGCGCTCCGGGAAGCCCTGTCTGCGGGGCAGCAGGGACGTGTGACCGCACGGATGCCACGTGCGCTGACCCCCGCGTGCCGGCCCTGTGAAGCAGGGCGAGACCTGACTCCAGCACCCCGACTCAGAGCCGCAGGGCCAGGCCGGGGCCAGCCCACGTGCGCCCAGGCCCCCAGAGGCCGCCTGACCCCCGCTAACACTCACGTCCGAACGCGGGCTCCGTGCCGCCAGGCTGTAAAGAGCGGTGCGAGACACATCTTTGTATTTAAAATCTTCCAGTTTTTAAATATGGCTCACGTCTTAACAGCACAAGAACAAAGCCAAACAAAAATACCCTAAAAGCCAAAAACGAAAAGCCGTCTCCAGGCGGAGCCACCCGCCGCCAGCAGCCTTCCCATCGCCCCGCCTCCGCGGGGGGCCGCTGCCAGGACAGCGGCTGCCAGGGACCACACCACGGAGCGCCTTTCTGCTTAGCGCTGGCGTGCCCACGCACCCTGCGCTTGAGGCACAAATGAGGCAAATTAAGGGCATTCGGCTGGGAGCGCGCGCACATTTCTTCCAGTTAAGGAGCTGAAGAGTCTGAGGCCCAGCCCGGCGGGAGGGGGGAGTGGGGCCCCGGCTCTGAAAACCGGATGGGGAGCCTGCGGCCCCCTCCTGTCCCAAGCTCAGTCCTCACGGCGGGGGGCAGCGATGCACCCGCCAGCCCCACGAGGCAGCCCGGGACTGGGCACCAGCGTCGGGTTCGAGAGGCGATTCCCAGTGCAGGCCGGGCTCCTGCACACGGGGGCCGCGGCGCCCCTCCTGG
>NW_004567123.1:35748260-35749226 GCF_000260355.1 Condylura cristata
GTGGCGGGCTCCGTGGGTGGCGGGCTTTGTGGGCACCTTTCCAGGTCGTAGAAGGTGCATCTGGAGGGTCCTTTGGCTGGGGTCTGAGACCGGGACTCTGGGCTGGGTGGGTAAGTCAGCGCACGTGGGTGCTCTGGGGACTCGGGATCGTGGGGTCGGGCTCCTCACAGCCCCGTTTTCTGGGCTTCCGGCTCAGCCGTCTCCACCGCCACCCACGGACGTTCACATCCCTCAGGGAGAGTGCGAGTCGCCTGCTGCTGCGGGAGGAGTCGCCCCAGCTGAGACGTGGGCTGCCCAGGCCACACAGCAATCGGGGCACGCCTGCCCGAGAGCGGCTGCGTTCTCTGCACCGCACGGCTCAGGCGGCAGCTCGCGGCCCGCCCCTGAGCCCGTGGGGGGAGGCCTGCAGCTTCCTTAGGGCCCGCGGCTGACGTGGCCCCAGCGGGCCGGGCGGCGGGCTGACCCGCGACCCACGGCAGCCACGCGGCAACCTTCTGGCACACCCGGATGGGCGCTTTGGCTTCGGCGGACGTCAGCCTGCGGCAGCACGGTCATGGCTGCGTGCTCCAGACGGTTAGCGTCCAGCGCTAAGGTGAAATAACACCCTGAAGGACATCTGGCAAGACGGGAACGCACCTTCCACCGCATCGTCGTCTCCCACACCTCGTTCCTCAGCAACTTGGCTGGCAGCTCGTGTTTACGCCGTCCTCCGAAGCACTTGACTTATTTTTCACGGGAACAATACTCCTGCTTCTTTTCACACTTCGTTGTTCAGTTTGCATAATAACTTACAGGAGTTTTGAAATTAAAATTGTGAGCGTGGCCGGCCCTCCCTGGTGGCGCAGCGGGTTAAAGCACTGCACTGAGAATCTAAGACCACTTCCACATGAGTTCAATCCCCGCCTGCCCCGGAGGAGACCACAGGGCGCGGCAGACCTCTCCTGGCCCGCCCGCTGCTCCCCTCAG
>NW_004567123.1:35749486-35753305 GCF_000260355.1 Condylura cristata
GCGCAGGCAGCCCCTGCTCTAGTGTCTGGGCGGCGACAGCGGGGTCCGGGGACCTCCGTCCAGGCAGCGCAGGGCCGTGTGCGGGGTGCCCCCGGCGTCTGTCTGCGAGCAGACACGGAGCGGCCGTGCGGAGTCTGCCTGAGAGGTCACTCGCGCCTGCCGGGAAACTTTTCTGGAAAGAACCTACTTGCCCAGCTCTCCTCGGAGTGGCACCGAGGGCCAGGGAGACCTGGTGACCGGCGCCTCTCCGCTTTTCTGGAGAAATCCCTGTGCTCTCAGCGGGGCGGGCGTGAGGGCGTCCCGCAGAGACACCTGCCAGGCCGTGAGCCTCACCTGCCGGCCGGGGGGCCTTCATGTCCATCGTGCAGGTGAGGGGAGCAACGTACCCCACGTCGCACCCCTGGAAGTGAGAGGGCGGAGGATTCAGCTGGGATCCGTCTGCCTCGGACCTGCTGTGTGTTCTGGTGAATGACTGTGGCCAGTGCGCTGGGCTGGCGGGGCCGGGCGGGGCCGGGCTGGGCTTGCGATGACCCGGCTGCGCTGGGCTGAGCTGGGCTGGGCTGACTGAGTTGGCATGAGTTGGATAGGGTTAGGTCGGGGTCGGTCCCTTGTTGGGTGCTCTTGGCCCCACGGAAAAGGATTATTTCCTCCCAGCTGTTCTGCTTGCAGGCAGAGACAGACCAGTGTAAAGGAACAGACCAGAATGACTGTCACATGGTGGTCAGCCCCCGGTGAGCCACTTCTCAGGACTTCTGCTCAGGACTCCGCTGTCTGGGCCTCTGAAGCTTACTCTGGGGTGTGAACACCCCCAGGGCTCCGTGCTGCCCCACAGGCAGGAGCCTGCCAGCTCCGCTGAGGCTTTTTAACCTGGGCAAGGAGGGAGGACGGTGAGCTGAGAACAGATGTCTCCCCCCGGGGCAGGGGGTTACGCTCACAGGGGCCCCTCGGGCACAACGGGGCCTCTCCAGCCAGACCGCCGCGCCCTGAGGGAGAGCGGGCCTGGGCTGGCCCCTCGGGCGGGAGGCACCTGCACCGCGGGCTCCTCCCTGTCCGGGCTGTGGGCGGGCGGCCGAGCTCCCGGGCAGGGGCCCTGGGAGGCCGCGTGTCGCCAGCTTCCGGGCCTCTTCGCAGCCGGGGGTTTTCTGAGCCCCGTTTCCTTGTCTGTAAAATGTCCGAGGGGGGTGAAACGTGAGGTTCTGGGGAGACAGGCCCCCGCCGGCCGGTGCCAGGGTGCGAGGCGCAGCACAGGGCACACGGCGTGGACACACGTCCTGGCTCGGGAAGCTCTGGGGTCTGCGTGACGCACGGTGGGACACGGGTCCTGGCCCAGGGACAGGAGGCCACACGCGGAGACTGGGGGGTGAGCGAGCCGGGGCGCCCAGGGCGCAGGGAGAGCCCGTCCGCGGGCCTCACGTCCTCCTGCGGCCGCCCCGGGGCCGGGAGCGCGCGTGCGCGGCCTGGGGACCACACGCCTCCTGCGCTGACCCACATTTCCACGGTGACGGCGGAGCAGACATTCCAGGGTAATTAACACACACGCACACGCACGCGGCGCGGCGGGCACCGGCTGTCTAGACAGGGCCGGCGGCGCTGGCTGCCTCCTGTCGGGGCGCAGCCGCTCCTCGCTGCGAGCCTCAGCCCGCCCCGCAGGGACGGTCCTGCAGCCCATCGGGCCGGCGTGCCCCGGCCAGCTGCAGGGGGCCCGGGCTGCTGCTGACAGGTGAGAAACGGGGACATCTTTCCCGAGGGGAGCCGGTGGCGCTGGCCCCGGGAGGCCCCGGCCGCCGGTCAAGGAGGTGACCCGGCGGCCGGCAGAGGCTGTCAGCAGATACTAGTCCACAGAGGGAGACCCGGGCGGCCGGGGTGGGCGGAGGAGAGGCCCGGGGTGAGCGGGGCGGCCCTGGGCTGACCCGGGCTCAGCTGCTGGCCGCCGGCCGCCAGGCCACCTGCGGGCGTCCGCCCCTGGGGCGTGCAGACAAGGGACAGCTGAGTCAGCCTGCGTGGCGCAGGGCACCGGGCCGCACCCAGCCTCAGGGCACCCGGCAGCCCTTCCCAGGAGGCCCGCACGGCCCCCCGCCGCCCACTGGCTCTGGCCGTACTCAGGGTCACTCTTCACGTCGACCCACCCTTTCCTGAAAAGCTCCTTTACTTTGAACGAAAACCCGACGTCCACCGAAGGTGCCCTAGCGGCCAGTCTCCGCTCTCGACAGCACCCCACCGTGCTCTCTGCCGCCTCCAGTCGCCTCACCTGCCTCAGGAGCGCGGCCGACGCCGGCCACGGTCTTCCGGCCGCCGCTGTGCCCAGCCGGAGGAAGGCCAGCTGGGGGAGCGGGCGCCGGCCCCCATCCTCTGGACCTTCCACGGCGGGCAGCAGCGGCTCCATGGAGACGCCCCCACCCCCCAAGCGCTGCCCCCGGCCTGTCCCCCCGCGCCCCCTGGCACACGCTGTGGGCCCGAGTCCTGGGTGCAGAGCACAAAGCGGACTGCAGAGCATGGACTTCATATTAATGAGCTTAATTTCATGGTCCTGTTTCAGCCCATTAATCCCATCTCGTTTTCAAGGGTCTCATCGCCTTCTCTTTGCTTTTTCCAACAGCTCCCGTGATTTCCTGGAACCGCTTGGGGTTCTGTGTGTGTTCTCACCAGGCAGAAACCTGTGGTCTTTCTACAGCCTTTTCCCGTCCTCCCGCCCACGCGGGACCGAGCGGGACGGGGCCCGGCAGCTGGGCGCCACGAGGCTGGCACCCCGGAAGGGGAGCTACGGCCCCCACGCGCCTCTGGGGACCCCCGAGCTCGGATGCCCTGGGGCTGGGCTGTGACCGGGGGTAGCCAGTGGGAGAAGTCCACGCCTGGACCGTCCTGGTGGGTCTGAGTCTCGCTGGGGAGGCCAGGGGCTCGCAGGCCCTCTGCGGGGGCAGTGGGCAGCTGCGGGAGGCCTCTGCGGCCCTGCGAGCCTGCCTGCACCGCGGCAAAGCCGCTCGGAAGAAGCAGCCAAGAAACGGCCAGAAGAGTCGGCCCTGCCCTGTAGCTGAGCCCGGGAGCAACGGGCCTGAGAGCGCCAGCTGCCCGGCTCTGTCGCGGGTCAGCAGCTCGTCGCTTGTGGACCTAGCCTGCCGGGCTGCCTCCTTGCTCGAGCCACGGAGGCCCCCTTGCCTCCTGCGTCCTGCCTGCCCCGCACAGCCCAGGCGCACAGGGCGGGAGGAACCCTGACGGGACAGAGGGTCCTGGGACCCAACGCAGGCGTCGCCCCGGGCAGCCTCCCTCGATGCCCGGACGCTCTTCCTTCTGGCTACTGACCCGTCTGTTGCGCCCAGAGCCCTCGGGGAGGGTAGGAGCCGGACATCCGGGCCTGGGCCCCCAGCCGGCCACTTACCCGCTCTGTGTCCTCGAGCGCAAAGGAGCTTCTCTGTTGTGTTTTATTATCTAACGGGCGCTCACAGCCACCCGCCAGCGCGGCGCTGTCACGAGGACTAGAGCCCAGGCGGTTAGGCCGGCACTGGCCTCACCTCCCGCTGGGCCTCCCTCGGCCCTGGCCCGTCGTGGGCAGTACAGATTGTGGGGGAGCCGCAGGTGGCCCTCGGGAGCACAGGGCATCCGCCGCCTCCCTCCTCCGCCTGTCCAGTGTTTTCTGTTTCTGGTTCTGGAAACAGGGCTGCGGGTGGGGAGGGCGGAGGAGAAGCAGGAGGAGGGGTACAGGGACACAGAGAAGGGGTGGGCCGGCGAAGGGGGCCCCCCACAGCTGGCTGTGGGGGGCCGCCAGGGGCCCCACAAACAGCACCCCAGGGCCGGCAGCCCGCCCCCAGCTGCAGGCAGGGGCAA
>NW_004567123.1:35753930-35756392 GCF_000260355.1 Condylura cristata
GGTCACACCCGGGTGCCGGGCCCAGCCCCTAGGCAGGGGTCGGCTGGAGGCCGCACTCTCGGGGCTTCTCGGGAGGGTCTCGCAGCCCAGCCCGGCTCGGGAGCGAGGGCCCGGTCCTGTGACTCTCCGGGGACACCAGAGAGGCCCCCCAAACGCTGCCCAGCAGTCCGGCCCCTGCCCAGAAGCCTCTGGTGTCTTGGGAGCGGCGCCCATGGCTGTTCCTCAGAATGCTCCTTCCCCCACGCCCATGGGCTGTCGGCAGCCTGCTGTGGTAACATCGCCGCCGCCCTTTGGCAAAGGAGGAACCGAGGGAACAGAGCGCTGACCGGGCTGCCTCAGACACACAGCCCGAAGCAGGGGCAGGGCGCAGATCCAGGGCACAGCGCGCGCAGATCCAGGGTGCAGCAGCCCCTCCGTCCTGAGGGCAGTGCTGGCCGGGTGGGGCGATGAATGAGTGAGAGCTGCTGGCCAGACGGCCTGGACGGGCAGGGAGGGCCTCACCGGCCTGGCTCTGGGTCGAGAACCTGTCTGTCTCAGAGGAAAATGGCCATTTCAGCCCGGCCGCCTGTCTGGTGGGAACCTTTCTAGAACTGGGAACCCCAAGAGGGTCCCTCCCAGGACCCCACTGTAGTCGAATTAACCCCTGGGATGCAGACGGGGCCTCTGACCCCCAGAAGCAGGAGCGGATTTGACCCCGCGTCTACGGCCGTTGGGGTCTTTCCCTGGGACACTGGTTTGTGCTGGGAATGGTGGGCTCGCTTGCTCACCTGCTCCCCCAAAATGTTCTTTCTGCAAAGCCTACCAGAGAGAGGAACGCCACTTTCTGAAAAATAATCAAGGTTTCCATGGAAACATGACCAATTTCCACCCCAGCGCCGCCCGGACGCGCGGCCAGTTTTCAGCCTCCCTGCCCGGCCCGGCCCTGGCCTCCTGGGTCAGCATGGTCGGAGGGCAGGAGGGGAGGGCTGGCCTAAACCCTGCGCGGCTGGTACAAGCTGCCACCGGGGTCCTGCATGCGGGACGGGGAAGGAGTGACCCTTGCCGCTCACGGGGGGGGTGGGGCAGGGGGCGGCTTGGACACGTGGCCATGTCGGGCTGACGGGAGGCCTTTCTCTGGGTACCCCGAGAAGCGCGCCCCGGCCAGCTGGGTGTGCGGTAGCTCTAGAGCAGAGAGACACTGCCCGACGGCTTCCCAAAGTGGGCAGATCACAATACCCCCATGGACACGCTGTTTTGGGGTCTCATCTCTTCTCAGTGTGGCCCGGCCCCGCGAGCGTGACCCCCGTGGGCCTGGAGGGGGCCCGCGCTCGTCCAGGGTCACTGCTGCTGGCCACAGCCCATGGCTGTCTCATGGAGCTGGAGGCGCATTTTCTCTTTCCCTTCGTCTTCCCATCGCTGGACCAAGCCCACTCATTAAATTAGGCCCCCACAGGTAGCGTTTGTCTCTGGCCTTGTGGCCAAGACCCCGTAAGTCGGCGGGAAGCGTCGGCCCGGCCCGGCCGTCCGGAGAGGGGGGAGCTGTGGGAACCCAGCGCCCCGCCCCGCCCCTCCAGGCCCCTGCACGGGGGGGCAGCGTGATAATGGAACCTGGACGCTTGGCTCACCCAGCCGCGGGTGCCGTCTGTGAGTGCCCAGCGCGGCGCGCCATCTTCCAGGTGAAACGCTGGAAGGAGCTGAATGAAGGGTGAATGAGCGAACGAATGAATGGGCTGCAGGCGAGAGGTGGCGTCTGCCTTGTGAGCCCGGGGGGTGGCAGCGCCCGGGGCAGCTGGTCCGGCCGCCTCTCTGCTGGGACGGCGCCCGCCCTGCTGACCTGGGACGCCGGCGAAGGGACAATCAGGCTTTGTGGCGCTTCCCCGCCAGCCCAGACAGCGCCAGTTACGCGGCCGGCCCGGACACGCCGTGCTTGTCCCTCGATGGGGCGCCACGCTCGCTCACCCTGGCCCTGCAGGGGGCGGGATGCATGTCTTGGTCACTCCGGTGACCCGTGGCCAGGATGGAGCAGAAGACGGGTCAACGGGAGGGCGACCGGGGCCCCCGTCCAGAGCCCACCGGGCCAGCGATGGCTTCATCCTCTCCCCAGGAGGCACCGGGTGTCACAGACGCACATGTGGCACAGCCCGGCGCTGCTCCTGGCGGGGGCCGCGGTAGCCCCAACTGAGACGGGGCCTCCCAGGAGGCGACACCTTGGCAAGCAGCCAGTGCTCGGTCATCCCCAGCGACACCCGGTGCCTTTCAGTCATCCCAGACTCCTTGAGCAAGGCCTTCCAGGACCCGCTGGGCCCAAGCTGACCCGGTCCACAATGGGACATCCACGGGCCTCACAACAGGTGGCGGGCACAGACCGCTAACAGCCTCCAAGTGCCCCCAGGCGCCTGTCACGGTCTTCTAGGCCTGATCAAGGAGCTGGGTCAACACGAGGTAGAAGAGGGTCTGCGGGTGGCCTCCCAGTCTGCGGGGGG
>NW_004567123.1:35757656-35760192 GCF_000260355.1 Condylura cristata
CCCTGCCAAGGTCAGTGTCGTTCGGTGGCTCCCGGCGCTCTGGTGAGCAAGGACGCGTTCTCCAACGTGGTTCCCACGCGGGCTCACCCCCCCCCCCACTTTCCTGCCTTCTTTCCGACCGTGGCCGCCCACTCTTCTCTGCCTCGGTGTCTCTCTCTCCCCCACGAGAAACCTCTGCGTGCCCCGGATGCGCTGACCAGCCCCCGCTGACCGGAAGCCCCTCGCCGAGCTCCTGCACGTGCTGTGTGCGAGCTGCACGTGTATAGCACGGAGCAAGGAGAGGCTGAGGGAGATCGTAAGGAAGAGGAAACGTCCCCAGGACTGGGCCGGCCGTCGCGACTAGTTTCACGGTCTGGGTACAGCAGGGGTTCACGTGGACCCGCACAGCTCAGACCCGGCTGCCCAAGGGGCGACGGCCTTGCGCCCCGGACACGCAGGGGCTGAGACGGCTCCGTTCAGCAGGTGGGCTGACACAGCAGGTGGGCTGACACAGCAGGTGGGCTGACATCGTGGGCACGCAGTTCCCTTCACCGCTGCTCTGGCCAACGGGCTGCTGAGCGCACGCTAAGAACCGGCTAAAGGCAGCTCCTCTCCGGGGAAGGCGCGGCTCTCGGGCTCCTCCCTGCCGCCGGGTGACGCCCGGCCCGTCCTCTGTGCCCCTTGCGGCCCCGGCGAGCTCCCCCAGGGCTCCTGTTTCCCTCGTGCGCGTCAGGCGTGCCACCCCTTAGCTGCGGGAGCGTGCTTGTAGGAAAGTGAACTGGCCGGTGGCGATGACGTGGGCGGAAACCGCATTTAAGTCTCCAGTAGCGGCCAAGGCGGGGGGCCGGGGGGGGGCTTGGACAAACCCCTGCTCCCGCCTGGCCAGCCAAGATGATGTCACTGAGGAGATGCCAGTCCTGCTGCCCAGGCGCTGGGGGGCGCTGGGGGGCATGGAGGGCGCTGGGGGCGCTGGGGGTGCTGGGGGGCGCTGGGGGGCGCAGTGGCCCGTGGCTGGAAACAAGCGAGGGCACAGGCCTGAGTCAGGGAAGGGACGCAGGCGGTGCCGCAGGGACTCAGGGCTGCCTCGCGGCCCCTTCGCACCAGGCCGGGGCGCCCTGTGCAAACCGGAAAACAGGTTCCCCGGAAGGAGGCTGCCCGGGCTGACATCGGGAGCTGGGCTGGCTTGGCACCTGCTGCTGAGCTCTGGATGCAGAGAAGGAGAAACCTTGGCAGGCGTGCAGGCCCACGGGAGGCGCACCGTCCTAGGGGGGTCTTCACGGGGTTGGCCTCCGGGGCAGCCCCTGCCCCCGGAAGGCTGGGAACAAGGTCTGGCTGTCGGGCACCGGCCGCCAGCTGGCCCAGCTGGGTCTGTGTGGGCACTCTGGCGCTGGTGACTATTGTGAGCCCCAGGGTAGGGGCCCTCGGCTCAGCCTGGGGGCTGGTCTGCCCAGAGGGGTGCCAAGAACATTTGGGGTGTGGGGATCAAAGCTCTGCACTGCCATTTACTGTCCCAAGTCGGCGGGACTTCCCAGGCAGCTCTGGGGAAGGCCGACGCAGGACGCAGTGACTGTCCATCAGGCAGACAGTGGGGAGCAGCGAGGAAGGTGGGGGGAGGCAGAGGAGAGAGTGCACATCAAAGTCCCGAGAGACGGCCTCACGCCACGGGAATGACCCCAGCAAAGCCGGGGCGCAGTGCTGGTGGGGAATGCAGAAAGGAGCCTGCACCCCGCGGGCGGCTGCACAGGCCAGTCAGCCCCCGTGGAAACAGCACGGCGGCGTCTCGAAATATCAAAAGTGGACCTACCATGTGATCCAGCCATTTCACTCCCAGGCATCTACCCGAAGAAGGAAAGAACATTACCCACAGGGAATAAGTTCTCCTACATCCACTGCAGCACTATTTACAGCAGCAAGTTATAGAAACAGCCAAGTGTCCAGGGACAGAGAAGGGGCTTAAGCAGCTGTGGTCAAACACACACTGGAATACTACGCAGCTGTGAAAAGCGATCAACTGGCCATTCACAATCGCATGGACGGGACCGGAGGAGATGATGCTGAGCCAAGTAAGTTGGAAGGAGAAAAACAAATTCTGGGTGGTTGCACGACCACAGCAATAGTAAAGGGACAGAGCAAAGCAAGAGATTTAGCTTACACAACTGAGGGCCCAGGGGGGACATGGGTGTGGGGAGGACTAGCAGAGGGGCAGGGGAGCGGGTGGGCTGTGACCTAACCCTGGCTGGACTTTGCCGCCCGCTGGGAGGGAAGCGGGGCTGGAGGAGGAGAAGGCCTGGTGAGGAGGGTTGAGCAGGGGCCCCGCCCGCCTCCAGCCCTACTTCTTCTCCCATGCGCCACCCACTGGGGCTCCTTTCTGTGAATCCAGGACGCCGACCGCGTGCCGGGATGCTGGGCCCTGACCCTACAGAGGGAAGCGAACACGGCCTCCGAGCCTCGGGCCCTGACCGTGGGGACGCTGGCGGGCGCAGACAGGTGAGGGCTCAACGGCGCAACTGCGTGGAGGGCGCTGCCGTGACCGAGGCTCCCGGGGGCCCGTGCCTGG
>NW_004567123.1:35761367-35767820 GCF_000260355.1 Condylura cristata
GGAGCAGAGTTCCCGCTCGGCCTCTTCCGAGCGGCTCAGGCTGAGGGATGAGGCGACGCAGCCCCGCCAGCCCCCGCAACGCCCCGCCGTCTCTCCCGCTGCGGCAGACAGCCGGGGACGGCGGGCGGCCTCCGCTGAGGAAAGGGGCGCAGCAGCAGGCCCCGGGGCCAGGCCCCTCCGTGGCCAGGCAACCTGTTCTCCTGCCTCCCTCGCCTCTCGCTTCCTTCAGCATTTGCTGCAGGCCGGCTGTCAGCAGGTGACACGCTAGCGAGCGGGGCCCGCCATGAACCAAGGCCACCTCACTGCTGCCCGCACCCAAAAGGGGGGCCAAGGGCCTGAGGGGTTGGCCGAGCACCTGCCCAGCCCCATTCCGTGCGTCACAGGGCAGGCCGGGGACGCAGCCCCTGGACGCCACACTCCCAAGGGACAACGCCCCGTGACCTGGGGACACGTCTCCCAGCCCGCCTGCCCTCGGCCAGCGCTCCACTGCCCTGCACCTCCACGTGAGGAGCCCAGAGCTCCCCTGGGTCCCTGCTCTGCTGGGTTCTGAGCAAAACCCAGCACGAGCCCAGCCACCAAGGGACGAAAGCAAGACGCCCAGGGCCTCCAGGTCGTGGGCACCCCCAGCTACCAGGCCGGCTGTCGGGGTGCCAGGAACGAGGCGGAGCCAGCCGGTGCCAGCGGGTGCGGCCATCCCTGTAAGTTGAAGCGCTCCCAGTGTTTGGGTCACTGTCCTGACAGCTCCCCAGCACCCCAGCATTCTCACTGCTCCCGCACCGCCCCAAGCTCCTCACCAACCGGGGCAGCTTGAGCGTCTATTCGTGTCTGAGTCTTTCACTGGTCTGTTTCTTCCCAAGTTACTCTTCTTTTTGTTAAGATTTATTTTATTTACTTATGCAGACAAGAACTGGGGTTCAAGCCAGAGGTGTAGGGAGAGCGACAGAACTTCCCAGAGACAGAGTGGGGAGCAGAACAGGCGGATCCACAGAGGCCCACGGCTGAGGGCGAGCGGGCAGACAGGAGAGGTCTGCTGCGCCCTGGCGTCACCTCCCTGGCCGGGGATCGAACTCACGCTGCAGTGGCTGCAGACAGCTTCACAGTGCTGGGGCCTAAGCCCCTGCGCCACCAGGGAGCCCCCCCACGTTACTCTTAACCATCAAAGCAGAGAAGACTCACCGCCTGGTACCTGGAGCAGCAAGACAGACCAATGAGAGTCACGTCGTTAGTAAAGACGCCCTTGCCTGTGTGTCCTGCCCCTTGTCCACACCCGCTCAGCGGAGACCTGCGGTGAAGGTGCCATCACGCGTCCCAACTCCGGGCCTCAGGCCCCCACGTGACTTCTGACGTTCTTGCACCCTCACTCTCTCATACACACCGGCTCATCTCAACTCACCTCTTACAGTTTTCAATGGGTCTGATTTTTTAAATCAGTCTCAGACTCACAGAAAAACGGAGCAGAAAGCACGGGGGGACCGGCCTCCCCGCCCCCAAGCTCAGCACTAGCACCCTCTCGCATAGGGCCACGCTTCTGGCGAATCACGATGCGACGGTATCATCACCTAGGGCACGGCTCCCGCTTGGGGCCACCGTGCTGTACCCCCTGCGAGCCTCAGCACAGCCGCATGCGCTCTTCACCGCAACGCCTAACGAAATCTCTCACCACCCTAAAATCTCCCCGCGCGTCGCCCCTGCACTCCCGCCCCAGCCCCCCTCCAAGCGCCGGCGGCCACTGGCCTTCGCCATCTTCGTGGGGCTCAGACAGTACGTGGCCGTCTCGGACTGGCTTCCCTAAATAATGAAAAGGAGGAATTTTATATAACCACCGCAAAATGCTATTCAGATTCATTTCGAATGAATAAAAAGGAACCATAGGGACTCAGTATAAGTGGAAGAGTAGAGACATCTGAAACTTCTCGGTGCCCTAGAAGTTAAGACAAGACTGGCAAAAACGCCAGCGTTGACTTTCAGAACTCTATAGAAATTAATCAGCGACTTAAAGCCACCTAGAGTGTATGAATCCAAGAAAAACGACGGAAGCCCAGTGCGAATACGAAGTCTCGGCGCTGACCGACCGGCGGTTCCCATCCCCTCCTTCCAGCTCAGTTAGCCTTCGAACACAACACCCGCAGCCGCAGCGGGACGCAGCGCCCTCCGCTGGCGCCAAAGCCAGAGGGCGGCTGGGCTCCGTCAAGACCCCACTGCCAGAGAACAGCCTGCCTGGCGGCCCCTGGAGGGCTCTGCCTGCCAGGCCTGCTTTATCTGACCTCAGACCTTGTCACTACATAAAGCCCAGGCATTGCCCCAAACTGATTCGAAATAACCGACTAGCTTCGCCCTGCCCGAGTGTTGAAGCTGTGCCCCACCAAAGTCATGTGGCGTGCTTGTCCCCAGCACTAGGGACATCTCCACCCAAGCGCTGGCTCACCAGCCGGATGACCGAGCAGAGACGCCGGCGGCCACACAGGGCCAACAGGGCATACAGGATAGTGGTGGGTTGAGAGGCAAAATGCACGAGCATGTCAGGTGCAGAAAAAGCACCTGCCAAAGTCACGGCAGCTTCCCCTCACCGCTGGCCACACTGTTCAACATCCTACTGGACGTTCTCCCCATGCGATTAGGCAAGAAAAGGAAATTAGAGACATCAAGAGGAATAGGAAGAGGTGGAGCCTCTGCTTAAATATGACATGACAGAAAGTCCCAGGGATCCCACAGACTGACCCTTAGAGCCAACACGCTCAGAAAGACTGCAGGGTACAAGATAACACAAGAACAGGCTGTCGCTCTACAAAGGAACACTCCAAGATGAGGTAAGAAAGTGAGTCCGTCTATACAATAAAGTACTTTGGGATACATTTAACAAAAGAAGACAGGACATGTACAGTGGAAACTAGAAAACGTGGCTGAAAGAAATCAAAGAGGACCGAAATGGGCAATGTGCCGAGTCCAGGATTCAGAAAACAGTGCTGTTAAAAGGACAAACTGGGCCCTCCCTGGTGGTGCAGCGGGTTAAAGCACAGCACTGAGAATCTAAAAGCCGCTTCCACATGAGTTCGATCCCCGCCTGCCCCGGAGGTGACCACAGGGCGCGGCAGACCTCTCCTGACCCGCCCGCTGCTCCCCTCAGCAGTGTACTTCATAGATCTGCCTGTTCTGCTCCCCACTCTGTCTCTGGTGAAGCCTCTCACCACCCCTGAGCCTCTGGCCTATACCCCTGTTCTGTGTGCACAAATAAATAAATCTTTAAAAAAAAAGGACAAGCTGATCTACTGACTCAACATCTGGCCTTGGTTGGGAAATGGTTGATTGGATGTAACAGCTGAAGCAGAAACAACCAAAAAATAGATACATTGTACTTCATCAAAAGTGATGAAACAGGGCCCTTCCTGGTGGCGCAGCAGGTTAAAGCACTGCACTAAGAAACTTCAGCCACTTTCGCATGAGTTCAGTCCCTGGCTGCCCCGGAGGAGATCCACATGGCGAGGCAGACCTCTCCTGACCCGCCCGCTGCTCCCCTCAGCAGTGTACTTCATCAATCTGCCTGTTCTGCTCCCCACTCTGTCCCTGGTGAATCCTCTCACCCTCCGCATCTCTGGCCTGTACCCCAGTTCTGTATGAATAAATAAATAAATCTTTAAAAAAAAAAAAGTGATGAAACATTAATGTTGCAGCAGACGCCATCAAAAATGAGGGGAAAAAAATCCTACCGAATGTGAGAAAATATCTGCAATCCACATGTCTGACAAGGGTCTTGGATGGGGACTATCCTTGTCACTCAATGGTGAAGAAAACTGATTAAAAGCCGGGTCTGCACAGACAAATCTCCAGGGAGGTCATACAGACAACCAAAACGCGTGGGGAGGTGGTCAGCAGCTCTCGGCGCCAGGGAGAGGCAAAGCCACCCAGCTCTGGGCTATTCCATACACAGCAGGGCTGTCTCAGCCTGAGGATCAGAGTGGGTGAGGAGAGGAGAAAGTGTGCCCTTCTCACCACTAGTAAAAAAGTGAAATTAAAGCAGCGGGGTCCCTTGGGAAACAATTTGTTAAGCAACCAGGTCACCCACTCTTAGCTGCATTTCAGAGACCTGCAATAGAGGCCAACACAGCTGCTGCACACACACACCCATGGGAAGGGTAGGAACAAGTCGCACGCCACCCCTGGTGATGACGCACAAGGGTCACGTGCCTCTATGGGGGGGAGGCAGCTGCATAAGGAACAAGTCACTGATGTGTCAAACCGCATGGCTGAGCCTTGGAACTTGTAGAGAGAACAAGGCAGATGCGAAAGACCATAGAGCACAGAAATTATTTACACGCCCTGCTCTAGAAAGCAGACTCTTGACAGCCTGGCATTGTCAGGGGCTGGGAGAGGTGGAGGGCGGGGAGTGGAGGTTGTGGAGAAGTTCTGGAACACCGCGGTGGCTGCACAATCTTACGGATTTGCTGGACACCACCCAGGTGCGGACTTTCAAGGGCGAATTTTATATATGCAGCCAAACAAGGAAATACCACGACAAGGAAATGGCCCATAAACTTTTTTTTTTTCAAAGTGTCAGTTTACAAACAGAATGTTTTACTGAAAGTGTTTATCAGTGAGGAGGATGTTTATCAATGACACAATGATATCTTTTGCCCAATCACTAGCCGAAGGATATTTGCTCGGTTCAGAAACTGAGCAAAAAGTCAAGAAAAAGGCAAAAACATGCAACAGACCACAGACCTGAGGCATCGAGCAGGGCAGGGTGGGCAGAGCAGAGGGCCCGTGGGTGGGTCTCGGGCTCCGGGGGCGGGAGGACGACGGGACCCACCGCGGGGAGAGGCCGAGCACTGGGCTCCCTGGGGCAGCAGGTGAAAGCGCGGGGCTGCAGGCGGCCGCAGCTGCTCAGGGCGGGTCGATCCGGCCAGGGAGGGACCCCCGGGGGGACAGGGAAGAGACTCCACCAACACTCTGCCAAGTGTCTCCCTTGGGACAGGGCAGCTGGCCCAGGCTCCGCCCGGCCCCCAGGCCTCTGTCCTGCAGTAATCCTCCTCCAGCTCCCTGGCCTCCCTGAGAGACAAGCCCAGGCCCCCGGCTGAAGATGGGATCCCAGTGGCACGCCCTGCGCCCACGGGGCATCTGGTGTTCTCCCGGCTGGTCACAGCCCGCTGGTGGCGGGAGAGAGGTGGCAGGGCCAGGTGTGCAGCCTGGGCCGAGACAGCTAGGCAAGAGAGGGAACAAAGAGCGCCAGCAGCAGAGGAAGACTCACGTCTGGTTTTCCTCTAACTGGTAAGCAGGAAATCCTGGCCACGTTCCCTCCAAACAGCCAGACACCAGCCTCTGGCAAGTTCAAAAGGTCCAAGGAGAAAACCCGAGGACCCACAAGCACGCACGAAGTGACAAAAAGACGCGTTCGTGAAGGGAGCAGAAGGCGGGCAGCGTCTAGGACCAAAAACAAGACTCTGTGGAAACCAGCGAAGACCAGGTAAATGGACATGACGCTCGTGGGCGGAAGGGCTACACAGTGCTGAGCTTCTCGCGTCCGCCAAGCGAGCAGTGAGCCACGCAGTCCTCGTCGCAGCCCGCACGCTCCCTGGGGAAACGGCAGGTGGATGCAAGTCTCACCCGGGAATACGAAGGACCCGGAACAACCGAACCAGCTTCAAAGGCCAGAAAACGTTCGTCGTCCACACCTGCCGCCTTCCCGACTGCCAGAGTCGTGTTCAAGTCAGGGTGGCCGTGGCACCGGCCTCACAGGCCACCAGGGCATGCTCAGGGCACATCTCTGTGCGGACACCAACCGACTTTCCAGAGGGTGCCAGGGCTGCCGACGCCCACTGGCCTCTCCTACCACAGACTGCTGCGGACACAGGCGAGTGAGACGGACGAAACCTTCGGCCTCGCCGCTTCAAGCACTGACCCGCAGCACGCAGGAAGGCTCCTGGGCCGAGGTCCTGGCTGCCACGTCTTAGCCGCAACTAGGGGTCATCGACACCCCAGATTCTGTTCGGCTTTGCCACAGTGCGATCATCTGAAAGCAGTACCCCCTTCCCCAGGCTGCCCGAGACTCCCTCGGCTGTGCGTACCTCCTAGAAGCAGGTCAGCTCCCAGAAGTGGGGGTTAGCCCGGGCGGCACGGTGCCCCAGTGCCTCCACCGAGCTGTGGCAGGTGCAGGGGCTCCCAGAGCCCCCAGCACCAGCGTCCTCCTCCCTGCCCCCGTGACTGTTCCGACCCCGCGGTCCCCCCCAGACCCTGCATCACTCTGTTCTCTGGTCGCCCTTCCCCGCCTCTCCCTTGGTACCCCTCCACGAACTTCTGGGGTTCACCAAATGACTGACTGCACCCGAAGTCTGTCCCAGGTTCCTTCAAGGGGAACCCCAACTAAGACACATGCCTCACTGGCACGGAGGGTATGGGTGTCCACAGGTTCCAAGGTGACGGAGCCTGGGCGGAACCGAGCCGTGGCCAGCTGGGGCCGGC
>NW_004567123.1:35768116-35780640 GCF_000260355.1 Condylura cristata
GCCGGCAGGGCCCCGGGACAAGCGCTGCCTGTGCCAGCCGCGTCGGGCCGGCGCTCCGCGCTGGCCGCAGTGACCACACCCGCTCCGCGCGCAGGGCCTCTTCCCGTTTCGCGGTCACTTTGTTGTTTGTTTTCTTTTTAATTGTGCTGCTGTTTTACCTTGGAATGAGCTTTACAAAATATCCTCAACCCTGGGAGGAGCACACAACTTACAGGAATGTAACTGCCGATATAATTCATCAGTGCTGTGTGTGAAATTTTTGCAAATCATCTGCGGAAGGGAAGCGCACATAAATCCCGAGCAAGCAGGCGCAGTATGATTTATCAGCCCGGTTTGATAAATGCAGCTGCCTCTGGGCTCGGGTGGGGGGGGCAGGATCCTGGGACTCTCCGGGCACCCTCGGCAGGCATGCTTGAGCGGCAGGCGTGGGCGGGTGGGCCCAGCCCGGCCCTCCCGGCCCGCCTTCACCGGCCCAGGGTCCAGCTTCCCGAGGTAGAGGGGCCGGCTGAGTGGGCAGAAGCCGGGGACACATCGCGCAGAAGTAAATAGAGGACGCCCCGTTCAACCTGGAATTCAGATTTAACCGATGAACAGCAAGTCAGCTTTTAGTGTGGTCCTTGAAGTATTTGGGACATTCTCACAAAAAGTTATCTGCTGCTTATCTGAAACACAAAGCCAGGTGCATCTGGCTTTCCCCGGCCCACTCAGAACTCCAGCCCGAGGAAGCCCGCCCTGGCGCCACGCGACGCGGGCACACCCCCTGCAGCTTCCCTGCCACCGAACTCTGGCTTTCCTTACCCAAGCTGAATGCTGGTTTCTCCAGAGCTGGCCTAACTCCCTCGTACACACGGAATCCCCTGGCTCATTGCTGCCCCGGCAGATGAGGATGTTTCCAGGAATCTCTGCAGCCAGTCTGCCCGTGGGACCGGATTCCGATCAGTAAGAGGGAGTGTTGTAGGAAATGCTTCCTGAGGGGGAGCTTCCTCTGCCTCCATCCTACTGCTTAGGATGCGGTGACGATGGCTGGCACTCAGGCGGCCACGTTGGGTCATGAGGATGGGATGCCCTAAAGATGTTAGAAGGACGTGAGTCCCTGGTGGCTTCACGGAGATGCCACACCAAGCCTGGACTCCCACCCCTGGCATCTTACAGGAAAGAAAAAATCAATCTCTACCTTATGGTAGCCAGTGTTATTTGTAGATGCCCAAACCAGAGAACACCACCTTGTAATGACCCTCAGGCAGGTCCTTCCACTTCCGTCTGGCTGAAAAACCCAACTTCACATTCAATTTTAACCTTCTCTCTTCCCTTCCACCAGGTCAAATGCCACCTTCTCCGAGCAGTTGTCCCTGACTGCTTGACCCCGGATGCTCCGCCCACCTGCCTTCCTTTACACCCTCCTGACACCCTGTTTGTTTGTCGGCTGTCCCAGCCCCTTTTAAAGTGAGCTGTGTGCACACCACAGCTGACCTACGAGCTTACCACTGGGCCGAGTGTGGGCACGCAGCGGCTTGTGCCTGTATTTGTGGCTGAGTCCCTTCCCACCTCAGAGACGCAGCGAGTGAGACTGGGAGAGGGGAAGAAGCGCCCTCAGCAGAAGTATAGACCCGGGTCCCACTCCCATCCCTCGGGCTAATTTTCTCCTGTACAGACCGCTGTGGATGACCCAGGACGCTGGCAAAGCCCCCACAGGACACAGGACTCTCAAGGCACTGCTCAGAGGGTGACTTCTGAAAGGTAACTATACTTGGCAAGCGATCACTGATGCGCCCCGTGCACTGCAGAGAGACCGACCCCAGGGTCTGCCAGCAGCGGTGGTTTTGCCAGCCAGATTATCACTAAATATAAATATTTAATGAGGCTTGGCCTCCAGCTCGCCCGTCCTTGTCCACAGTCATTAATATCCCTGCGGCCGAAACTCAAACCCGGCGCGTCCTGTGCGGCGGAGACTTTCAAGTCCGCTCGAGATCCAGTCCCTGTCTCATGTGACTCTCAGTAGCAGACGAAGAACAGAGCAGGTGCAGAGACACTGCCAGAGCTCCCCGAAGCCCCTGGAGCGCGCGGAGGCCGACCCGCTTCCCCTCAAAGCGCGTCCACCCAGGACCTCAGAAGGGGACCTTAGGGGGCCAGGGGCTGGGCAGGCGTCACGGCTACCAAGGTCTGACGGGCTGGGCCATAGTGTCAGGGAGGAGGCGGTGAGGCAGTCAGGGGAAGGTGGAGGGGCCGCCCGCCAGGACCCCCACACCCCAGAAGCTGGAAGAAGGGTCAACCAGGAGCCTCTAGAAACACACCTGGATCTTGGACTTCTGGCCTCCAGAGGCCCGAGACGGTCCTCTCTGCCACCGTAATCCCTGCCTGTGGTCAGCTGTCACAGCAGACCCAGGACATTAACACAGGAGCTCCAGAGCGGCGGCCCTGAGCCCAGCCCCTGCAGACCAAGCCCCAGTAGAGGGGCGGCTGGTGGTTTCTGAGTGATGGGCCCTCTGGGCAGCCTGTCGCTCCCACTGACCGCAGCTGCTGCCCTGGCACCCTGACTCTCCTGTGGGCCCCGCAGCCCCGTCTCCTGGTCACCTCTGACTTCTCCTTCCTCTTGAAGTCTCCTGCCTTGAACACCAGCATGTTCCTTTGCAATGCCACTGCCCAACGCCAAGATGGCCCGTGAGGGATGCTGGCACTGACCACAGGAAGGCAGGAGTCAACCCAGGGCATCCCAAAAAGCGAAACAGCACTCCTTCCCGCGGGCCCAGCTGCCGGAGCCTCTGACTGCTGAGGGGAGGGGACAGCCACAGCCCAGCTAAGCGCCGCACGTGCTCACGCACCCCAAAGTCGTCGCGGGCGCTGGCTCGGCCAGGAGCCTGCATTCCGGCAGCCCCGGGGGCCTGCTGAAGCGGGAGCGCGCGGGTCCCTCTGCTCCTTCTGCGCCGCAGGGGTTCTCCACTGTTTTTTATTTTAAGGGTGGAGGGAGGTAAGCAAACCCCAGGAGGCCACGGGGTGGCGCCCCGGCTCTGGCTGGGTCTGTCCGAGTGCGGAGGCGGGCGTCTCCCTCGCGAGCGTCTTCTCTTAAGCGAGAAGGACTCACGGGTCGCGGGGGGGGGCTGCCGTGGCCAAGGCCGCCGGCTCTTCCAGGGCCACCCGCAGGCGGGCCCCGACTGTCACTGCCCCCGAGAGCGAGAAGCCGCTTCGGCGGTGCCCGCTGAGCCGCCACCCACCTGCCGGGCATCGCCAGAACACACACGCGCCATGGGTGGCCGCAGCGTGCCTGCGGCACGGCCCAGGGGCTCAGAGAAGGCGAGTGACTTACCAGAGGCCACACAGCCTGCCAGTGGTGGGCAGGATGACAGCCTGGCTCCCTCTGCTCCGTCGCACGTCTGGGGGTCGCGCCTGATCCACTCTCCTGGGCCTGTGAGCGAGTGCGGGCCCCGCTGGGAGGCCCCAGGAGAGCTTAGGGGAAGGCGCCCGGGCTTCTCAAAGCGGTGCCCCAACCTCTCAGCCCCGACGGCGGGGACCTCCCAGGGGCTAGAGTGGCGGTTCACCCTGGCAAAGCCTCACCAAGCACGCCAGCCCGCCAACGGAGCTGCTGGTCTCCCCCTGCAGAAGGACCTGGTCTCGACACCAACCGAGGGGGCTGCCGCCCACTGACTCGCAGAACAGACGAGGGAGCTGAGCAGACTTCCGTGAACGCGGCGTTTTAGTAACAATATTCCTTAGATCTCAAGCCGCTTAATCAGATCTCGCTCATCGCCATCAGCCGCCTCATTTGAGCGCCTCCTTTGTAATTCACGGCTCCATGCGCGGGGCTGTTCGCTCACTCGTACAGGGGGAGCAACATGCCCAGGCAAAAGGGGCCCTGAAGAAAGAAGGAGCCCGGCCGCGAGGTGAGGGGAGCGGCGAGGTGAGGGGAGCAGCCGGCCAAGAGCCGCTCAGCCTCCAGCACCTGCCCCCGGAGGCCGGGGGGACCCGCAGCAGCACCCCAGCTCCAGTCCTGGGGGCTGGTGGACGGCCGCACCAGCACGCGACGGAATCCACGCGCCAGGCCCGCGGGCGCGTCCGGCTCCAGTCGGCCAGGGATTGGGCCCAGCGGGCACGTGACCACGCCCTGCCCAGGGAGAGCAGCCTGGGGAAGTGGCTGCACCTGGCTGCCGTGATGCCACCTGCACAGCGGGAGACCGTCCCCTCCCCCCACCGTGGAGGGCTGGGGGTGAGAGAGGCGCCCCAAGGCGGACCCATTCTGGGGACATCTCAGTACTGGATTCCGCCCCAGCCCCAACGCCCTTGCACCCCTTTATTTTGGGAGAATTTTCCCATTTCTTTAAGCCGTTTGAGTTGAAGCCGTTCCCTTGCCCCTGCAGCGGGCAGAGTCCGGGCTCTGGAGGAGCGGAAGGTGGAGGCAGGTGGTCTCCCTGGGGCGGCCAGGAGCCTCCTGCAATCCCAGCTAGCTCCGGGTCACTCGGCATTCCAAAGGGCACAGCGTGTTATTGCTATAAAAGATGTGGCTCTGAATCATAGGGAAAGGAGTAAGGATCTCAGTGAGACTCTTCTGCAACGCTACCCCCGCTTGCCAGAACACCACAGCCCCTTGTTCCATTTTGACTAGACCCTGTCTAGACACTGCTCTGGGCACCGTGTCACCATCTGCGCCTCCCCGCCAGCATGTCAGCCCACAGACCGGGGACGTCCATGGCGTGCTGCTGGAGTGTGGACATACCAGTGGGAGCTGGTACGTGGCAGTCATTCAACAGGTTACTTCTGAGTTTAGAATGGATCTGCTCTTGCAGGAATCGCATTCAGTTACCAGCAGGGGAGGGACCCATGCAGTATAGATACTTACTTGGCTCGCACATGAAAGGAGCCCTGGGTAGATGCGTCAGGCCCCAGTCCTCCCCGGGCACCTCATGCTCCAGTATGGCAGCTGGGGTTCCAGCCACCTCATCTGCATCCCATGTAATAAGAAAGGAGATGTTCTTTCTGTGCTTTCCAGAAAAACAAACAAACAAGAAACTTCTATCTACATCTCAGTGACCTGGGCTGCTAGGCACCTTGCCAGCCACAAATAAAACCAGTGTTCTTTTATAAAAGAAGGATGCGAGTGGGCCTCGGGTAGGCCAATAGCAATCTCCGTGGAAAAAGAAGTCAAGTAATCAAGTAAATGAAAGAATGTCCAAAAGACAGAAAACTCTCCCGCCAGTCACGATCTAGTTTTTGGAAAATTCTTACCCATCTGAGGGGAAGCCTGTGATACAATGTCATGGGGGGGGGACATTAAGCTACCCAAAGACCTCCATTTTTGCAACTGCACTTCCCAACTCCCCCCCACACACACAGACTGCAAACGCATAGATCAATTACAGTGACTTTTCATGCTCTGTTTCTCAGATGTTTTCAATAAACCTGTGTTGCCTAATGGCGACTGTAGACAATTGTTTGTGTGTTAAGGCAAAACGGGAAGCGAGTGGAATTCTTACTCCTGGTATAGTGCGACGCCGCTTCACCAAGCCCAGGGTGAAAAACAGAAAATAGAACCTGGCAAGGAGAGAAGGAGAGAAAAGAAAGAGGAAAGAAGTGGGGAGGGCAGGGACCGAGGGAGGGAGGGGAGGGAGAGAGGGGAGGGGAGGGGCGAGGCTCCCAGCCGGCGGCAGGGGAGCGGCGGACGGAGAGACCCTCACGCCCAAGAAGGCCTTCCGAAGGGCTCTGGAGTTGGCCCTCCAGAACCCCCAAGAGCAACGGCCACCCACCTGCAGCCCCGAGGCTCTGCCCCTCAGGGGTGTCCCCTTTGAGGGCAGAAACCCAGGGACAAACCCCCGGCTGCCCAGCGCCCGGCCTGCCTCTGCCCCTTCTGTCTCCGCGTGTTTGCGCTCCCGGTCTCCACAGCTGTGTCAACTCCCAATCGCCCCCGAACCCCCACACACCCCTTCCAGGCTTGAACACGCACCGGGGTGGGGGCTGGAGGTGCAGTTCGTTCCTAAGGGGAGACGGACATCAAAGCCGGGGTGAATGACAGGCCCGGACCCCCCGGCAGCCCGGACAAGCTCACGGCAACTCCCCGAGCCAAACGCTTATTCAGCTGCTACTGCTGCCAGCGGGACCTTGGGTCCGAGGCCCCCAGAGCCAAAATGCACAGGTCTTTTAAGAAAATGCGCATTTCTTTTTAAGCACCAGCCAGCACAGTATTTCCAAATCTAGGGTCCTCCCCGCAAGCCCCAAAACAGAGTTTGAAATTAAAATCGCGTTCTCGACACAGGTGCAGTCCAGACACAGGTGAGGTGTCGCCAAGCAGCCCGCTGGTCACCACAGGCGCCCGCACTCCCGCCGCTCGGGCTCGGTGCCCCAGAACCGGAGCCGAGAGGACAGAGGGGAGCTGGCGTCGGCGTGTAGCAGTGCGGAGCGGCGTCCCCACTTAGAGACGTCGGACAGACTTCACTCATCAGGCCACGCGCTTTTTTCTCGCCCTCCCTCTGGCCCTCCTTACTGTGGTTCTGTACTCTGCTGCGTCAGTTCACTGGCTGCAGAGATGAATCGCTGGAAACTATGTAGCTTAACACAACACAAGGTTTCACCCCGGTAGAAGTCTGAGAAGGGCGTCCCCGGGCTAAACCGAGGTATCCGCCCAGGCGAAGCTGGCAGGGACGTGGTGCCCGGAGCTGGTTGGCGGGAGTGCCAAGGGGCACAGCCCCTTTGAAAGACAGCATGGTGGCCTCTTGGAAGACGAGACTCATGCCCCCCAAGCCACCCAGAAACCCCTAATGCCGTTCCGTATTTTAGAACCAAAGCAGACAAGAACTTGTATCCACACAGACTCCGGCACATGAATGTTTCAGCAGCTTTATTCCTAGTCCTTAAAGCTCGGCAGCCGCCAAGACGCCCCCCGGGAGAGGGGAAAGTGGTCCACCCACCGGCTTTATTCAATGTCAAATAGAAATGAACGAGGCCCTCCCTGGTGGCGCGGTGGGTTGGAGTGCAGCACTGAGAAGCTGGCCTTGGCACCCTTTAATGCGAGTTCGAGCCCTGCCCGGAGGTGACCCACGTGGCGTGGCAACCTCTCCTGTCTCCCCGCTGCTCCCCGCAGCAGTGTGCTCTAACAGTCGGCCTGTTCTGCTCCCCACTCTGGCTCCGGGGAAGCCCCTCACCACCCCAGCACCTCTGGCCTGTACCCCAGTTCTGTATGCATCAATAATTAAAATCTTTAAAAAGATAAATGTTTAAAAAAAAAAGAAATGAACAATGAAAACCACAATAAGACCCAAAGAAACACTAGCAGGTTTATTAAATGAAAGAGGCTGAGCTGAAAGCCTGCCTGTTGGAAGGTGCCAACGCTCCACCCACTGGAAGAGACCAAGCCAGGAGGAGAGTGAGAAGGTGGGTCAGGCTGGCCAGGGAGCACCGGCAGGGCTCAGAGGGCGTGCAGGACAGTGGGGTGCTGCCGGGCCCTCCTGCGGTGGGGGGGGGGGAGCGTCCTGCAGCCGTCTGAGCCACAGTGGCGCGACATTTAGTGACCCTTGATGGGTCGCCGTGATGGGCCGTCGGCTCATCAGCTGCAACAAGTGTACCGGTGGGGGGATATGGGTAATGGGGGAGCTGAGCATAAGGGGGTGCAGACAGAGGGCATACAGGAGAGCTCTCTTCCTTCTCAATGTTTCTTAAACTTAAATTCGTTCTTGAAAGAACAGTGTTCTGATCTTTAAACATCGAACTCAGGGCATAGAAAATTGTGAAACGTCTACACCTGCCAAAGAAGAATTTCAACTAGAATGGCGCAGACCTGTTTCTATGACGACAGATGATGCTTCCCCTATGTTAGATCCAAAAATTCAGATTTACTGAAATTTTAAAACAAGACACGGATGTCGCCCTTAATGTTTTGTTCCACTGTATGATACATATAAAATATTTCTGTTCCGTTTCCTGGAGCCGACGTGGAAAATGTCACGGTTACAACAGTTAAGATCATTCAGCATTTATGTACAAATGCCGTGAATCATCACCAGTTTGCCGGCGCGCAGGAAGACGACAATGAATGTACTCGCTCGTGCTCACTGTTCGCTGGTTGAGGCAGGAGAGAATCTTAGGGGTATGTGGCAGAGCGAACTCCATTTCGGGATTGCTTTGAAACAAGGGATATGCTGTCAGTAGACTCAATAACCAGAGACCAAGCAGTGGCATTTTGATGGAAAGGTTTCCTGCTGCTATCGCACAAGCAAAAGACCCCACTGAAGGCAAAGGAAAGAAAGGCCTGCCGTGACCTCCGAAGACAGATGTGAGGATTTAGATGGAAATGTAAACCTCTCAGAATACCATAACACAAGTCAGTGGGTGGCGCCACATCTCCCATGTGAGTCAACAGGTAGAAGGCGTAACGCCTTCAGCACTGTGTGGACTGGGTGCAGACACAAGAACTTGAAGAATGCTTTGCCGATAGGGCAGCTTCAGAGTTGCGTTCGGCTTTGTGACTTCTCCAGCACACTCAGCATCGACGCCCAGTTGCATGAGCATCGGGGTCACTCACCTTGGTTCCAAAGCCGACTCACCTTTGCTCACGGCCAAGTCCCTTCTGAGTAAAGGCGAACGTGTTTCAGCAGTGAGGATGCAGCTACCCAAGGGAAACGGCGCTCATGGGCTTTTCTCCATATGTTACTTATTAGAACATTTTCAGTGTGTTGGGAACAATTTGATATGGGAAGCTATTTTTTCAACGAGAAACTTTACAAGATCTAAATATAAACTATTTCTGATGGAAACTCAGCAGCTAAATTGAAATGCACTGCAATTGTAAAATGCACTGGGTTTCAAAGATTTAAAACAAAAGGAATGCAACGTATCACCTCACTCTTGTTTCTTACACGTCGAAATGGCCATTTTTGGCTCTGTCTATAAAATGCATTTTAAGCCTTCATCTGATCTACTTCCAATTTCTTTAGCACGTTTCTGATTTTTTTTACTAAAGACCTTTCCATTTTACCTGTAAAATGAAAGGTGTGTGACTCACATGCCCTTCCTCTGAAGGCAGCCAAGTAAGGCTTTCTTTGCAGAGAAATAAGTTTCCAGAAAGATTTTTTCCACTCCTTTGGCTCCCTGTTTCAAATCACAGGCCTGTCTATTTTTATAAAGGTTGCAAATGGGAGCTCAAGCAAGTCAGCAAATATGATTTGATCCAGGTCAGGTGTGAAAAAGCCAACTAGGTACAAAGTGCGCGGGAGTTGGCAGCCCGAGCTCCTGGGGGTTGCACGCGCACTTTCTTCGCGAAGCCAGAGATGCCCACCCTGAGCCCTTTCGGCCTGTGGCCACGCCAAAAGGCCACCCCTTGCCCAGGAAGTTGAGCTGGTGAGTCAGCTTATCCAAGTGTGTCCAGAGGCCGCCCGCTTCACAAACGAACAGAGAAGGATTTGCTCTTTCTCGTGTTCAGATCAAGTTTGGGTGGAGTCACCTCTTCCTGGAAGATGGCCTAGAACCTGGAAAATGAAATGTATTTAAAGTATGTTTCCCAGAGCTCTTCACCTTCTGCCGTCACCCTCCATTTCTCCTGTGGTTATTCTACAGGGCTTAAAAAGCCTTCTAGGGGCCCTCCCTGGTGGCGCAGCGGGTTAAAGCTTCGAACCCCGCCTGCGCCGGAGGTGACCCCAGGGCGCGGCAGACCTCTCCTGACCCGCCCGCTGCTCCCCTCAGCAGTGTACTTCATCGATCTGCCTGTTCTGCTCCCCACTCTGTCTCTGGTGAATCCTCTCACCACCCCTGAGCCTCTGGCCTGTACCCCAGTTCTGTATGAATAAATAAATAAATCTAAAAAAAAAAAAGCCTTCTAGTGTCAACTTTACATATTTCTATTTGTCTTGGAAAGTCATCTATTATTTCATGAGATACCAAACTATTTTAAAACATGCTCAGATCTGTGGTCATATTTTTATGTTAAGAATTTATTTTTGTACTCTTGAAGGCATGCAAGTTTTGAGATGGTCGCCAATTTTATCAGTCTTTTGAAATAACCAACTCTATTATTTTATTTACTCTCTAACTACTTTGTTTTCTAGCTTACTTATATTGTTTCTTTTCTACATTACTTAGTTCAATTATCAGTTCATTCATGTCCTCTATTTGCTTTTTTTAAACAATAAAGTTCTCAGGCTACGGGTTATCCTCTGAGCGCGGCTTTGGCTACATGGAAGGCACACTACAGCAACATTTAAAAGAGCTGAAACTTAAGTTCTCATTTCCTCCTTGGCCTCAGCATTTAGAGGAGTATGTGTTAGGTCTTCCCAGGGAATTATCCGCCAACCGAGGGAAAGATCACTGAACTGTGATAAAGTCACAATGAGACACTGCGCAGCAGTAAAAATGAACAAGACCATCCACACAGCGGCGTGAACGTCACTGACAGCATCTTGAACAAAGAGGCCACACACACCTCCTGGCCGGCCCCGTGGCCTGAGGCTCCAGGCCAGCTAAGCTATGGCGGTGCGGCTAGACACGTGACTTCCCCTGAGGCGCACGCGTGGCGTGGGCCCTGGGCTGCCCGTCCACCTGCAGATGCTTACAGCTCCATCAGTCCACACGGTAACAGCTGTGCGCTTAATGGAAGTTGGAAAATACTTTACCTTTTTAAAGGGAGGGGAGCCTAGTTTTCTTATAAATATCATAAAATGTGACCTTTAAGTTACCTCCTTGTGGAATTTGTAACATTTTTCTTGGCCAGAGTAAGTGGGCTGACTCCTTTGGCATCCTTCTCCCTCCTCCTCCCCGCCCAACCCTGACGTGGCCTGCGGACCCGCCGCCCCCGCAGCCCTGGGCTGACTGGGCCAATCACGCAGCTCTCTGCGTTGCTCGGGACACACAATCTGTGTGTTCTCTTGGCAAAGTGTTCTGGACTCCACGGCAGGCGTGTGGCGTCTGTTTGCCAACATCTGGCCACAGGAAGGATCTCTGAGTCCATGCGTGGAAGAGACGTTCCTCCCTCTTTGCCAGTAGACGGGGACGAGGCGACCCTGGAACTGTAACAGGCCCAGGTGTCACGGACCCCGCCCCCACTCCATGCTGGGACTCCAGATCCCATCAGTACCAAGGAGAAGCCGCCGGGACGTGAGGGCGGAGCTGAGCAGCCAGGTTGGGATAAAACCGGACAGGTGGGCCTGGGGGGCGCTTGGCCTGGTGGTTCGCGGCTGATGGTTTTGGCGCTCAATCGGCTTTCAGCGGCCGGTGGAGGCCAAGTCCGCAGAACGGGCGGGACATCCTAGGTAACCTGTGTTTCTCTCCCTCTTTCCCTGGGTTATTCCTTTACCTTTCTCCTTATAAATAAATCCATCATTTAACCTTTGAGTGTGTCCATAATACGAATGAATCGTAAGCACGTGGGTGGAGACCCACAGACAGGCAACCCAATTCACATCGGGGTGCCCTGTAGTAGAACCAGCGCATCCTGAAGCCTGCCCTGTGGGTCCTCCGGACAGGCCTCCGGGCCCAGCGTGTCTGAGCTCTGGGGTTGAAGACGCTCTCTCGAGCCCATGACTAACGGCTGAGAAGGCGCCTTGGGCCGGCCCAGAGACAAAGTCGGACCGGCACTGCAGTCGTGGCGAACAAATGTGTCGTTCACATTCCCCATCTGCTCATTTGTCCCCGCGAGCTGTGGGACAGAAGGTCGCCCTGTCGCCGGCTTGTCGAGGCCTCGCGGAGCCTGCGCCCAGCCGGCGGCCAGCCAGCGCTGGGGGGCTCAGGGCCCCTCCTCCCTCGGGTGCCGTCTCGGGCTCCCCCTGCTCGCACACCGCCAGTCCCCCACTTGGCTTCTCCTGCGGCGTCGGCTCTGCTGTGGCTTTGCGACGAACCTTTCCGGGTCATTTGTTTGAGGCATGTTTCGTGGTGACAGTTGTTGGCTTTGGCTTTGTAGATGAAATCCGAGAGCCGACTGCCACCTGTTTCATAACACATAACCTGCCACCCAGTTTCCTTCTACTTTTACCAGGATTTTTCCCTTTTTTAATTGTATTAATTAATCAGAGTTCCCGTTCTTCCTATTTTCCTCTTGGGGCTTGGAAATTTAACTGTTTGCCTCAACAAGTTTTACCAGACATACTGAAACGTAAGATTTCTCTCCGTATCAAAGAATGGCCCCCATGGTTACTGCCCCCCATCCCCAGATGAGCCCTCGGGCAACATCCGAGGGCAAGTTTTGTGCCAGCAAACCTTCCCCTCCAAACGGCCCCTTCTCCCCTCGACCTGACTGACTTCCTGCATAAACAGCGGCCCAACTGGGGAGCTGAGCATCGATTCTTTGATTCCCTCTCTCCACACACGTTGATCTTTCTTGGGTAGGTTAGGCCAGGGCCTGGCAGGGTGCCTGGCACACATGGGTGCCCTCTGAGTATCTGTCGAGCAGACGAATGAAGGCCTTTGTCGTTTTGTTCCCAGCTCAGAGGCAACTAGGAATCTCACCTCCCAGATTGCCACCGTGTTCTCCCTGCTTATGTAATTTACGTCCAGAATCATGCTGCTTTCCCAGAGGGTAAGTACGAGGCCTCCGTCCGTTGTGTGGATGAGTAACAGCC
>NW_004567123.1:35781185-35789593 GCF_000260355.1 Condylura cristata
AGAGCCCACAGGCGGCGTCCTTGGGGAAGAAAGAAGCCATGGCTGGGCGCCACACCTGAGGCTGCCCCTCATGGCCTGAGTGAGGACTCCGCCCAGCTCTGAAGCCTCATGAGTCACCTGCTCTGATTCATACCCAGCTGTCAGGGTCAAGAGTGCTCCGAAGGTCAAGACCCTTAGTTAAACTCGCTAAAAACCCTGCTGTGCTCACCCCAGCTCTCTACTTAGGCTTTTCCACATATGCTGCAGCGCAACTCTAAACCAACACCCGCATCTTAAAGCAATTGCCGCTGTATTGTGATTTCTGGCTTGGGACTGGTTAAGAGTCTGCTTTGCTTTTTAGCAGAGCATGGGGCAGACATATTCCTGTACCCATAGTGGCACCAGTCAGGGAGACAGACTCTCAACAGGTCACCCCAGAAACACACAGGCCCTGCAGGACGCCCCTGGAGGCTGGCAGTCAGTGTCCTGCACGCCAAGCTCACTTCCTAGCCTTGAGAAGACTGAATCCTCACCAGGTTTCCCCAGGGGTGGGGCGTTGGCCAGGAGGGTCGAAGTCCAGCTTCCGAAGCCCGTTTGTGGGGCCAGGGGGTGTGAAAATCCTGAGTCTCCTCATCTGCATAAGAGAATCACAATAGAACCCCACAGGAGAACAGGGACTTCTAACCCCAGGGGCTTTCTGCATGCAAGTGCTTCCGATATGTAGCTTCAGTGTTCCGGGTCTGCCCAGGGCTCAGCAGAGGGACCGGAGCCGGAGGGCAGCCTGCCAGGGCAGCCTGCCATTCTATAAGGGATCCGCGCCAGAGGCGTGTGCGGGCTGAGGGCACGCTGTGGGGGAGGTGACACTGTCTCACACCTGCCGGACACCGTCCCCTCTTCTTCTTAAGATTTACTTATTTGTGCACACAGAACTGGGGTACAGGCCAGAGGTGCAGGGGCAGTGAGAGGATTCACCAGAGACAGAGTAGGGGGCAGAACAGGCAGATCAACAAGGTACACTACTGAGGGAGCAGGAGGCTGGGCAGGAGGGGTCTGCACACCCTGGGGGTCACTCCGTGGCCGGGGATCGAACTTGTGCTGAAGCCGTTGCAGCAGCTTCGCAGAGCTGCGCGTTAGCCTGTTGCACCACCAGGGAGGGCCCACTGCCCCCCTCCTCTCGAGCAGACCCCAGCCTGAGTTCGGGAAGCTGTGGCCAGCGGCGGCCCAGCACCCATTCAGGCTGATCCCGTCACCACCTTCCCGTTTTCCGGTTGCCCCTGCAGCCAGGAATGCTGGCTGGGAGGCCTGACGCAGCTGAGAGGACGTCTGGCGGTGGCTTCTTGCGACAGCTCGATCTTTCTGATAATTGAGCCAAGTGCAAGGGTAACCCTTCCCCTCCTGTCTGGCCTTGAACTCAGATGCGACGTAGCAAGGGCATCACAACCTGAGCCTGAGGCAACAGGTCTGCGGCCAAAAGGCCACCGTGCTCAGGATGGGAGAGCAGGAAGGTTAAAAGCTGGTCCCTGCGGCCGCTGACAGCCAGGCTCACGGCCAGCCCCCCTCGGCCTTGCCTTCTGTGGCCTGCAGCTGATCACCCTCTGGATTCGCCCTGCCTGGCCCTCGGGGCGGCTCTCGTCCTGGACATGTCTCAGGGGCTCTTCCCCCCAGGGCCAGCCCCGGGCCAGCTGGAGGGCTGGACGGCCGCTGGCCACCCAGAGCAGCAGCGTCGGGGGCCTCAGCCTAGACAGAGCCGCCCCCACAGCCTCACCTGCGCCGGCCCACCCCAGGAGGCCACCAAACAGGCTGCTCTCAGCCCTTCCCCAGGGACTCTGGGAAACTGGGGTGAGGGGCGCCCCATCTGCCACTCGGGCTTCTGGTGTCTATGATTAAAAATTCGTGGTAGTTGAACTGCCAGGTCTCTAGAGTGGGTTACATGTTGTCATGTGGAGGGTGCAAAGAACAGTCAGACCTGGGCTCCCACCACCTGCATGAGCCAGCCTCTGCACCCCCAGACTGCAACCGGCCCCTTGCTGGACACACCGGCCAGTCCACTGCTCTCCTCGAGGCAGCAGCCCGCCTCGGCCAGAGGCACAGACTTCTTGAGCTCCCCACCCCAACCGCACCCCCATGCCAGGCCCAGCAGCAGCCCCACAAGTCGCCCTTCCACCCCTTTCCCTCACCCCTCACTTATGTGTCTGTCCTGCGTGTTTTGCCCCAAACCCCCCACCCCCAAACCCGGAGCTTCTCTGCAGCTCTAGCTCCGCTTTCCACCCAGAGCCCGCCCCTCCCGGCGATGGCAGTGCTCCCGCCTGCCCCTCCTCCAACCCCCCTCACCCCACAGTGGCGACGGCGGGACCTCTGTGCACTCCAAGCCCATCACGTCCCTCCTCGATGCCGTGACAGGCACTGAATCCAGGAGCCGGTGGATTCACGCGCCCTGTCGTCCCAGGCAGGCTCTCCCTCCTCCGCGCTTCTTCGCTCCGCTCGCCCATGGCCTCTCCCTGCCCACTCCTGCCCCCAGCCTTCACCCTTGCAGGCCTGGCCGCTCACCGCTCTCCGCTCACCGCCGCACCTGCTCCAGGTCTCAGACCCTGCAGCTCACTGGCCCCGCCCACTCGGCTCCTGGCCCCGCCCACCCCGCCTCCAGCTCCCTGTCTGCCGTCAAGCCCCAGGTCCGGTCCTTATTTCCCCCACGGCCACAGGTGTCTTGTTGGGGTATTTTTCTGGTTTGGGGCAGCTTCACCCCGTCCCTACCTCCAACCAGAATAGCGGGGCTTGGGGTTTAAGGGGTCTTCGCTCTTGCTTTCCCTGTGTTCTGGGGACACGGTGCCCACAAATGCTAGGTGCTCCCTGATGCTTCCCCTGGAGCAAAGCCCCCTCAAAGATCATCTAATATAGAATTGCAAGATTTCACCAAAAACGTACAATGTGACAGTTAAATTTGAATTTCAAATAAACACTGAATAATTTTTTTAAAAGATTTACATGGGGTACAGGCCAGAGGTGCAGGAGCAGTGAGAGGCTTCACCAGAGACAGAGTGGGGAGCAGAACAGGCAGAATGACAAAGTCCACTGCTGAGGGGAGCAGCAGGCGGGTCCGGAGATGTCTGCCGCGCCCTGTGGGTCACCTCCCGGCAAGCACCGAGGCCGCGGCCAGCTTGCAGGGCTGTGTCCTAACCCATTGCGCCACCAGGAAGGTCCTAAACACTGAATAATTTTTTAAAGATCTGTCCTATGCAACATCTGGATTGTATTTATACTGAAAAAAACCGTTCGCTGCTTGTCAGGAACCGAACTCCGCCGGGCGCTCGCCAAGCTCATTCCCAAACTCAGCGGCGGGCATCTGGAAACCCCGGCCCTGGCTGCGCCCTAGACAGCTGGTTCAGCTGCTGGGTTCTGGCCCAGCCGCACCTGATTTTTAGCACTGGCCAAGTCTGAGGAGCACTGTGAGTGTCTCAGAACACGCGCAGCCAGTGTTCACCTCCAGAGAGGAGTGGGAACTCACCGCTGGGGACAGCAGAGAGGCTTCTGCAGCTCTCCTTCTGGGTCCAGTGAGCAGCCACCCCAGGCTGCACGGTGGGGGCCCCTGGGAGGAAGTCGGAAGAGGCCCATGTGCTGGTAGACTGGGCACGCAGGGTCACTTGGGGCAGGGGACCCCAAAACTTGCCTTCAGGTGAGCACTGCCTGGCCAGCCAGCCCTGGCCAGCCTCCCCAGGCAGCTCCCACCCGGCCTGCCGGGGGCCCACCTTCATTCCCTGCAGAGGCCCCGCACCCCGTTTCGGCCAGGCCACATCTGTCCCGACGGTCACCCCAGCCCTGTCCTCCCACAGTTCTGACCCAGGGCGGGGAGGGGCCCTCCGAGGACAGAGGCCCTTTCTCCCATGCTGAAGGGCCCCATTGTTCCCCTCTGATGCTCACAGGACTCCTTTGTGTGTGTGGAGGGCGCTGTAGTGAGTCCTTCCACTACTATACATCGCCGAGGTCCCTAAATTCCAGACAGCCCCCCACTGCCTCCTCCTCCGCCTCTCTTGGCCTCACAGCATGCCGTGGGGCCACCCGCGGCCCAGTGGGGCGGCATGGGTGGGGGCGTCCCACCCACTCAGGGTGACCCAGGCTAGCTCTGCAAGTGCCTCTCCTTTCCCCCCAGCCCCCCGCTCCCCACCGCACCACCAGAACCTCTTCATCCGGGACAGTCGGGCTGCTGGGCCTCCCTCGTCGGTCCCTCCTCCCCAGGGACCTGGTCTCAGCCTCAGCAGGTAAGGGAGTGTGTGTGGTGGGTTGCCACAGCTGTGCTCTGGAGCCAGCCTGCCCAGGCACCGTGTCCAGGCTGGACACTGAGGACAAGAGGCCGTTTACTGAGATGGTCACCCAAGTGGTTCAGGTCCTTATTTTCATGTCATGAGAACTAAGGGTAGGTCAGGTCATCTGAAGCAGCTGGGTTCAAAAGGAACATCTGCCAGTCACTGCTTGTAAGACACGCATCGGCGGCAAATTTCCCGGAGACCACACAGAGCGCGGGGGATCTGTAGGTGCTCCGCACGAGCTGCCTGTGTCGTGTGCCGCCTTCACGGAGCACGCCCGAGGAACAGGCGAGACAGATGGGGGTCCCAACGGCAGACTCCGAGCGCAGAGCGGAGCCTGGCAGAGGCGCGTGTTCCACATCACACGCTAAGCGCGCCGTGGCACCCACAGCACTCACCACACAGTCGGCACGATTCATGCTTCAAATAAAGCACCAAATGGATGAAGCCAACAGATTTGAGGTGTCATTGAGTGAGAGTCTTTACCTTTCCTCGGTACCTCAAATTCTTGCAGCCCTCTGCTTTCTCGGCATGTTCGGGTCAGTATTTGTGATGACCAGTTTAACCTGCTCCTCCTCCCACGGTACTTAACCCTAAGAGTGTCAGACAGTAGCCATCTTACTCCTTTTTCATGTCTCCCTGCCTTACCCACAGCGAGCACTCAACAGACATTTGTTAAATGCGTGGCCGCATTTAATGGAAGTATATTTGATTCTGTATCTCCAAGAGAACACCCCCCTCCAATGTTCATGCGTGTTTCCACAAATTCATCATACACATCTGGCCAAAAAGAAAATTAATATTTGGAAAATGTGGAAACTGTATAGATAACACTCCCTGGCCTTCTAGCAGAAGAATAAATAAAAATAAACAATAAAATTCCAACCTGCCAGAAATTAAAAGTCACTTTGCAATATTTCTCCTCCAGTCAAGGGAGAAATCAGAACTGAAATTAGAAGTTATTTATAAAGCATGATATAAACAACAACAGTTTGCATAAAAAATGTATGGGATGTGGCCAAGTCTGTGATCAGAGGAAAAACGAGAGATTGAAATGTTTTCATATTTGAACAAGAAATAACTAAACTAAATGAAGAAAACAGTCAAAGCGAGGAACTAAAAAAAGAATAAAATGAGCCCAAGGAGAGCAGAAGGGGGGGAATTAATAAAGATCAAATAAAAATGAAGAAATTAGAAAACAGAATATATAGCACATGCAAGAGACTATTCTTTGAAAGACACACACACACAAAAAAACCCATGTCTGCATAGAGCATATATATATATATACACACACACACACACAGAAAGCTCAGCAGTCTATTATCTCTTCACAATTACATTTAAGGGGAAAAAACTACAAAGTAACCAGAGTCAACAAAATATCTAGAAAAAAAACCACAAGATTTTACTACAGAACATTCTAGAAACCCAAACACACGGTCCTGGCTGGGGAGACGCGGCCCAGACTGACCCGGGACCCTAACAAAACTCCGATGGGGCTTGGGCGTCAACGACAGGACACGTGGGCGGGGCATTTCTCTAGGGGAAAAAGGCCGGACAATGAGGGCGCTGGTGGAGTGGACGGGCCTCCGCGGGGGCGGGCAGATGACGGCGGCCAGATCCCCGCAGCCACGGCGACAGAGGGTGGCCCAGCCCTTGCGCGGTCAACGTTGGAATGACAAACACGCCCTGTGTCCAGGTGCCCAGCACATCGCCAGCAACACGCTGAGGAGGCCGGGGTCCGCCCGAGACCGCGGGGAGTCCGCTCGGCCACCAGCGGCCCCGGGCATCGCAGGGGATAGTGGCTGCAACCAGGGGCCACCAACGCGGCCGACGACCTGGCCAGCGGCTGCGGTTTGCACAGGGAGACCCAAGAGCGCGCAGCGACCAACCTCAGCCCCAGCGCGGCACCCAGGTGGAGGAAGCGTGGGCACAGCGGGGCGGGCACACAGGCGTGGGGCCGGCAGTGCAGAGTTCAAGGGCGGCGCCGAGAGACGCAGGTGGGGTGGCCGCGGGCTGCCGGCGAGCTCCGGTGCCAGAGGAGAAGCTCCCGTGTCCGGCGGCCATAAAGAGAATCCCGCCCAGAGAAGGCAGGAGCCGGCTTCCTGTTCACACTGACCGGAGCTGGGCGCCAGCACAGAGCCACCGTGGACAGACCCTGCCGTGGGCGAGGGCCGATCAGCACCTCACTACCCACTGGCCGGGGACAGGTGTATGTGGTGGACAGTAAAACAGGTGTGGCTCTGGGAAGGAGGGCGAGCCTGGGGGCCTGGGCCTGACCGACCGGCTGTGCTGGGATCCGCGTCACAGGACACTTGGAGCGTCCGGTCTGGGTGATGCTGTGGGGCTGGCCTCCCGGGGGACAGCCCGCCTGGACAGCATGGAGCTCTTCAGTCTGCCCACGTCCGTCTGTCCAGTCTGTGTCCAGCAACCTGCCCAGGCCTTCGAGGCAAACCCCGCCCCCGGCCCCCGGCCCCTGCGGGTGGACGTCAGATCTTCACCCGGGACCCTGGCAAGCGAGTCAGCACTCGTCCCTCATCGTTTTCTACCTGGGGTGACACATGTACGTATCTGAGTAGCGTCAATCCAGGACACGCGGCCTTCTTCGGAGGGGCCACCGGGGCTCCCCGTAACCGCACGCCGGCCCGGGCAAGCCAGACACTCCTGACTCTGTTCGGTCAGTGAACACCCGCGCCTCTTTCGGCCACACGGGGCGAGGCTGCTGCGGGGATCAACAAGGCGCCCGCATGCTGACGGTCAGCTGCAGCCGGACGGCGCCTCTCGCGCCATCCCAGGGGCCGGCTTCGCGGCCTTTCGCGCAAAGTAGGCCAGCGTTTTCTTAGCTCCCCCGGTATTTTCTGCCACAGTCTGTCCTTTTCCCCTCTTGCTTTTGATCCGGAGAGCAAAGCAGACACACCAGGAGCCTCGAACACAGCCACACCGCGGGGACCGACTTCAAAGCAAGCATCGCCTCTTTCTCAGCGAGTAAACAGGAACTTCTGACTCTTGGAGAGAAACCCACGGGCAGGGGAGACCCCGTTGCTAAGGAAAATGGCAGGTGGCTGGTTGCGCTCGGGTGCCCTGAGCCACCCGGCAGGCGGCGCGCCTGGCACTGCCAAGGGGGGGCACCGGCAGGCCGCGCGGGGGCCCTGGCTGTACCCGAGGGGGCTGGTGTGTGAACTGTGGCCCGGGGACGCGTGGGGGTGGAAACCACGACCCGCCTCCAGAGAGCAGTGTCCAGCCAGAAGAAGTCCAGGCTGAGGTTTCATTTTCCGAGTGGACTGAGTCAACGCTGAGAGGGAAAACACCATCTACTGCAAACTCAGCGGCTCCAGGACCCGGGCGGTCACAGACGAGAGGAGGCGACCCCGAGGGCCAGCAGGCCCTCCGGGCAGGGTCCTGCACACCCCTCCGGGCGACCCACAGCCACGCCCGGCCTGGGTCTTTCTGGGGGAGTGCGCTGTGTGCGCTGAAACTGGAGCAGAGGTCTGGAGAGGAAGGAGCAAGGCGGAGGTCAGAGAAAGACCTGAGGCCCCTGCTGCAAGGACAGGAGCGCAAGCCAGCGGCAGCAGGCTCTGGGAGCTGGGCAGGGCCCTGGGTGGCGCAGCGGGTGGAGGCTCAGCACCGTGAGGCTGTGGTGGCCCCTGCGGCACGGGTCCGAGCCCGGGCTGGGGAGGGACCCCTGGGGCGCGGCAGACCCCTCCCGCCTCTGCTGCCCCCTCAGCAGGGGGTTTCCTTCTGCTCCCCACTCTGCCTCTGGGGAGTCCTCTCGCCCCCTGCATCTCTAGCCTGTACTATAATTCTTGTGTGCATACATAAATAAGTCTAAAAAAAAAAAAGAGGTTGGCAAGGGGGGCTGCGGCCGGACGCCTCTGGGCCCGTCTCTGGACAATGGTCATGTTGCCTGAGGCCGCGGAATGAGTGAGGCGTTGAGCGGCGGCTTGTTCCCAAGCCGGCCCCAGACTTGCTCGAACCCTGTCTCCTTGCCCCTGAACATTCACCTGGAAGCTGGCGCCCCCAGAGAACCGCCCGCGTCTGGGCCCAGGCCGCTCAGAACAGAAAGCCACGCAGCGGCCAGGCGGTGAAACCCCTCAGGCCACGGCGTCTGCAGCGCCACGCACCCCTGCC
>NW_004567123.1:35790207-35805471 GCF_000260355.1 Condylura cristata
GGGCAGAGCACCCGGGGGACACACGCAGGGCCTGGGAGAGACCAGAGGCTGAGACGCTAAACACGGGCGTCCCCGCTCTCAAATCAGAGACAAACCACCCTGCCGTGGGGCAGACTCGAGCCCAGGCCTCGCAGACCAACGACACCCCCAGCTCTCCCCAGAGCGCCCCGAAATAGACCAGAAGCATTTGAACCCCCAGTCCCTGCTGACGCTCGGGGAGCGTGTGCCTCGCTGAGCTTCGTTCGAGGGGAGCTCCGGCGCCCCGGAGCACCCAGGGAGGGCGCGTGACGGACGGCGACGAGCACAGCCCTGTCCCGGGTCACCGCCCACCTTCCCCTGCTGCGGCTGTGTTCGCGACGGTCGGTCGGGGTGCCTGCTGACCTTTCAGTCCAGCCGTGGGCCGCCTCAGCAGGAGACGCCCGTGAGCTCCGGGCTGAGGCCCGCTGTGTATACCTGTTGAGCTAAATCAAAGCTTTCCGTTTTTAACAGAGAAAAAATCAGAAGAATATTATTTTATGACTTGTAGTAATTGAGTGAAATTCGAATGTGGTGACCACAAAAAGGGTTCCACTGAGAGCGCCGTGGTTGAGCTCTGGAGCCGGAAGGGCAGGGTGATGTGACGAGCAGCAGAGACGCCGTGACCCACACGCTGAAAAGATCTTCTACCTGGGAAGTTCACTGACCCTCGCTCCGCCTGGGCAGTCTTGACCCAGTCTCAAGGCTGACGTCGAGAAGCCCCGGGGCTCGTCCCGCCAGGATAGTGTCAGAAGCACAGAAGCCGGGCGGGCTTGTTCGCTCAGGCCCGCCTCACCTGAGACACGGCCACCGGCGGGAAGCCGGCACCCCGGGGAGGACCCTGGCCGTGCGCCACGCTGCCCCACAGCCGTGTCACTCAGGCCATGTGGCTGTGGGCTGGCCTCGCTCAGCCATACGGCGGGCGCCCGCCCCCCCCCCCCCCCCCCCGCCGGCCCCCCAGGGCCGGGGGGCCGCCCCCCCCCACCCAGCGGGGGGGCCCCCGCCCCTCCCACACAGGACTGACGTGACAGGCGAGAAATGGCCCCTCCACTACCATGGAGCGGACGCTCTGCTAGTGAACGAGATTGCTTGACTCCTCCTTTTAATTTTGTCTCTGTGGCCTGTCAAAAGAAAACATAGCAAAAGAGGAAAGTTGTCCTGTGCCATGAAAAATGCCCTGGGCGCCTCAGCTTCAGCTCTGACGGGCATGGGGCTTGGAAGTCATCCCCTCTGGCAATAACCACCGAAGCGCCGAACTAGCTGAAAATCAGTGACTGTTCTTGGCCCCGACAGGACTGAGCGTACAGCGGCAGCAGCCACTCTGGCTCTGGCCAGACCGGCGGCTCCAGAGTCCCCGCTGAGCTGCGTTAAGCCAACGCAGAGGCTGCTGGCATGTTGACGGCAGGAAGAAGTCAGTGCCGGTCCTTAGGAATTGTTAGGGTTGTGCATGAGCTAGCAGCGAGGGAGGAACCCCAAGAAGGCAGCCCCCAACACACACACACAATTTCATGGGTTTTATCTCCAAGGGCTCTCCCAGGTTCTTACTGTGGAGATCTAAGAAGACCCCTCCTGGCCCAGGCAGGGGAGGACAAGGTAGTCCTGGTGAAATAAACCCAGAGGCTTCTCCACAGCAAAGGCCTCTACAGACTGGTGAGGTCATCCCAGCTGAGGGAAGGATCTTCCCCTGCCTTCAACCCCACCCAGGCTTCCTGCCTTACATAGGGATGGGGGCTTGAGTGAGAAACACTGTGAAAGTCACAGGACAGACATTAAAAGAGAAGTTTTACCTGAAGATTGTAGAACACCCCCCCCCATGCCCCTAGACCTCCCCACCCTGCCCACAGGACTCCAGTGGAACAGCTGGAGTGTTGCTGGCGGCCATAAGACTGGTTCTCTTCGAGAAAGGAGAGTTTAGGGAAGTTCAAAGTCAAAGGGGGATTAAAAAATGAGGACATGAAAAGAATTTGAAGCTGCTGGCACCCACCGCTACAGCAAACATTAAATGCGGCTCCACTCTGAGCCAGATTAACACAAATCCTCACACCAATAGCCTATTTACCTCAATTTCCATTACTTGATACAACACGCCTGATTTTCAACAACAAAATGCCAGGCACACCAAATCGGGGTAAAAGCAGTCTGAAGAGACAAAGAAAGCATTAGTGCCACACGCAGATATGACCCAGATGTTGAAATCATCAAACAGGGAGTTTTAAGTAACTATGATTAATATATTAAGAAGGCTAATGGGAAGAGCAGGTAACTTTCAGTATATATGCAGCCAATAATCAAAAGGGAAAGCTAGCAATTAAAAACTCCAACGGAAGTGAAGAATGCCTTTGATGGGCCCCTTGGAAGGCAGGATGTGGCTAAGAAAAGAGTTAGTAAGCTTGAAGATACACTAATAGAAACTTCCCAAACTGAAAGAGAAGAGGGAAAAAGATCGGTTAAAAACAGAACAGGACACCCAAGAAATGTGGGAATGTTCAAAAGCTTAAGATACAGATAATCAGAAATTCGGAAGGACATGGAGGAAACGGGGCCGGCAGTGAGGGACGGATGGCTGAAACAAGCCCCAGAACTGACAGACAGCAACTGCACATCAGGTAATCAGATCAGGTAATCAGACCCAGGTAACTCAGAGCTTGCCAAACCCACACTTGGCACATCATATTCAAACTTCAGAAAACCAAAAGGCAAGAGGAATTTTGAAATGAAACCAGAGGAGCAGAAAAATCTTACCTGTAAAGGGCCAACGATAAGGTTGCAGCAGATTCCAAATCAGAAACTACACAAACAAAAAAAGTGAATAGCTTAGGTGTATTTTTCAAAAGTAGATCAACTTAGATTTCTATATCCAGATAAATTATCCTTCAAAACTAAAAGAGAAATGAAGACTTTCTCAGATGAAAAAAACAGAAACAGGAAACATGCGCTGGCAGACATGCTCTTCAAGAAAACTTAAAGAAACTTCTTCAGGAGGAAGAAACATTGCCGATGTTAGGAATTTGGTTCTAGATTTAAAAAGAAAAAGAAAAAACATCAGAAAAGACCTAAGTGGAAATAAAGACCTTAATCTCAAGGATAATTGTTTAAAGTTACAGCAGTCGCACAGTCTGATCAAACTTCCATCGTAAAACACCAGACTGTGGGGGCGGGGAAGGACTTAGAAAATAAACATGTGCCTTCTCACAGTTCTGGAGCTTGGTTCCAACCAATGTACAGCGTGAAGCTAAGTCTACCCAAAAAAGGATAAAGAAGAGGTTCAAGAGGATCAGTCAGTAAAAGAAGTCTGAACACTCTTCAGAGGAAGATAAGAGAATCCAGCGTCTCCATAATGTCGTTTTCCCCTCTCTGGGACTCAATAAAAACTAGGAAAGGGGAAAAGATAATCTAAAGTTAAAAAAAAAAAAAAGTCAAAAGGCCCTCCCTGGTGGCGCAGCGGGTTAAAGCACAGCACTGAGAAGCTAAAGCCACTTCCGCATGAGTTCGATCCCCGCCTGCCCCGGAGGTGACCCCATGGCGCGGCAGACCTCTCCTGACCCGCCCGCTGCTCCCCTCAGCAGTGTGTTTCAGTTGATCTGCCTGTTCTGCACCCCACTCTGTCTCTGGTGAATCCTCTCACCCTCCGCATCTCTGGCCTGTACCCCAGTTCTGTACGAATAAATAAATAAATCTTTAAAAAAAAAAAAAGTCAACAGAAACTGGAATAAGATGGGAGAGGATCTCTAACTTAGCAGACACAGACTTTATAAATATATTTAAAATACTGAATATAAATACATGAATATAGTTAAAAGAAAATATAGTCTTAATGGTAGATAAGAATATCAACAAATGAAAATTCAGAACTGAAAATTGCAATAACTGAAATTTAAAATTCTCTCTACTGAACATGGCTTAAAAGCTAGTGAGCTTGAAGACAGACCAGTAGAAATAATCTAGCCTGGAAAACAGGGGGAAAATTTTTGAAGAAAATGAACAGTGCCTCAGTGTTCTGTGTGCATTATGTGTCTAAAGCGTGTGTATTGGCTGAAGAAGAGAATGAGATTAAAGCACAAAAATATGACATCTGAATAATGAAGTCATGGCTAAAACTTCAAATTTTATGGAAAACATTGAATTACCAATCCAAGAAGCTTGAAAACCCCAAACTTTCAAAGCAAACTTTCACTTGGGCGCAACTGCTGAGAACAAAAGACAAAAGAAAATTTCAAAAGAAACCAGAGAGCGAAGATGCTTTCCAGATGGGGGAGATGAGCGTTATGCTTGACAGCTCGTGTGGAGGCTACAAGACAGCGGACCACCTCTCTGGTAAGAGACACCTCTCAGAACACCTGCCCGAGTTCCCACCTGGAAAGCCACTTAGTCGGCTCCCTCTCCCATCGCTTGAGGCTTCTCCTGGCTGTTTACTCTACTTCGGCCTGAAGGTGTGTTCGATAAGCAGGTTTCCATCAGTGAGTCTCTCACCAAAGAATGCTCATGGCAAGGGAAATCCTTCAAGCCCATGAACGAAGGGGCTCGGCGCTATGACAGCGAGGTGGCGCCGCCCTTTCCCGGGACTCCCAGCGGACACAGCGGACATCCCTCAGGCAGGTGCCGACACTGGCTGTTCGATGCACTCGGCGCTGCTGTGACCCAGCAGCAATGCGGAGACCCACTGAGACGGAAGTCAAAGCAGAGCGGCGTAGTCGGCTCTCAGGGTCCCCTCGCTGACGCGTGTCGGAGCTGGGTCTGAACCCCACCTGCTGGCATTCATTCAGACAGGACGCCATACTGCTTGTGGGGCTGCACTGCGTCACCATGCACAGATGCCCCACAGGCTCAGCCCTCCACACACACCCAAGACAGTGTCCTCACACACGTAACTGCCCGCGCACCGCCTCCCTGCCCCGCAGAGAGCAACGTGTGCACGCGCCTGCTCGGTGGCGCATGACGCTGCAACAAGTGTATGCACTAGGAAACGTCCCAGCCCTGTCCTGCTTCTGGAGACAATGCAGCGGGCTCACCACGGGCGGGAAATGAGGACCATGCTGCCCGCAGGCCAAAGCCCCCCCACTCGGCTTCCGCCTCCCCACTAGCTGTGGGGAGCTGATCAGCACCAAGGATGTTCTTCATTTCCCCCAAAAGACACCCCCCAGGCTCCCCCTGGTGCCGCCCACCCCTGGCAGCGTGCCCGCCTCTACTCACAGCCACACACGGGCTCTCCTGAAACCCCCACCCCTGCGCTGCCACCAGCAGTGGGCGAGCACTTCGTTACACTGAACCCCGCGTCAGCCCCCGCTGCAGCTGGACGGGCGGCGGGGAGCTGCCTGCCACTTCACAGAACTTGACCTCAGCGCAGAGCTGCAGCCGCCTCCTTCCTGGCGGGCCCCCACGAGAGGGTGTCAGGCTCAGCCCACACGAGCTGGACAGCTGCCCGCCCCCAGCATTTAAAGCTCTCCTTTGCCAGTTTTCCTGAGTGACAGCGTGAGGACATGGAGCTGCTTTCTAAGCATCATGCTCTTTATTTTGCCACATGTTTACAGCAAAGTCGACTGGCGCCGACTGTATGCCGGGCGCGGGGGTCCGGCAGTGCCATGTCTGTGCTCACTCCCGCTGCCAGGCCCGGTACCTGGCCTGTGAGAGCCACTCAGTGTCTGCTCATTGGGTGGGTGGGTGGGCAGGTGGTTGGCAAGGTGGGTGGATGGTGAGATGGGTAGAAAAATGGGCGGGTGGGAAGGTGGATGGACGGATGAAAGGTTGACAGGGGGTGGCCAGATGGGCAGATGGGTGGGTGGACAGATGGGTCTGCACATGGTAAGTGAGCGTGTGGGAGGGCGGGTGGATGGGGGACGGACAGAGGGATGGAGGGATGGAGCGACTGCCGGAAGGGTTTCTGCACCTGCAGGCTGCTAGCATGCACTTGCCATCAGAGGGCCGCCCACTGGCAAGGCTTTGCTCATGCTCTGGGGACACAGTGCAGTGCAGGAGGGGAGACGAGGGAGAGGGCGTGGGGTCACCTCCAGCTGGGGTGTCCTCAGCAGAGTGCTTGGGGCCCCCCACCATGGCCCCCAGAGCGGCCCAGTCAGCACTGCCCATGGCTTTGACCTGGCCCCTGGGGACACTTGTGCCCAACGAGACCCACCGCCGTCCCCTCGCAAACCCCCCTCTCACCCCACCCCCCGCGGCCCGCACTCTCCTGCTCCCCCCTTTCCCTCTCTGAGCTAACCACCTTCTGCTGAGGGTGCCGGGAGGTCTAGAGGCCCTGACCGCGCCCTGGGGCCCTCGGGCGGGATGGCGCCTACGGGACAGGCGGCCTCGCCCACCGCTGGCCAGCCTGGGAGCCCCCTGCCTTTTGTTCTCAGCTCTGCCTTTGTGCCAGGTGTGGGCAAGCTGCAGGGGCAGGGGATGAACCCCAAGTTTAAGGGGAGCAAGTGGGATCACAAACCCTAACAACAAATGATGCAGAAACGCGGACAGAAGAGGGAAGGGGGGAGGGAGCAAAGAATTCTTAATTTTTGTGTTAAAAAACCTATGAAATGACAGTCCAGGAAGGCTGCACCCCACCCCCCAACTCTGGGAGACAACGCCTGGGAGAGTCGTTGGAGACAGAAATACCTCTGCTCTTCCAGGTGTTGCCTGAAGCCAGGCTCGCTCCTCCCACAAGCTGGGCTCCGACCCCCTGGGGGGGCACCGCAGCGCCCCCCGCCTGGCCCGACCCTCCAGGCGGCCTGCCGGCGCCCCCAGCCCCCTCGCCAGCCCCCCGTCCTCACACATGTGCCAGCTTCTCCCCGGGTCACAGAGGCACCGCTTTCCACAACGGCTTGTCAAGAAGACAAACCTCTCGGCGGGGAAGAAAAGAACCAGAGATGAAAACCGAAAACACAGAAGCTCCGGTGCCCGGCTCTTTCCTGCCAGCCAGAAACGAGGCGCTCGCCCCCGCCGAGGGCAGCCCCTCGGGAAATGGCAGAAATCATGCCACCTTGCCTATTCAAAACGAGAACACAAACCGAGCCGGGGTCCCGTCTGGGGCTCGCTGCCCACGCCCCCCGGAGCCCCCCGGAGCCCCCGGAGCCGCCGCCCGGGGGACGCGGACTGAGCAGCAGGTCGGGAGCCGCCTCCTGGCACGTCCGGGGCTGCACCGTCACCTGAGTCGGGCATGGGCAGCTGGCGGCCAGGAGCCCTCCCCCGCGCCCTCCACGAGGGGTCACACCCCGCGGGGCCAAAGCTGCCCGGCAGTGGCCGTGGGGGCGGCGCAGGGACGCCCCAAGGAGACGCCGCCTTCGGGCCCTGGGCGGGGCCTGCAGCCTGCTCGGTCACGGGCGCTGACGGGCCCTGGGGTCTGCACAGCATCCCGCTGGACGGAACAGCTGGGCGCTGGGCGCCCGCGAGTGCCTCGTGGCAGCGTTCCGGCGCCCTCCCGAGAGGGAACGCGGCCTCCGAGCGCGCCGGGGAAGGGGCGGCCGAGGGGCGCACAGACCGCGGGTCGGCAGGGCCAGCGTGGGGCTGCGGGCAGTCAGACGCCGCCTGACTCGGCCGCGCTCCTCGCCGCGGCTCAGCGGAAAGCTAAAATGAGCTTCTTCTGCAGCGATGGAGAAGAGCGAGCGTCGGAAGGAAATCCGCGACCGTGGCAGCCGGCCCTCCAGAGGGGCAGGGAAAGCATTCTGTCTCTACTTTAAACGTATCTGGATTCCTGGAATTTCTGTTGCATAAGAAATCAGCCCTTGGTCTGACATCTTGGTTATAAATATTTTTTCCAGATTGCTCATGTGTGTATCGCCTTGGTGATGCCTTTGGCATGCAAAACTTTTTAATTTCACAGAGGGAAGACACTCGGTCTTCCCTTTCAGTTGCTGGGCTCCAGACTGACCGCAGCGGCCTGTGCGCAGACACCGCGGGCTCCTGGCAACCTGCTGCTGTTACTGCCCAGCTCCGGGACTATGCCTCTCAGGTCCGTCCCTGACCTGCTGACCACGGCGGCCGCCCAGCCTCGCCGCTGGGCTGACCGCGGCCCGGCCTCTCCTGAGAGGACGAGGCCAGGCAGCGCCCATGCTGCCCGGCGGGAGCGCCAGCTGGTGTCCGCACGTCCGGTCCGGTTCTCACTGTCACGCTTGCCTGGCTGTTCGGGTCATCGTCCCGGCAAATGAGCTTACACGGTGTTTGCGTGGGCGACAACTTACGTAACTTAAAACCAGTTGGTTTGATTGTGCGAAAGGGGAAGGGGTCTTTGCTGTCTCTCTCATGTAGCAAGAGCACACACGCGCCGGCCTCCTGGCCAGGAAGTGGCTGGGGGTGCACTGGCAGTGGGCCCCCCAGGAGCCTTCCTGAACAGCCCACAGAGGGGAGGCATGGGAGGAGCCGCAGGCAGCCGGTGGCCAGGGAGGGAGGCTCCTGACCTTTCCCTGGGTGCTGGACGGCTCTGGCCAGAGCGCACGGAGCCAGCCGGGAGCTCAGAGACCCAGCCCTGCCCTCAGGGAAACCCAGCAAGAGTCCCTCTGCCCAGGGAGAGCTCAGGACAGCCCCTGGGCCGGGCACTCGGGAAGGACGGAGGGAGGGAACTGTCCGCCATGCAGATAAAAATAGTGGGGAGCTCACAGCTCAGGGCACCCAGGGCTGAGCCAGGACCCGCCACTGTGCACACACTGGGGGGCCGCACATCCGGGCGACCAGAGGACAGCACCCCTGAGGAAACACCCCTTCCCAACAGGCACCTCCCTCTGAAAGTGCCTATGGGCGCGGGGGCTTGCAGCCACACTCACGCACGCACGCGCACTCACACAGTGCACACTCACGCACGCGCACACGCACGCACGCGCACACTCACTCACGCACGTGCACACTCACGCACGCGCACACTCACGCACGCGCACACGCACGCACGCGCACACTCACACACGCGCACACTCACGCACGCGCACACTCACGCACGCGCACACGCACACTCACACACGCGCACATGCACGCGCACACTCACTCACGCACGTGCACACTCACGCACGCACGCGCACACTCACGCACGCACGCGCACACTCACGCTGGCACACTGGGTCCCAGCCTGGGGCGCACAGCCCAGCAGCGGCAGCAGCCGGCGGAGGGAGCTGGGGCTGCAGGAGCAGGAGAGTCGCTCTCCCTAACGGCTTTCGCCTCCAGCCCAGAAGCTGCTCCACCCTGGCAGTCGCCCCCAGGAGGCCGAGGCTGCCCAGCCTTCCGGGCAGCTCCTCCTTTCCCTCCAGGGCAGCTCCTCCGGCCTCCCTAGTACTGGGCTCATCTTCCCTCGGGCGCCCTCACGTCCAGCGGGAGCTCGAGGGCGGGCGCCGCCCGGCCCTGGGCTGCCTTTCCCTCTGACTTTTGAGAAGTTTGGGGTCCGAGGTACTTGCCAAACGCAGACCCTAACCAAGATGCTTTGCGCAGAATTCTGGGATCCAAATACAATTTCAAAAATAATATATTTTCTGACATCCCCAAGAAAAAAGATGACTGGTTTCTCCCTCTAAAAGGATTTAGATGGAAGAACATCTGTGTTGAGAATACTGTGAATACGTTAAACTGACAGGCAGTCTCTAAGGCACTCCGCTCATTAATGTTCTGTGCATAAAATTAAAACTTGAAATATATTTTTAAATCCATTTTGAATCATTTAAGCAATTCTCCCGCAAAGAAACTATTGTGCTGAAATAATATATTTGGAGCAAGGAATATGAAAGCTATTAAAATGTCTTAGACCCCCTGCCTTTCACAGAAAGAAGGGGGGAATGTTCTCTGCTTTGATCTGAAGCAGGCTCTGTAGAAAATATACCTACCCCGAAAAGAAGCCTCAGAAATTACATTCAGCTTGACTCGAACCCTCAGCAGCCCAAGAACCCAGAACAGGGGCTCCTGCCTTAAGGAGCGGGGGGCAGTCCAGCCAGAGGGGCGCCGCAGGTACGTGAGACCCCAGAGGGGGTGGGAGGCAGAGGCGGAGGCAGCCTGGCTGCTCCTGCCCGGCCCTGGTGACCGCTGGCCAGTGGGGTCAGTGGCTGCGGGGAGGAGTGCGGCCTGGGGCGCCAGGCCGGCCGGCCCGTGTCCTCCCTCACCCGTCCCATTCACGCGTTGCCTGAACATTCATGGGGGCTCCACCCCGAGCCCCCCTGGTCCTGGGGCAGGCGCAGAAGGCCTCGCCACGTGCCCTGGGGGTGGGGGAGGGCCTTGGGCGCCGAGGCGGGCTGTGGGCCGCGGGGTGCTGGCCGGCTCTCCCCTGCCCCAGCTCGAGCCCGGCGTCCCTGATTCAGCGACCATCTCTGCAGGGGAATCAACTTCCAGCTGACAACACGAGGGCCCAGACAGCCGCGTGCGGCCGGCGCGGGCCTGCGAGGGTCAGGAGAGGTTGGGGCGGGAGTAAGAGAAGACCAGGCCCTGGACCACCCCAGGGGCAGGACACATAGCAGGCCTTGAATGCCCAGCAGATACTCACGAGGGCTGCACTCGAGCCTCAGGGCCGGCGGGGGCTGGGCCCAGGCCCTCTTCCCCTCCCACCCCGCCCGCATCTCTGTCCACTCCACACACGGCCTCAGGTTTCCTGAGGCCTGTAGGGAGGCAGCAGTTGGGGCAGGAAGAGAGGGCGGGACGTAGCCATACAAGCCCTGGTCTCTCCTTTCCCCAACCTAGGGGTCAATGAGGGCATTAGTCATCCCGGCCTCTGGCCACCTAACGCCCAGGGAAGACTCTGATTGGCCTCGTCTGGGCCCAAGCGGCCAGGAGAGTCAAGTCCAGCGACCCCCAAGCCTGGCCGGCCTGGAGTGGGTGTCACTACCTCCGCAGAACCACCTGCATCCCGGGAGGGGTGGCCTGGAAGACCCCAGAAGCACAGCCCCTCCTCTCGCGAGATCTCAGCCCCGAGGCCCTGGCTGTCCTGGACAAACCAGAAAAGCCGAGGGCCCCAGAGAACACTGCCGGGCGAGGGGGCGGGGGCGAGGGGGCCCTATGCCACGGCCCGGCTGCAGAGCGTGTGTTGGGTGGGCAGAGCTGCCTGGACAGTGAAGTCCAGACGCCCCTCGCCCCACCCCCATCCTGCCTGATGGGCCCCAGCCCACGCCGCTCAGGTGTTCACTGGGCTGAAGCTTCCGGGGGCTGGGAGCAAGCTGGCTTCCCCGTGTGTCCCCAGGGCCTGGGACAGGTGAGCTTGCGGAAGGAGCCAGTGTTTGCTGAATGGCTGGATGAACGCAGCTGGCCCCACACGACTCGGCGAGTGGACAGCGGCCTTTCTGCCCAGCGAGTGACTTTCTGTCCAGTGAGTGAACAGCCGGCCTTTCTGCCCTGTCATGTGGTTTCCTGCAGGACCCCAGCGAGTGGACAGCCAGCCTTTCTGCCCTGTCATGTGGTTTCCTGCAGGACCCTGCCCTGCGGGCAAGCGCCCCCTGCCAGGTGGGGTCAGTGGCTGGGGGAAGCCCACTTGAAGTCCCCGCGCCCTCTGTGCCCAGCAGGGAGGGGCGTGGGCTCTGGGCACCTTTCATCACGGACACCCTGGGGCCATCCCCGAGGGCCACCGCTGCCTCGCCCCGGCCCTCGAGGTACTTTGCTGCGCAGGCAGGAGCTGGCCTTTGCTGACCTAGGAGCTGGCACCAGGGAGGAAAGGGGAGGGCGGGGGGGGGGGCAAACCCCGGGGCCTGCGCCCTCCTCCTCCGGGCCTTAGGTGATCCTTGGGGCTCAGGCCGCGCTCCCGGGCTGGCCCAGGGGCCCGCTTCATCCTTGAGACCCAGACAAGATGCTAATTGTTACTTGAGGTGCATGGCGTGCAGACTGTTTGCAGAGAGGAGAGTTCTTTGACGAAAGAGAGCATAATGGGTGTGCAAGGACTGGAAGTTCTGCGCGCCTTCAGCTGGAGTCGGGGAGCCATCACACACCTTCCCTGCAAACCCACTTTCAGCTCCAGCTTCACGCCTTTGCCGCGCAGTCGAGGTAATAATCGCCCGCGCTGCGAAAACGGCAGGCTGGCTGGCGGGAGCCCGTCCCGGCACAAAGCCTTCCCTGGCTTAAAAAAACCGTACAATAAGAAAGAAAACTGTTTAAGCTCAAGAAACTAAAAAGAAGCAGTTGGCTCCAGTTGTCGAAATGTTTCATAAAGCAACAGCAAGATGAAAAAAGGGAAAAATAAACTGTCCCAGAACGCGCAGAGAGGGCCAAAAATATTAATGTCCGGGAACGCGGGAACGCGGGAACGCGGCCAGCCTTCAGCAGGCTGTGCGCACCCCCTCGCTCCCCACCTCGCCTCGCGGGAAGGCAGCCCCTCTCCTCCCGGCCCTCCTGCGGGAGGCCCGCGGGGCTGCTTGTTCGAGAAACAGGCCAAGTGTTAAGGGGAAGACGGGGCGTGGTCGGGGCCCAGGGATCTCGTGTTTCAAGCCTCAGCGGGGCTGGGGCTCCCCTGCAGCCAGCAGAGGACGCAGGTCAAGTGGGGAAACCGGCTTCGCGCCGGACAGCTAAGCGAAGCCCGTGGATGCAGAGCATTCCGACCCCGGAATCCAGGGAGGCGGGCAGGGCTTGGCAACGCCAGCTGGCTTCTCGGGCAGTCTGCGAAGGCCTCCTGGGCTGCGCTGGGGTCCTGCAAAGACGGGGTGTGGTGGCGGGGCAGCCACAGGCCCTGCACGGGAGGCGGCCACAGCCCCGTCCATGGCAGGCCGCAGCGGCCGAGCCGCCGGGCAGGGGAGAGTCCGGGCGAGGTGGGCACGCGCCCCGCTCAGCTCCAGCCGCCTGGGGCACAGTCCTGACTCCTCTCCCAAGCGCCATGGGCAGATGAGGCGGGAGCTCCCCCGAAACCCCCGCCGTAGCTCAGACTCAGCCCCAGCCAGCGTCGGCCCCTTGATGACGGTCCAGAGAGCAAAGGGTGCCCTCAGCAGGGGGACCCCATCTTCCTGCAGCCCCTAGAGCACCTGCCGAGCCCGACTTTGTGGTAACGGGCGGGGGCCCTCTGGGGTCTGCTAGGAGCCTTGACCTTGTGCCAAACTTCCCTGCTGCAAAGTGGCCACACAGGAAGCGTCCTCCCTGGTCTCAGAGAACGCAGGGGCACCCCAGCAGCCTTGGCGAGCCCTAGTGGCTGCTCCCCCTAGTGGTGGGGGGCTCTGCTCCCCCTCACCTCTCAGGGAAGACGGCTCCTACTTACCGGGGCCGGTCACCAGCCGTCGGGGCCTGCTCTTCAGGACTAGCATGCTCAGAGGGCCGGCCCAGGCTGGTCCCCATCTCCCCACCCAAACCTTTGTGTGTTGAGCCGAGAACCCCGGGGGCGCCCCCCTCTCTGTGAGCACCAGCCACACCAGGCCCCACGCTGAGCTCGTGCATTTGCTCCTCACAGTCCCTTGAGAACCCTAAAGTTCATCTACGGAGGAGGAAACCGGGGTTCAGAGAGCTTAACCAGCGTGCACAGAGGTGATGACAAGAGCCAGGACCCAGCCCACCTGGGAGCCCCGAGCCTGTGCGCTTAACCACAACACTCGATTTCTTTTTAGCCCTGGACTCGCCCCCATGGCACCCCCTTGGATGTTTCCTAGGACAATGGGCAGAGTGGCCAACTCCTATTCATCCTTCAAAGCCCGCTGGCTCCCGGCCGCCCCGCTTCTGGGCTGGCCTGGGCAGCCCTGCTGTCACTGGGGTTGTCGGGCTTCCTTGCCATCTGTTCATCCCATCCTCAGGCCCGGCCGGGGCCCCAGGAGCCGTGCTTCCCTGTCCACTTCCGCCCTAACCTAGCTTCCCCGGGGACTGGGCTCCTGCGGGTCCTTCATCACCCCAAGCCGCCGCCACCACCTCAGGCCTTTGCGCTGGGCCGCCCCCAGCCCCTGGGAGTGTCCCCCTGCAGCGGGCCTGTGCTCACAGCCCCGCGGGGGCCGGCCTAGCTGCCCGCCAGGGGCCTCCCTACACCTCTTCACCTGCCCGGCCCTCAGCCCCCCCCTTTCGTTAATGGCTTCCTGGCTGCCCGCCTCCAGGATGAGTCTGCGGGGAGTTTCTGTCTCGGCCACCCCTCGGGGCGCAGGAGGCCCTCAGCAAGCAGAAGCGTGAGTGAGCCGCGCCGTCCAGCACGCACCATCAGCAAGCCGCGTACTCCTTAACTAATCCTTTCAACAGAGCCATCCTGGGAGCCCCCCGACGCAGATTTCGCCCTGGCTGGAGAAGGACCCTGCTCCCTTCCTGGGCTCCCGCCATTCGGGCACTTCGCCGGAGACCCTGCCTGCCGCCGGGGATGGCACGCTCAGCAAAAAGCCCACGAGGAGACCCCGGCCACAGGCCGCCCAGCCGCCGCAGCCCCGCCAGCTCCCTGCAGCGCCCCTCGTGGGCCAGGCCTTCAGCCCCAGCCCAGCACCCCCACCTGAGCACCCCGTCGTGGCTGGGCCTCTCTGGCATTCCCTCGGCCAAGAGCGGCACCTGGTGCCGGCTGCCACAGCCTCCCCAGAGCACACGCTCTGCTGAGACTCAGGGCAGAGGCGGGGAGGGAGAGGCTGGCTAGGAGCATCAGATGCCCAGCTGCAGTCCAGGCAGAGGCATGCAGGAGCCCCCGAGGGCGCGCCGGGCCCCACAGAGATCGCCGGGTTTAGCAGAAACTGCTGCCTCCACGCCCCTCCCACCCAGCTCCGGACACCAGGGCAGCCCCTGTCCAGCTCTGGACACCAGGGCAGCCCCTGTCCTGGGCACTGGTCGGCTCGCTCTTGCTCTGAGGGCCACGTCCGGGTGCAGGCCTAGGACAAGCCGCCACCTGGAAGCCTGAGGTCGATGAGCCCGTCAGTAAACGTCCAGCGAGCATCCCGATGGGGGGCTGGTACTGGGAGCACCCACAGAGTGAGGAGTGCAGGGTCTCTGGGAGATGGAGCTGGTGGATTTCATTCGGGGGTGCAGGGAGGAGAGGTGTGGACAGAAAGACAAGCAGCGTCTCCCAGCCTCCCACAGTCAAGGTGGGGTCAGGGGTCGCTGGCCCTGGGGATCTCCAGCCAGCAGCCCGCAGTGGGCGAGGGCTGTGTCCAGCCGGCCGGGCAGGGGGAGTCGGAGGTCGCCAAGGGGAGCGAGGTAGCTAAGGAGGGCCGCTGACCAGGCAGTGTCGCACAGGTGTGCTCCCGGGACGCACTTAGGGCACCGTTCCATCGAGGGTTCCCTAGGTGGGTTCCCTAGGGATTCACCGGGGAGTGGGGGGCTGCTGCTGCTGCGCCCGCGTGGGCGCCTCAGAGGCAGCGGGGGCTGGCGGAGGCCGGCAAACAGCCCGCGGCCAGCTCCCAGCCAGGTGTGGCCCCGCCTCCGCGTCCCGCGTTGCCTGGC
>NW_004567123.1:35805681-35810449 GCF_000260355.1 Condylura cristata
CCCGCCGCCCAGCCTCCACCCCAGGCCGGGAGGTGGGCCCCGCTGGGCGCTGCCAGTCGGCTGGCCGGGGGCCTGAGCAGCGGGGTGCTGTTGGGGACAGCAGCGCAACGAGGGCGCCAGCCCTCCCCGCAGACCCCACACCCGCGGAGGGTGGTGTCAGGCCCACGGCCCGCAAAGCTCCCTGCACAGAGCCCACCGGCGCCTTCTCGTGTTTAAGACTTACTGGGCTTTCTAGAAGACACCGAGAAGCTTAGTATTTGTTCAGCTTGAATGAGAAGTGTGCGTGCACTTCACAGACTCGGCTGTCCTGTTTTTCTAAGTCGTAAGAAACAGATCCGTTTTCTGGAAGCCTGGCAGACACTGGCAGCGGGTGTTGTCCTTTGGCATGCTGCCCAGTGGCTAAAGGTCGTTCCGCCCCTTTGAAGCCCCAACCTCTGAGAGAAGCGCTGACTCGGTGCGCGAGAGCAAGGAGAGGTGATGGGCAACCAGGCCCGTTGTCCCCATACGCCGCCAGGCCAGCTGCCACCTGACGTTAACACCCCTGAAAGTTTTAGTCACTTCATACTAGTTTCCTTTAAACGAGCCTCTAAAGGAAAATGCACTTGGTGCACTTAACTTCATAGGAAGCTTTATGTTGTTCCCGTGAACGGAAAGCAGCTAGTATCTGCCCTAAAACACACGCAGAATAGTTTAAAAAGTCAGCGTCTCGGTCCACACCCCACGGGAAGAGCGGATGTCAGTGCCCTCCCCGTCCCCACCAGGCAACTCCCACCCACCCTCACGGCCCCTCTGCTGAGGCCCTGGGCCTGCGGCCAGGTCCGGGGGAGCAGGGCCTGGCCCAGATTCCATGGGCTAGAAATGTAAAGGACACAGCAAAAAATTATTCTAAAACGAAATGTACCTCGTCATTTTGACCTTTCTTCAAATGCGGCTGTCAGGGAACTTGAAGTCGCACCTGTGGCTCGTATGTGCAGCCCGTGTTGACAGAAGGCTGTGACGGGGCAGGGTCTGCACGCAGCCAGGAGAGAGCATGGCCTCCAGGCTTCCAACTCGGAAGCCTGGCACCAGCAGGAGCAGCGTCATTGTTTGCAAAATCTGGCCCAGCCTCCTCCCTGAAATTCATCTCAGCTCATCCTAAGATAAAAGTTTGCTTAGTGTGGAAAAAAGCAGGGCTGGGGCTGGGCGCAGGGGCGAGGCGGAGCCGGGCAGTGAGGCAGCGTGTGAGGGGACCTCCCAAGGCCAGGCCCGCTGGTCCTGCATTTGCAGGAAACTGCACGATGCCCGGCTCTCGGAAGCGAGGTGCTTTAAGGCGCGCATGGCGGGTCAGGGGCCTCCGGAATCAGGGAAGGGACCCCTGCAGCCCATTCTGACCTGTCTGCTCCCCGCTGGGCAGCCCGCGTGAGGCTCTTCAGACAGCTGTCCCCTCAGGTGAGCCCCTGGCCCGCAGGAACCCCTCAGTACATCACCTTGCCCTGAGACTGACCATTAGAGCCTCCCGCCCCGGGCGGGGGCCACCGGCTGAGGACCTTTCCGTTGCAGGAAATACCGCCTGAAGGCTGAAAATGAAGCTCGGCAAAACTGGGCCCAGAACTGGGGATTCCTGACAACCCCTCTGGAGGAGGTAAGTGCAGATTTTATGAGCCCCGAGGTACGGAATCGGTCCGTTCAAAGCCTACACGGTTACCGGGTGCAGAGCTTGCAAGAACAGAGCGAGAGCACGTTGCCCAGGCAGGCTGCCGCTGAGGCGCCGCCCCTCCCCTCCGGAGGGGTACAGCCCGCGTCCTAGGGGTGCCCCTCCCGTCAGCCCACTGCCGCCTCGCGTGCAGAGGGCGGGCCGTTTCATGCCTAGGTCACAGATTAGGAGATTAATGAGCGGGGGTGCAGAGGCTAATGAGTGGGGGGCTGGTCTGACTTCCCATCGGAGAAAGAGCCAGGAGTGACTGCAGTGGGGTCACAGGGAGCGACCCCCAGGCTGAGGGCTGCCAGGCAGAGGCTGCGTGTCCCAGAGTCCACGTGTGGGAAACCTTCGAGCATGGTGGGCCAGAATCCCACGACCCCATCTGCACCCCACCCAGATGCTGGTGTCCTTCAGCGGGAAGCTGGCCTTTTAGGCCAGTGGGAGGAAAGCAGAAGCACGCAGAAAACCACACGGCTCCCCACATTTGAGAGGCAAGGCAGCGTGAACCCCACTTGTGACTCACCCCATCCCGCCGGCTTTGGAATGATGCCACTCTTAATGAGTCCTTTTAATACTTAGAGAGTTACACAATTTGAAATTTTATGCATAAAATGAGTCCTTATTAATATAATATGCATAAAGGAACCTATATTAATATTCTTTATATGTAATTAAACTGGGTTTTTGAAGAGTTCAAAATTGCTTTAAAAATTAAAGGGGGAGGGGACGCTCCTCTAGTGTGTTAAGATTGGTCCTGGGAGCTTGTCAGCATTTTTAAGCTGAGCCCATAACCGTCAAGCTTCCTGCGGTCATACTTGGGGATGCCAATTCTCAGGGTCACTGAGCGGTGAGTGGGTGTCGGCCCCACCGGCTGGCGTGTGAGCCGGACCCCACGCAGCTTTCTGTGCGCTGGGACGAGCTACCTAGGGCTTCGGAGCCCCGACCTTGACTCTGAAAGAAGCAGTGTCTGGCCCACCCCTCGTCCCCGCCCGTCGGGCGTGGCCACCTCCGGGGATTCTGTTTCAGTTGGTCAAGAGCCAGGAGGAGCCCTCGGCCGCAAAGCCCAGGATCCAGCTTCCTCAGCGGTTCCACATCCGGCCAGTGACCCCGGTGGAGAAATACATCAAGGTGGGCCGTCGTGGTCAGTCCCCCGCCCCTCAGTGAGAAACAGCCCCTGGCCGGTGCAGAGGCAGAAGCGGAGCCGGGGTGCGGGTGCGCCCTGTGCGCAGTGTGTGTCTGGGGTGCAGGTGTCCGCTGTCTGCCCGCGTGGGGTGTCCTCAGCTGTCCGGCCCGCGTGGGGTGTCCTCAGCTGAACGCCGAGGGGCGGGTTTCAGGTTGCTCAGAGCGTTTTCACTCTTCCGGAAGCTCGCCGGCCGGTCTCACCGGGGAGGCAGCTCTCCCCGTCAGCAGTGACCCCCTCCGCTCCCGCGGAGTGAACCCCGCTCCCCAGGGCGGGTCCCTTAGAGCCAGAGAGGCTCGGAGGCCGGCGCGTGGGTCCCGGCTTCCCCGCAGGCGCCCCTCGCCTCTGCCCGCAGGGAGCTGCACCCGACCTTTGCGAGGGCCTTCTCAGCCGCCTCTCAGCAGGTGGATTTCAATACTTCACCAAGAACTCGTGTTGGGCTTTGCCCGGGCAGCAGTGTCCCCCCACCTCACCCCACCCCCACCCCACCCCCTCCACAGCCGCTCGAGGTGTCTGCGGGTGTGTCTGGGTGGCCCAGAGGCGTCCGGCGTGGGCGCCGGTCTGAACCTCCTGTACCTCACTTTTCCTCCCGGCTTTTCCTTCTTTTGCCAAACAAAACTGTTCCTGAGCTGGGGAGTTCTGTGTGCTCACCGTCGCAAGATCAAGGCCCGTCCTTGCGGGACTTTGGGGCACACGGTGGCACCGTGCCCAGCGGGCCGGACTCTGGCTGAGGCCCGCCTGGGCCGGCTCCATCCTCACTCCTCCTGCTGCTCCCTGACGCGCGACTGAGGCCGGCCGAAACCTCCTGTGTGTCCATTCCAGGTCCTTCCGTCCCCCCCCATCCCGAAGACCACCCAGGGCTTCATCGGCTGGAGATCCGGGGTGCCGGGCCTCAACCAGAGCCTGGAGCGCAGAGACGAGGTCAGGAGCTGCAAAGGGGCCTACGCCCGTGAGCTGAACTGGCCGAAGCAAGGCATCTACTGAGTCGGGGAGCCGGGGGGCCGGGGGGAGCGCCACCCCCGGACACGAGCCCCCACCCGCCCCGCCCATGTGGCAGAGCGCACCAGTGGCCGAGATGCTGTGGCGCCCGGCACCTCCCGCCGGGACATTCGCTGACACGGCTCCTTGTCAGTGACTAAGCAAATGGGCGGCTTTTTTGGTTCGAGACCTTGGAATTTGCCGATATGTTCTTTTCAGGTGATTTAATTTTTCAAACATTGAGCTAGGCCACCGCACTCTGCCCATTTACAATGAGATGGTTGACCGGCGTGGCCAGGGCCCCCACTGGGTGTTTGGGGCTAAAGATCTCAGAGCACCTTTGTCTCTCCTGTCCCGGGATGCTCTCAGCCAGGCAGCATGAGCCGAGGGTTGGCCACAAAGGGCAGGTTTTCAGGCGCTGGGGCTGCCCAAGGGGTCCCACTTACTGCCCCACCCACCACAGGGTGCCGGAAGGCAGCCCCTCCAGCCCCTCCACCAGGCCCGGAAAGTAGCAGAGTGGAGAGCTCATGGGGCCACGTAGGTGCCAGGTGGGGCCTCGGGGCTGGGCGCGGTGGGCAGGGCAGGGCCGCAGGCCTGTGCTCCAGGCAACCCCCAGCCCCACACCCCCTCCGCCCCAGAGCCAAGCGTGAGAGTCTCCCGGCTCTTCCTGTGCTTGCTTGCCAGGCCTGAGGGGGCGCCTGCCTGCTGGCCACTGGCAGGGTCCACGCTGCTGGGAGAGACAGCCCAGAGGAGAAACTGCCTCGGGCAGTCCTCTAACTGGTGCCCACACTCATCCCGGCCGCGCAGGCCACGGCCACCAGACTCCCACGGCTGCCGGCACACCGGTCAGCCAGACCACACGTCTGAAGGAGAAAGGTCACTGCCCTTTAGGTTCTGGGTTGTTGTAGTTCAGCTGTGTCCCCCAAGCCACG
>NW_004567123.1:35810839-35814399 GCF_000260355.1 Condylura cristata
CCCCAGCCTGCCTGCACCACGTCTCCACCCAAGAGAAACCCGTGGGAGGCCGGGTCACGTGCCCATTCGAGCCAGAGATGGCTCCGATCACTCAGAAGTTCCACCTGATGTAGACTAACAACGGGGGTCTGGCCAGGCCCGTGCCCTTCAATCCTACTGTTTTGACACTCGGGGTGGCTGCGGGTGAGGTGTCCACCCCGAGGAGCCCCAGGTCCCTGGTGTGATCAGATGCTGCCCCCAGGCTGAGCAGGGCAGGAGGACAGGAGGCCTCCAGAGGTGGGCAGTGGTCACGTTTGCACCACTTCCCTGGACGCACACCTGGGTTCCCGGAGGCCCTGCCTGGCCACGTGTTGCGTCTGTTCTAATGCTGACCGCAGCCCCAGCTGGACCACCCCAGTCTGCACATGCCCACGACAGTTTGGCAATGAAAAGTCTAGAAAACAGATGGTCTCCCCGTCTGTCTAGAGCCCCAGCCTGGACAGGAACTGGATGTGTCCGCTCCTGAAACTTGAGGGCGGGTGGGTCTATGGTGACACCACCGACAGCCCTGGTCACTGGCTGGAAAAGGCCAGCGCGGAGCTGAGCGGCCACACTGTGGGCACGGCCGAGCCTCCCGAAACATGGGAAGAGCCGCGTGTAAGGGGTTTTCCTCACGTCCACTCCGTGGGGGACACGGCGCGTCCACACCCACGTGAGAGCCACTGAACTCCAGCCCCGTGGAAAATAAGCACACAAGCCCTCACCGAGCGCTGCCGGCCCCTGGAAAGGCGCGGAGCCGGCCGGACGCAGCAGCCCGCTCTGGGTGACCCGCCCAGGGAGCGAGGCCCCAGGGCCGCGCCCGGTCCCTGTAGCGTGACCGACAACAGCCGGGACATGGAAACCAGCCTGGGACCGACAGGCGGTGCTTCTCCCGGGGACACACGCAGACACCCGCCACGCACGCGTGGCCCGTCCCCACCCACGGACGGACAGACGCCGGCCCTGGGGGCGGTAGGGTCAGTTAACACCTTTTCAGGAAGCCGGCTTAACCCCAGAGGGAGAAACCCACTGAAGGCCACTGTGGCCGCTGCCCCTCCTCTGGCGAATGCAGACTCAGCCAGACTGCGCCGCGCCCGGGGTGTGTCCAGCTGCTGCCCTCTCTGAAGGCAGCTTCTTGCCCTTTAGTGCTGCCTCACTGCCCCTGTGCAAATGGCCATGTCCTTGCTCCCGACAAAGCTGCCCTCTGACTGAAGCTCACTCGCTGTGCTGACCCCTCGGGCCTGATTCCCTCAGAGGTCGGGAGCCCCGGGGCCTGGCACCCCCAGGCCGGAGCGTGCGTTCCGGCCCCCCGGAAAGTGTCCTGTTTGAGGCATAAGCGCAGGGCCCTCCTGCCCGCTCCCACTGCAGCACCCGGACGGAGGCCCACGCCCCGGGGCTCCGCCGTCTCACGGGCAGGCTGTCCCGCCTGCAGTCACACACCCGCCGACCCGCTGGGCCAGCAGGGAGGGGAGGCAGCCGGGCGGGAGGCCGCGGCAGGCGGCCAGCGCTCCGCTCCCGGGGCAGCTGGACGCAACAACGCCTCGCGGGCGGCGGGAGGGCTCAGCGGGCCGGGATGGCGAGCGTGGCAGGGGACGGGGACGTGCCAGCTGCACTGCTCATGGAAGCAGCAGATTCTTCCAGGGGGCGACGATAAAGCGAGGCAGGCAGACGGTGCCCGGGCAGGGCCGGCCCAGCCAGGGGCCCGGGGCAGCCTGCGTGGCCGCTGCCGGTGAGGGCCTGCCCCCGCAGGCCGGGCGCCTCCCCTTTTCGGGAGAGGCCTCGCCCCAGCAGGCCGGGTCCTCTCAGGAGGACGCCGGGCGGGTGGGCTCCCAGTCCACAAATTCAAGTCCCCCACCCCGTGCAAAACGGGCTGGACGTGTCTCCCGTTTGCTCCAGCTTCAGCGTGGCGCCTGAGGAAGGCCGTCGCCCGCCGCGGCGCTCCTTGCTGGGGGCAGCGGCGGCTCTGGGCCCGCCATCCCCGGCCTAACAAGCGGCGCTCCGCCCGGCGGGTACAGGCCCCGACTAGATGACGCCGAGGCGCCTCCTCGGAGTCCCAGGCTCCCGGCGGGGCAACTGCCCCCTCCCGCCGCCCCCCGAAACAAGGCCCAAGTGTAAGCAGCCGTTGGCTGTGTGTTTGTGGGTGGGTGTGACTGACGCATTTTCCGTGCCGGGAGTTCTCTTTCAGTGAGGGAATCAGCCTTGCCTCTGGATGTCTGACTGGAGCATCCCCGTCAGCGCACGCTGGATGTCGACCGGGCAGAGCAGGGGCGTGGAGCCGCCCCCACAAGCGGGTGCCTGGGGGGGCGGGGGCGGGGCTGAGCCAGGCGGTGCGGGGTGCGTGTGGCCCGGGGAGGGCTGGGACCAGGGCTCAGGCTCGCGCCTCAGGGTCCGTTCTAAGACCCGGGGACCCATTCAGCCTGTGGCTGCCGATGAGCCCCTCAAAGCCCGCTCCCACCCTCTCCCCCTGCGGACGGGCAGGAAAGCCCAGGGCTGGCCCCGGTGGCACCACGCGTAGGACCCCACCAGCCCACCCCCCCAGCCCACCTGAGCCCCCCCTGGAAGTGGAGCCCACCCACTCTCCCCAGCTGCCCTCCCTCGTGAACGGTCTCTGTCCCCTGCCTCTGTGGGCTTGGCGCCTGTGGTCGCTGCCTGGGACACCATCCCCAGGGCTGTGGGCCACTGTCACAGCGGGGGCGCTGGGCCTCCCCGTGGGCCTCCACCCTGTCACTGGGGAGAGAAGCAGCAGCACCAGAGGGAGACTTGGCCACGGCAGGTCTCAAACCCTGCCCAGGGCGACTCCAGAGATGCCATGAAGCCCGAGGCCACAGCACCTCCTGACTCCCTGACCGTGACGCCAGGTCTCAGCTTTAGCCCGTGGCCCAGTCACCCCACATAGGAGGGACACACCCCGCCGCCTATCGCCCCATGAGTCTGGTCCACTAGGCTGGTGCTTCGCGTGGCCCTGGCCTGCTCCTGCCACCTCCACACCCACAGTGTCCACAGTGGGCCAGCACCTAGTAGGTGCTTAGCGGGGCGGGGTGGAGGGAGAAGCTGCCTGGGGGAGGGAGTCACTCTGCCAGCCGGCACCACCTCGACAGCAGGGCAGTGTGGCAGGATGGCAGCCAAGCTCAGACTGCCTCCTGGCAAGCGCACGCGCATGGCAGAGCCCCGGCTTACAATAAAGGAATAATTCTTAAGCACACACGCACTCAAACCCGCGCGGCCAGCAGCGTGGGAGTCCTTCACTGGCACCAATCGCGTGCTACAGAGACTAGCGAATTCGACCAGTTCTCCCAGGGTTGGATCTTCCTTTCTGCAAGAGCATTTAAAAGGGAGTCGGATGAGGTCACAGCTGCTGTGCCAGCTCGGTGCCGATAAAGTTTTATGGGCACGCACCTGCCGCGACTGGCGCGCACTGCATGAGGAGCTGCTCCCCCGCCGCGGAATGGGGACCTGCACCCGAGAACTTGCTTGCGACAAAGCAGAAAGCTCAGTTTACCTCGGGCCGGCCCCGGGCAGCACCATCTCCTGCCACAGCTCCC
>NW_004567123.1:35815309-35819635 GCF_000260355.1 Condylura cristata
GGCGGCGGCCCCCGCGCCCCCAGCGGCCATCTCCGCCCTGTGGACCTGCGGGTGGAATCTTCCAGCCCGGGGAAAACGGCTCTGGTGCGGTCTGAGATAAAAATAAATCTGCAGAAGGCTGGGCCGGAGCAGCCAGACACAAAAGAGAACGTGCTGTGAGGTTGCCTTTGGATAAAGCTGGAGCACACCAGGCTGGCTGGCGCTGGGGGCGGGTGGGGGTGAGGGGGGCGGTCTCCTGCATCTCCATTTGTGTGTCCTGACGCCTGGGGGGTGGGGGGGTCGCATTGGGAAAGTGAACAACTTCCTGAATTCTGCTCACTTCAGTTTTGGAGAAGTTTGGAAATAAATGATAAATGCATCCGATAGGCTGGGTTCCCTGCCAAGCCTTGGCCAGCCACTGCGTGACACTGGAGTCACCCCTGCCCTGGGGTGCTGCTGAGGGTGCTGAGCTTCGCACACGCTGGGTGGGGGGTGGTCAGGGCTCAGAAGCATCCTCTTCGTCCAAAGGGAGATGACCCAGAGACCATCCTGCTCAGACTAAGGGGGGGAGCAGGGGAGACCTCCGAGGGATTCAGACCCACCCCCGAAATCAAAGCTCAGGCTGAGAGTCGGGAAACGAGACACGGAGCTGCAGGAGGAACACAGGTCTAGACTGTTCAGCGAGAATCCGAACGGCTGCTCTGCCCTTGGGTCCTTGGAGAAGACGCGCCCCAGACTCGGGCAGCTGGGACAGAGCCGGGAAGACCGTGAGAGGCCAGTGGCCTTGCCGATGGCCTCGGGGACGGCTCCTTCCCCAGGTAGCCGCGGCAACCCCGGCCCTCGGGAGAGTTTCTGCATGGCAGCTTTTCTTGGGGTCCCAGCCCACGCTGGCCAGCTGCAACTAGGAGGGCAGGCACTTACGGGGTGCTTCCGGTGCCGTGTGAGCACCTGCCAGGCGAGGCAGGCGGCTGCAGGGGACAGGTGATCCTCCCTGCACACTCAGGTAGGGGCCCAGGCCCCATGGGCAGCGGGGGAGACTGAGGCACAGGAGGGCTTGCCCCTCTCCATGGAGCAACCAGCAAAGAAGGGGGCCTGCCCCCAACCCTGACCGCCTGCTCTGGACCCCAGCCCTTGATTTACACAGGCCCTAGGGCCCTTGGGGGCAGTGGCCCGGGAGTCAGGCGGCCTTCGGCAACGGGGGCCGATCTGGCAGCGTCCTGGCGAGATGCTGCCGGCTGCTGGGGGCGGGGGTGGGGGGACAGTCCGGGACCCTCCTGCTCTCGCCACTCAGCCTCGCCTCCTCAGGCCCACTATGCTCAGCTGCTGGACACCGGCTCCTGAAGGCTCTCCCTGCGGCGGTGAGGAAGGGAAACCCAGCCCAAGCCACAATGTCGCCAAGCCCGGGGTCACGGCCTCTCCTGAGGGCAGCCGTCTGCGGAGCCCCAGCCTGCACGGTGCCTGCAGGTGCTTCACCGCCTCGTGACAGTAGGGGCCTGACATTTAAGACAGAGGGCGCCTCTGAACCGAACCTGGACAAATAGCAATCACTTCTGAATCCATCCTCCGAAAGGTCACCAGACAGACACCCAGAGAAAGCCGGCCACCCACCTGCAGGCCATGCCAGCCGCTGACTCTCCCCCTCTGCCTGGCTTCCAGAAGCAGCAAGGGTGGAGGGCACAAGCCAGGCCCAGGTGGAGCCCGGACCCCTGATTCCTTCGGGAGGGGGTGGGAGATGCTCCAGGCCCTGCCCCCCCCCCACCCAGGGCACCAGCAGCTCCAGGCCCAGGCTTGTAGCTGGCTGGGATCTGACAACATGGACTGGCCAGCAGGTGGTTCACTGCGCCCAAGGACCCCCCAGGGCCCTGTGCCCGGCAGAAGGAACCCCTCCCCACTTCCTGACTTTACAACAGAAATCAAGAGACCTCATGGGGCCAGCTCCTGCCCAGCATCGAGGGACACAGCCAGGGCTAGAGGCTGGGCCCTGCCTCCGCTTGTGGGCCCCAGGCATCCAGCACAAGGGGTGGCCCAGGTATCCTGCCCCTCGCCACCATAGGAGAGGTGCTATGCCGGCGTGGGGGGGATGTGGGTGCAGACACTTCCTGCTCCAGGCCCCAAGGACGTGGCTCATTGTGTCTAGCGCTGATCGCCCCTGTGGGCAGCGCAGAGCCCAGCGGTGAGTCAACCATCCACACACCCGTCGGAGCTGTGGGTCTAGACACTCTTGCAATTCAAATCCGAAAAGAATTGCTGCTTGTTGAAGTGGAGCCGGGGGGAGCCTCCCCCTGTGAGCAGGCCTGGCCGCCAGGAGTCACGGAGCAGCGTGGGAGTTTGTGGGCTAGTGGGGGGCTGTCTGCAAGAAGGAGTCTGCAGAGGGAGGAAACGCCGCAAGGCTGCGGCTGGGGACGCGCGTGCCCACGCCGCCCCCTGCTGGGCACACGCGGACTTGCAGGAGGGCCGGAGCGCCGAGGTTGCTGTGGCCAGTGAGGCAGGCCCATCTGCAGGCCCGCCTGTTCCCACCCTACACACCCTGCCGGCTTCAGTTCGTGCGCCAAAGGAGGGCAGGAGGCACGCGATGGAGGGGGCCCTGCAAAGCATACCCCCAAACCAGAAAGAACAGACCCAAGATGGGGGCGGGAACGCGACGGGAAGGTGACTGCAGAGATGCCAACATCTCTGCCCCTCTGGCTGCGACCTCCGGGGTCCGCCTCTCCAGAGTGGGTGGGGCGAAATGGGGTTCAAAATCGAAGGGCAAGCCGGACAGGCCACTACTCAAGACAGACTCCTAAACCTCAGCCCGCGCGGATACAGGCGTGGAGGCCAGCCCGACTCCGCGGAGACGCCCCCGCCCGAGAGGCGCCTGCCGCCTTCGCTCCGGGCCTCGGCGCGGCTCGCCCAGCGCTGAGCTCAGTTGTCTCTTGAAGCTCTGGTGCTGCGGTCATCATGGGTTCTTCCTATTCATTTTGGTTTTTTTCAATTGCACTTGTCTGGCTTACTGAGTGCCCTGCCGTCGGGGCACCCAGGGAGGGCAGTGCCTCCCCGCCTCCTCTCCACACGGACCCACCACCTGGGTGGGTCAGGGCTGCACCCACTATGTGGCCCACCACATGGCCCCCTGACCTCCCATTCGCACCGCCAGGGAGAGCCCGATGGCTCCAGCAGTCGCCTGGGCTGGCCCGGGGACAGAGGAGGAAGTGACCCTGGCCAGGCGGAGGGCAGGAGGGAACCCACCCGCCCTCCAGGGTCCCCAACCAGAAGGAGAGCCCTGCAGGGCCAACCAGCCCCCTGGACAGCAAAAACCCGGAGGGACCAGCACCGTGGCCCTGCACCCCAGGCCCCAGCACGCTGGCCACACACGGGCCCAGCACACGTTCCCGCGGTCAGCGGTCAGCTGTCGTCCCTGGATTTGTGGTGACGGGCGCCAGCCTCACAGGACCGAGCTCACACCTCGGTGGTTTATGAGCTCACAGATGGAATTACAGCTTCGGGGTGCGTGATTGGCCACAGAGAAGCCCACATTTTATTTTTATTTATTATTATTGCTCATTACACGGGCGAGCCCTTGTCTTGGGGAGCGTGTAAATTACTCCTAAGTCACCGCAGAGCGGATGCCCCAGAAAGGAGAGCCAGGGCCACGTGCCCGGGAGAGTCCGCACATACTTAGCGCACACGCGTCACGTGAGCACGCCACACGCATGCACTGGTAAACAGGTGTTTGTATCTCACCCGCCACGTCCAGGTCCCAGGATCCTGGCCTGGCTGCAGCTGGCGGCCTGCGTGCTGAAGCGGGTCAGCCCGGGCAGCGGGGACGGGGGACGGAGCCTCTGAGCCGCCCGCCCTCCGGCTGCCGCGTCTCGCCACCCTGCACCGGCATCCGCACGTGTACGGGCGCTCGCCCGGCTCCGGCTGCTCACCCGCGCCCACGGCCGAGGTGCTTCCACGCCCGAGGCCTTTGGCACCAACATGGCGCCAACTGCGGGTGTGAAAGCTGGGGTGCCGGGAGCCCCGCGCTGCACACCGCCTCGCATACGTGGCGGCCCTGCCGTGCTCTGGTCCCCGTATGTCAGTGAGGACCCCGCGCCCGTGTCAGCAGAGGCCAGGAGGGACCTCACACTCGGCCCCAGCCCAGACCCTGCCCGCCCAGGCGCTAGCCCCCGGATCCAGCCCACGGGTGGGGGTCTGGTCACCCCAGGTCTGCAGCAGCGCCAGCGTGGCGCCGCCACACCCACCAGCAGGTCCCCGGCGCCTCAGACAGACAGGAAGGAGAGTCCCGGCGCCCAGGTGGACTCTACGGGCGCGGGGCTCTCTCAGGCAACCACGTAGGGCAGGCGCACCCGGTGGGGCAGGCGG
>NW_004567123.1:35822195-35824184 GCF_000260355.1 Condylura cristata
GCCACGAGGCAAGCGGAGCTCTGGAAAGCACCCTGGGGCCTTCCTAGGGGAGGACGGGGAGAGTGGGGGAGGGAAGCAAGGCGCTGACCGGCCACTCGAGGGCCACTCGTGGGCCACGTGGAGGCACTGGCCACATTTCCGAGGCGTCGCTCGTGGGTCATGTGCCCGCTCGAGAATAAACACTGAAGCCGGCGTCCGACCGCTCCATCTGCCGCTCCGCCACGTGGTCTCCTTGCTGCCGGATCTTACAGGGAAACTGGGGGCTTACGCGGGGGCCCCGCTCTCCGGGCACAGGTGGTTCTATTGGAGATGAAACCGCGTGGGGACGGCGTCACGGAGCTCGGAAGACGGGAGCAGGGGCCTAAGACAGCCGTGCTCCCCTGACCATCCTTTTCAGACGCCACCGGACAGACTCTGAGAGAACCAAGTTTCCAGAACCCCCAGAGTCCCCAGACAACAGGACGCCAGGGTGGCCCTGGGCAGCGAGGAGCGCCAAGAGTTGGCCGAGACCCCGCACGGCAGCCTCAGGGGCGCTGGGGTCGGGGCCGACCGTCCCAGGCGCCCACTGGCTCCCCACTGCGCCCGTGCGGGGCACACACCGCTGCCCCAGCCCCGCTGAGACAGCACCGGCCCTGGCTGGGAGACCAGTTTCAGGCGCCAGCGGCCAGTCCTGAGCGCGGGCTGCTGGTGACCGGCCTCCCGTCGCACCTCCTAGCCCGCGGGGGGCGGCCCTCGGCCACTTGCTGTCCCCAGGGGTGCTGGGCGCACGTGTCCCCCGAACCTACGTCTTAGACCACAGGGTGGCGAGAACCCCCTGGGGCCCCACTTCGCGTGGGTGCTGCAGACTCGTTTACTGGGCAGAGGCTGAGAGGCAGCGCGCAGAGCTTGGCAATCGCTGCCAGCCTGTCGTGTTTCACTTCGGTTTTGCGTTCCACGCGTGGCGCGCGAGAGCTGAGGACGATCCAAGCTACAGGGCAGACCCACCCGTATGGGCTCCAGCCAGGCAGAGAAGGCGACGGGGTCTCCGAAAAGAAAACAAGAAGCTCGTGATAACAAACGCACCCTGGCTCTGCTCCCTGCGCGCCGAAACCCGCACCCGCGGCCCCCAGCAGCCGCCGCCAGGAGACGCGCCGCGGGGCCCAAGCTCCCCGAGGCGCGTCCCTGGCAGAGGAGCTTCTGCCTGTCCCGGGCGCCCCGGCCCTGCCCAGGCGGGGGCGCCCCTAAGCGCTGGGGACAGGCCCACAGACGCGTCGGCAAAGCAGGCAGAGGCCACGTGAGGGGAAGAGAGGGTGCCCTCCTGACGCTCTGCACCCCAGCGCGGCCGCCCTCTTGGTGAGCCCAGCCAGCGAGCTGGGCTGGCGGCGGCTGAGCTGCGGCTCTGTCCCGCGGCCCGAGCGCCCTGGGGCCAGTTTCTGGTCCCGCTTGGACTAGCCCGAAACATGGGCTCTCGGGGTACACTCTCCGGGTGCAAGCCAGATCCAAATCCTAGCCCCCCCCCCTCGGCCCCGGCCTCTGGGTGCTCTGGGAGAGGAGGGGGCGTCGAGGCGTGAGCTCTGAGCACCGTGGAAAGTGGCTGGGGGCCCCGGCGGCGCCCAACGGGGTGCAGTGCACACGGCCCTCACCCGCAGCACCAGAGGCCGGGCCAGCTGCCCGGGGTGGCCTCCCCAGGGCTCCCTGGCCGGCCTGGGGCCCCGCAGGACAGGAGGGTGGGGTCTGTGCTCCACCTCCCACCGGCCTGGAAAGGTGCCCGCCGGGCACCAGGCTCACCAGCAGAGGGCAGTGACGGCCAGCAGATAGCCGGCCGCGAGCACTGCGGAGCCAGAGCTGGGAGTGCCCTGGCTGGGGAGGGGCCGTCCCGGGTCCAGGGCAGCCGACGGGCCTGTGGCCTCGACCTGGGGTGCCCCCTCAGCTCTGGGAGACGCAGCCCCCCGCAGCACAATGGGTCCTGTCTGCAGGAGGAAGCGGGGCACCTTCAGAGGCCCCTCCAGA
>NW_004567123.1:35825135-35829575 GCF_000260355.1 Condylura cristata
CGACTGCCGTGCGGCGCGCACGCCCTGCCGTGAGACGGGGCGTGAGCTTGGGCCTGGCTCCCTCTCTTCCACTGTGCGGAGGCCCTGGCCACGGAGCCACGAAGCCCAAGGGGTGAGCTTGGCCCCTGCACTCACTCCTCGCCTCTCCATGGGGCAGACACGGGACAACCACGGGGCCACGAGCGGTTCACGTGGCTCCATGAGGCGCGAGGGTGGTCTGAGGCAGGTGCCCGATGGTGAGGCCGCGGGCGCGGGGGCAGCGGGCGTCAGACAGGGGCGGCGGGAATGGAGGACCCGTGCGTGCCTCGGCCCACAGGGAGGAGCGGCCCGGCTACAGCCAGGAGGCTGAGGCTCCCACAGCCGGCCGGGGCCTCCCCTGACGTGTCCGAGAGCAGGGAAGGGCCACGCAGTTGGAAACAGGGGAGCTGTGCCTGGGTCCTTCTGGAGGAGGGGCCGCCGGCTGGAGGGCGGGCAGGCAGGGGAGAAGGGCCCGGGGAGCCCCTGAGAGACGCGTCTAGGGCGCTGCAGAGCCCTGGCCCCCGGCCGAGCCCCGTGGGGGGGGCGGTGGCCCCCACCTCATTAGCTCACGCTGCCTGGCGGTGACCTTGCCAGCCGCAGGTGATTTAGAAGGCGTCTGGCCCCTCCCCCGGCCCCGCCACCTCGCTCGTCCCTGTCACCAGGAGCCCGGCGCCGCTGTGAAATGATGCTCGGCTCCCGGTCAAGGCGTTAAACTTAAATGCTCCCTGTAAGCAGGCGCCCTGTGCCGGCTTTAATTCCAGCTGATTTATCTACCCAATTTATTACCAGAGCTCGATCCAATCAATACTGGCTGGGATTCAGCCCGCAGAGGCATCTGATTTATGCATGCAGACGCTCCGGGGTGACTTGAGATTCCACTGCTGTGCTGCCAGGCCCCCCAACCCCCAAATTGATGGGTCTGCCTCACACAGGGGACCAGCACCAGCATCCAAATGACCCGAGCTCGTGGAGCCGGCCCTCAGCCCCAGAGCGCCTCTCGCCCGGGGCCGGGGCCTGGCCCCTGCCCTGGCCGGGCCAGCCCTGACCTCAGTCCTCCCTGGGAAAGGGGAGTTTCACAGGCCCGGGGGGCCCTGCTGAACAGGGCAGAAGTGGGGTCCGGGGCGAGGGAAGCGTGGCCGTGCGAACTGTGGCTCATTCCCTGGGACGGGGTCTAGAGGAGATCCTTATCTCTCGCCCCGACATATGAAAACAGGATGTCGGGGCTTCTTGTTCCCAAGGATTTAGCAAAAACTGTTGCTAAAAAAACAGAAAAAGATGCCAGACTGATTTTCTTTTCCTTCCAAAAGGAGGGTCGCGAGGCCGTAAGCCGCACAGAGGGGTCAAGGTCCTCCCCCCTGAACTGGCTCTGGCGGGAGTTCGGCACATCACCCCCGGTTCTAATTCCAAACTTCCCGGAGGAGGGCCGCGCAATCTGCAGCCTTTCTCAGAATAAATCACTGCGGGTCAGGGCAGCAGGGCTTTCAACTATTGGGCCCTTGGGATCGCCCGTGCTTCTCCTCCCCCCTCTGGAAACACTCGGAAATGAGTGGGGCCCAAGACGCCCTTTGAAAGAGCCTCTCGTCCGGGCCCAGACCGTGCCGCGGGCGGGGGGGGCCGCTGGAGGGGCGGTAGGGAGCGCTGGGCCTGGGGCCCGCTGAGCAGGGCGCGTGTCGCTCCGCGGCCGTCAGACGCCACTCGGACGGGGGCGCCAAGCCCTGGCGTTCTCGGCCCCCCCACCACAGCCCCGTCTCTGCGCCCCGCAGGGCCAGTGTCTGGGCCCAGGGGTGCTGCGCAAAGACGGCGGTGTCACCACCCGGGCGGCAGCGTCCGGCGGCGACCGAGCTCGCTGGCACGCACGCCCGGAGCGGCACTGGGCACACTCGATGCCATCGCGGTGATTTCCCCCTTCGCTCTCTCCTTGCTGCCCTGCTGGGGGCACCAGCCTTCGTTGCTTCTTCCTGAAAGGGGGCCCAGGCCAACCCCAGCCAGCTCTTGCCTGGGGGTCTCAGTCTCTCCCGGGGGGCACGCAGCCCAGAGACCCCCTGGCGCGGGAGGCCTGGAAGGCCAGAGGGGGCCTTTCCAGGAGGAATGGAAGCCCCCGGGCGCCTGGCGCTCCTCTGCCCGCGCAGAGCTCAGCTTGAGACGGGGCCCGTGACTCCCCTGCAAGGCGGCGGCCTCCTGCGACCAGCCCCCCGGCGCCCCGCCGGCCCTGTGGAAACTGCCCCCCAGGCACCTCAGCCCCCAGAGCCCACAGAGCAGGGGTGCTTGGCCCGGCCACAGCCCCGTACAGCCGTCGCCACACCGCGTTCCGAACATTTCCACGGCCCCGTCGGAGACCCCGCCCGGGCCGCTCGCCCCGCCCCGCCCGTGACAGCCCGTCAGCGGGAGCTGGGATGACGCTGTCAGGGCCCGGGGAGAGAGAGCAGGCCAGGCCTGCGGCGAGGGGCCCGGTGTCCCCTCCCGCAGCCGCACGGCCACCCCCCTGGGCTGCTTGAGGATGCTGCTGTGGACACGAGTGGGCTCTGCGTGGCACATGTCCAGTTGTCCCGGCAGGGTGTGCTGACCAGGGGAGTCTGAAGGCAGCGGTCAGGGCACCAGCGGGCAGTGCGGGACGCAAGCAGGGGCGGCGGCCTGGTGGCTTTGAGCAAGGGGAGGCGTCACAGCGTGCCTGCGCCCCGGGTCCTGGAAGCCCCAGAATGCCACCCGGAGCCCCCTCAAGAGAGCAGCCCCCGGCTGCCCCCTGGCCCGCGGACCCAGAGAGTAAACGAGGCTGCCCCCTGGCCCCCCGGCTGCCCCCTGGCCCGCGGACCCAGAGAGTAAACGGCCGCTGCTCCACGCCACCAAGTCCAGGTGGCTTGTTAGCGGGGGACACACGGGCCCCTCTGGGAAGCCCTGGCCACGGGCGGCGTGAGAGAGACGCCCATCTGAGACGCGGCTGGGGGCGAGGGGGGGAGTCAGCCGCTCTGGCCAGACGGCCACGGAGGAAGGGAAAGGGCGAACGTCAGCAAGTCTTGGGTCTTGGGCTTTGTGGACACGCTAAAGCTTTCATACAATGGAACGTTTTTCAGTCTCAGTGAGGGAAAAGCATCACCCCGTTGGAGAATCTGGGCCTGGGCAAGCAGAAGGGGTGGGCTCTGGGCTCCGGCAGCCGGTGGCAGAGCCGGGGACCCCAGACCACGCGGGGCGGCCGCTCCGGCGGGTCTGCAAGGCCCTCCCGTCCGGGCCTCTGCTGCCTCCCCCAGGCCAGCCTCTCCTGCTGCCTCAGTTCCACCTCCCAGGACAGTGGCCGGTGCGGCTCTGGAGGGCAGACGCAGGGGAGGCTGGGAAGGGGCGGGCGCACCGCAGAGGATGCAGCGGAGGGGAGGGTCTCCAGGCACGGAGGCCACCCCGGGGCCAGAGCTCGGCAGGGTCCGCACGCAGGCCAGACACAGGGCTCCTGCAGCCGGGGGCCAGCCATGTGCACCGCTCGACCTTGCCCTGCACCCCAGCCCCAGGAGACACCAGCAGGGGACGGGGAGAGGGCACAGAGAGGAGAGGTCCACTCTGGGGCCGCCAGCTGCGCCCACCCTGCCCTGAGCTGGGGCAGGGCTGCCGCGCAAGTTCATGGCGGATTCTCCGGACCGGTGGGCGTTTACATTTGCAGAGATGGCGGCTGCGTGATACTGGCCAGCAGCCCAGGGCCTGGCGACTGCTCTGAGGGGCGGGGGCTGGCGGGCCAGGGGCAGCAGCAGGACGCCGATGAAGCCGTTTCCTGACCGCCCCTGGCGCCCACTGGAGGGGGCCCGGGGCCTGGCGCTGGCCCCACCGTGGAAGCCGGTGGGGTGGGGGCCCGGCCAGGCACTAGCTGCGGGGCTCCAGGCCCCACCCCTTCGCACAGCAAGCTGGGGGACGCCCCCAACTCCGCTTCTACCTGAGGGGCAGGAGCACGGCTCAGGGTCCTCGCAGGGATCCGTGAGATATTTATTACCCTGCAAAACCGGATCTGATACATTTTCCCCATTATTTAAATACAATTCTTCAACCCTTGCGAGATGAACCAGGACTAAAATATATGGCCGTTTGCCCGGAGGTGGAGATAAATCATCACGTCTGTGATGTTGTCACTTGGTAAAATAGTCACCCTGGGGTGCTCACCCCGCTCAGCCTCTGCAGGCTAATACTTGGGGGGGGGGGCACAAAGCGGGAGCCGGCGTTTCAAGATTCCTCCCCTAGCATCATCCCTGAGTGCTGTGTCGCTGCAGCCCTGCCGGTGACAGAGACGGAGATGAAATGAGCTCTGGCGTGGGAGCGAGGTCCTTGATTGTGCCTCCCCCTTGGGGTGGGGGGCAGTCACAATGCAATTTCCCGCGAAGCCGCCTGGTTCCTCTCCCTGGCCCTGGAGCCACGATTCCTGAAGCCCTGGAGGAAGAACCTTTGACTCAG
>NW_004567123.1:35830887-35832238 GCF_000260355.1 Condylura cristata
TCCAGGTGCGCAAAAGGCCACGCGCTGTGTGCCTCCGTCCGCAGAACAGCCGGAACGGGCAAGTCCAGAGAGCCGGGGCAGGCTGCCGGCTGTCCAGGGTAAAGGGGAAGGGGCGCGGTCAGGGGCTGAAGTGGGCCCCCGGCTTCCCGCAGGGGTGACGCCCGGCGCTGGAGCTGGGCGCTGATGGACACACAGCCGGGGACCGAGCACCTGCCACCCCCGGTGGACTGCAGACAACGTGTCCCACCACGCCAAGAAAAACGGGCCGAAGCAACCCCCCCGGGTGTCCAGAGACCCCGCCGCCCCGGCGTGAGCACTGCTGAGGGTTCTCGGGCCTCTGCCCTCCTCCTTGGGGTTCCAGGAAACGTGACTGCACACTGATTGCATTTGCCCCGGTTTTTAGATTGCAAGTCGGTGAGCTCATACACGTTCCCTGGGCAGCTGCTGTTTTTCACTCTCTGACACATCACTGACACCCCCGTGGCCAGCCCGGACCCGACAGACACATTAAGTCACTTTGTCATCGCCACTGACTGTCCCAGGGCGCGGAGCACGCCAGGCCCAGCCACCGAGAACAGCAGCCGTGAACCTCCTCACACACGTCTCCGTCTGCACTGGGGCTGCGGCTCCATCGGCGGGATTAGCAGAAGTGGGGGAGCAGGACCGTGTCAGGCCGTCGTGAATCCACATTGATGGATCGTGATCCTGCAGGGGCACAGGGAGGCACGGCCCCCTCGGGGGCCAATCAATCACCGCTGTCGCCCAGCGCACGCACACACCCGGGGCCCGTGTGTGGCAACACCAGATGGTCACGGCGCTTCTCGCTTCTCCATCTGCATGTTGGCAGTGCACACCGGCCCGAGGGGCCATCACACCGACACCCCAATTTCACGCGGCCGCAGGGGGCTGGCGGGGCTCTGTTCCTGGCTCCGGAACAGGGCGGGGGTCTGCAGCGCCCAGGGTGTGCTCTGGAAACCCTGAGTTTGCACACGGAAGCTGGCAGACAACTTCAAGGGTCCAGGCAGAAAACCCCGCCGGGGGCCCTGAGCCCCGAAAGCCGCTCTTGAGCGTTCGGCACGGCGCAGACTGCGGCAGAGCTGACGCTCCGGGGAACCGAGCGGCGCGCTCTCCTAAGCGCCGACGGCCTCTGTGCCCTCTGCGGCTGCCGCTCGCTCGGTGGCGCTGCAGAGACCCAGCCGGCCCCGGAGCTTTGCCTCCCTCTCCTGCAGAGGCTAGTGCTGGAGCTTCAGGTAACTTTCTGGAAGTTGTGGGGAGGCCCTCTCCCGAATACCCCCATCAGCAAGTTTCAGGGAGATTACTTAGCTCCCACTTTGGGGACGATTAGCTCTGG
>NW_004567123.1:35835547-35839172 GCF_000260355.1 Condylura cristata
GGCCGCACTCCCCGGGCCACTGGAGACGGACGGCTGGCTCGGTGTCCGAGCTGGACTCCTGTCCGTGTTTCCCGGCATCCCCGCCCTCCCGGCACCCGGACCCCGGGGTCGCCCGCGTGCTGCCCGGACGCCCCGAGCGGGAGCTATGTCCCCATCCTCTGCTTGAGGCCGAGCCCAGACTTGGCCTTCTGGAACTCGGGGCCCGTGAGCAGCTGCGCCGGGTCCTTCCCCCCGGTCTTGCTCTTCCAGGAGAACAGAAACATGCGGCGCTCGCTCTGCTTGCGGTTCAGCCGGCGGGCCACGGCCAGCGGGGTCTCCCCCTTGGCGTCCTTGATGCTGGTGGAGGCGCCGAAGCTGAGCAGCAGGGTGATGCAGTCCAGCTGGCCCATGGCTGCGGCCACGTGCAGCGGCGTCCTGCCCAGGGGGGACTTGCCCAGACAGTTGGCTCCTGGGGGAGAAGGAAGCTGGCTGAGGGCAGCCCGCCCCGGCCGCGGCAAGTCCAGAGACGCCTCCGGGAAGAGGGCAGGGGAGCAGCACAGGCCCACGAGGCTCCCCGGGGGGGGCGACGGGCCCCCCAGCCCCCGCTCAGGCATCGGGGGGCACCTCAGACTCAGCGCCCAGAACCACCTGCGGCCAGCACGCCCCAGGGGTGGTCGGAGCCTTTCGGAAGCGCCCACCTCCCCTCCCCACTGGGGGAGAGTCTCGGTCTCCCGGCGCTTCATCCCACCTCGCCGGCACCCCTCTGCTCTCCCGGCCTTCCCCCTCGCCGCCCCGCATCTGCCTCGCGGCCACATCCTGCCCCAGGGCCTTTGCACGCACCATGCGGAGAGAACCAGCCTCACGCGGTCCCTGCCTCGGGCCTGCCCCTCGCGTGGGTGCCCCGCAGACAGCAGCACCTCGAGCGCGCTCCACGCCCTCGGCCCTGCCAGCAGTGATGGGCGGTCACTGCTGCCTGCCTCACACACGCCTCCAGGGCAGGCCACACTCGCGGGGGCGGCTGCTGTTCACCCCCAGCACGCGGCGCGGGGCCTGCAGGAGACAGGCGCGCGGGAAACGACAGACGGCGGGCGGCCTGGCCCAAGGACAGGCCCGCTCCCGGGCCCCCTCCCGCCGATGGACAGGCTGCTGACAGGTGTCCGATACAGACTTGTTGAATTGAATCAAATTCTGAATAACAAGTATCATGACACAGAAAACAAGGCGATTCGATTGCAGGCAGCCGACATCGCGCAGCCAGTTCTCGTGAGCGGCGGCTGCCGGCCAGGGGAGGTTTCAGTAGGTTCTCCAAGGCCCGGCCTCGGCCCGGCCTCCGCACAGAGCCTGTCTGCAGAGGACAGAAAACTGGGCAGAGCCAGAGGCAATGTGTTAACGGGCACTGCCAAGTACACCACAGTTCCATCAGAGTGGAAATGACTTTACGAGCTTAAAGGATTTCTGGGCTGTGCAGAGCCCATATTTCATCTCACAACAGGCAGGGTGCAGGGATGCAGGGGAGGAGGAAGGGGGACGACGGGACACCCCCCATCACGGCCGGTCCTCCCTGGTGGCGGGCACCCTGCAGGAGCAGCACGCATGTCCCGTCGGGCTGGGTCCAGGCGACTGGCAGGGAGAGGCGCGGTCTGGGAGCCGAGGCCCCCAGGGGCCCCCAAACTGGGCCCGGCCCCGTGGCTCGTTCTCGCCTTTCTGGGGGAGGCTGGGTCTGGGCCATGTGTGAACCGGGGCGGCCTCCCCGGTGGGCAGAAGGGGACACACTCGGAGCCCCACCCCGACTTCATGCAGACGCCCAGCACCTGAGCTCATACCTGGCTGAGGCCTCTTTCGATGGATGGGCAGACAGGGCCAGAGGGAAGCGAGGAGAGAGGGGCCGCCCAGCAGAGGAGATGAAGATGGCTCGGGGCGCAGGGCCCCCGAGAGAAACTCCGACAGCTGGCAGGAGTCTGGGTGTGGGGGACACTGCCAGCTGGGGTCGGGACACCTGCAGAAGCTCCCCAGCAGCGGCCTGGACAGGCAGCCGGACTCACCCAGCGGCCAGTGTGGCCAGAGGGGTCCAGCCTGCAAGCCCTGGCTGCTCCCGCCTCGTGTCCTGACCAAGGTGTCCTCAAGGCCCGGTCAGGAGGGCACCTGCCAGTCTCACATGTGCCCACGCCAGGCTGCCCGGGAGGAGCCCCGGACTCTTGAGCTCTGCACACTCTCAGAATTACCCTTTTCTAGAAGGTACTGCACAGCTTCCACGTGGCCTCTGTGGGAAGAGATGTACAAGGCCACGAAGGCCCGCTGGGCCATCCACCGCCGCCACTGGCCCTCGTCAAAGTGCTGCGAGTTGGCCGTCCGGAAGAAGGAGCCCTCGACCACACCGAGCCCGCAGAGCTGGGGAGACATGGGCGGGGGGAGGCGGGGGCCCCGTGAGCGCCTCCCAGCCCCAGCCCGCCCGAGGGGCCGCACCGGCCGGGGTCAGCCCCAAGGGCCACCACAGCCCCGGGAGGACACTGCACGCTCAGACACCCCGGGCCACATGGCTTCTCGGCCGGGGGCGGCGGGGTGCGCTTCCTGTGCTTGTTGGGAGGGGGCTTCTCTGGGTGTCAGCGGGGGGTGGGGTGGCTGAAGAAGACCTCAGCCCCCAGACGGGCCCCCCGGGAGCCGCTGGCTCGGAGACCTGCCGGCTCTGGCCTGCGGTCCGCTTCTGGGCCCACTGTCCCTGCGAGCTTTGGGCAGTCGCCTGGCGCAGGGGGCTCCGAGCCCGGCACTCTCCAGGCTCCAGGAGGGGGCCGGTGTGAGAGGCCAGGGCCACCGCAGGGGGCCGCAGAAAGCCAGGGGCCAGTCGCGAGACCCACGTCCAGGGCGGACGGCCAGGCCACCCCAACTGCCCGTCCCTCGCTCGCGGTTCACCCGGAAGCTGCGTCCTTGACTTTGTGACTCAGACGCGTGAGGGGAAACGCCCACCCTTTGGGGTGAGCAGGCTCCAGGAACGGGCAGCGGAGGTCAGCGGGACCTTGACCGAGCAGGGGTGAGCGCCAGCCCAGGCCGGGCTGCAGGACACCGCCCTGGGGGACTTTTTCCCTACGCTGAGACTTTTACTCAACTCTTGGAACAAAGACTCAGTGAGCTCCCGGCTGCCACCACCACCCCCGGTCTCCGCCGCGCAGAGGGAGAGACCTTAGCAGGGTCCCCCTCCACGGCGGCCACGACCAGCTCTGTCCATCCGTCATAGTGCCAGACGCACAGAGAGAGAACCCCGCCAGGAACAACGTCGTGAAACTTGAGCGTGGTGTCGTCCATCAGTATTCCTGGGGGCGATAATTGTTTTCTTAGAAACCGTGGGCGCCAGATAGGCCGGGCCCGGGGCCTCCGTGTCCCCCGAGATCGTGCTGGCTCACGGCGCCCGCGCCTCAGTGAACGCTGTGCGGGTCTGGAAGGCGAGTGCTTTTCAGAAAGTCGGTTGGCTCCACTCCCACAGACACCGAGCCGCTCCCGCCAAAGAAACCACGCGACAATCTGCAGAACTCTGCAATGACAGCTTGTTCCGCTGCGGAAGATGACGGGACTCGGTGAAGTCACTTTCTGAGGCCAGCCCTGCAGACGGAGCCTGCCCGCACGCTGCCCGCTCGCTGCCCGCACGCTGCCCGCC
>NW_004567123.1:35841198-35843690 GCF_000260355.1 Condylura cristata
GGGCCGGCAGAGCTTCTCACGTCTTCGTCTCCGTGAAGGGTCCTATGGCGGATCTCGGCCTGGCAGGAGAGCGGGGAGCCAGGCGCTCCCTTCCCGACCCCACACCCAGACACCTGGGAGGGGCTCCCGGCGTGGGGTGCGGGGGGGCACTGGCGCTCAGGCTGGGGGGAATGGTGAGACCCGAGCGGGCTCCGGCCCTGCCCTCCCTGGGGAGCCTGCCACAAGGGTTGGTCTGATGAGGGGGCCGGGGCCCTCCCGAGCCCCAGTGAGCTCCGGCTGCCGGGCTCAGGCTCCAGGGGGGCCAGCTCTGAGCCCCTGGCATGGACAAGGACACAGCCTGAGATTCGGGGTTCTGATACAGACTGGGCTAGTGCCAGCATTCGGGGTTCAAGCATGGATAGGGTTTGCTTTGAGACGTGAGGTCCTGACAAAAGCAGTTTGCTCTGGAATTGGGGTTCTGATGGAGGCAAGATTTACTTTCTGTTTGGGGGCCTGGTGTGGGAGGGTCTGTTCTGGGGGTGCACTGCTGTGCGCAGGACTTGCTTGGGGGTTGGGGTTCTGTGTGGCTCCAGGTAGTGTGGCACCCAGGGCTGAGGAAATGGCCAGATCTGTCCTAGGATTTGGGGTCCTGATGGCAATAGATCTTGCACCAAGATTTGAAGCCCCAATATGGGCAGAATTTAGTCTAGAATTTGGGGTTCCAGTGTGGGTAAGTTTGGCCAAGGGGTTGGAGTTATAAAGACAGAATTGGCTTCGAGTTTTGGGGTCCTTACGTAGGCTAATTTGGCTTCTTTCACAGGCTGGCTTAAATCTTGGAGTGCTGAGGCCAACTTTGGTCTCTCTGGAAAGCCGGGGCTTCAATATGGACAGGTGCGCTGGGGTCAAGCTGTGGGCAGGCGTCACCACCGCTTTGGGGCCTCTGAGGACTCTGCTTGGGGCTGGGGCTCTGGCGCAGGCGTGGTGAGCTTGGGGACTGGCTTTTGGGTATGTGGGGAGTTTGCTTTGAATTTTGGGGTCCAGGTGCAGGAAGAACTCCTTGTGAGTTCTGACATCTGTATGTAGACAGAAAAGGCTGAGGAATTGGGGTTCAAATGCACAAACAGAGATTGGGGCCAAAACTGGGTATATCTGCTGTAGAATTTATAGTCCATGGCTGGGCAGGGTCTGCTCTGGGAGTTGGGGTTCATATCTGCTCTGGAAGTCAGGGTTCAGATCTGGGTAGGGTCTGCTCAGAGAGTTGGGGTGTGGATATGGGCAGGGTCTGCTCTGGAAGTTGGGGTTTGGATCTGTGCAGGCTCTGCTCTGGGAGCTGGGGTGCTGTCTCCAGCAGGCTGAGGTCGGGGATTTGAGGGTCACCTGGGCATGGTTTGAGTAGAGACGTGAGGTGGGCAGGGCAGTGTTTCATGTTTAAGTGTCTGGAGTAGATACAACTACAGATAGGTTTGGGGTTCTGATATGGTCACAGGGTTAGCCTGGCAATTTGGGGTGCAGTCCTGGTCAGAGTAGCTTTTGGTTTGGGTGGTGAAGTGGGCAGGTATATTCCCCAGTCTCTAACTCCATGTGCATATACAGCTGCTGAAGGACTCGGGGTTCTGAGGACACATGGCGAGCCCCGAGACTGGCGGTTCAGTTTCCCGCAGGCTTGTGGGGCCTGGGTGGGTGCAGTTGGTTTCAGCGTGGACATGGCTGGCTGAGGGCTGGGGCCTCTGGCGTCCAGTGCAGCAGGGGGACTTGAGGTGTGCTCTGAGCTGGGGGTGCTAAGTCAGGCAAGCAGGTCTGCCCCACCGGGGGGCTGTACTGAGTTCAGGTGTGTCAGGCTTGCAGGCTTGCGGGGAACCGGGTCCCTGACGCGGACTTGCGGGGGCCTTCCAGGTGCCCTGCTGCAGCCCAAGCTGGGGGCTTGGCCCCCACAGAAGCGTTTCCAGGCTGGCAAGTCCTGCGTAGGGACCCCCAGCCTCACCCTGGCAGGATTTGCTTGTGGAGGGGGGAGCTGCCGTGGCCAGGGTTTGCCCAGAGAGGGGCCCTCGGCGAACCCTCGCCGCTGGCTGGGGCTGGGAAGGCCCTGCGTGGCCACAGTCTGCTTTCCCTCTGGGGCTCCCAGGGGCCTGCGGCTTGTTTTGACATTGGGGGTCTTCCTGTGGCTAGAGGGGGGCGCGGGAGGGGGGGAGGGGCAAGGCCACCTTGGTCCAGGTACTGCAGCCGCTGGAGGTTGAAGGGGATGCCCAGGAGCAGGTCCAGCTCCTCCTTGAGCTCACGCACGGTCATGTCGCGGCGGCAGTTGGTCACGCGGAACATCTCCCCGGTGTCCTCCAGCAGCACCCGCAGGAAGAAGACCGCGGGGATGGCGTCCGGCACCTGGCTGCCGGCCGGCGGGTACTCGGCCGCCCGCAGGTTCTGGCTGCGGGTCCGGGATGGGGTCAGTTCGAGCCCAGGCCGGGGGCCCGCGCAGCAGGCTGCCGGGTCAGGGGTCCGGGAGCCCCCCAGTGACCTGG
>NW_004567123.1:35843980-35848122 GCF_000260355.1 Condylura cristata
ACCCGGCCAAGCCCGGGGGCGCGCCGGGGCGCGCGTCTCCGCAGGCACCGTCCGCGGGGTCAGTGCGGCCCGTGCTGGTGCTTCAACAGCGCGTTTCTAGCGTGCGTGGAAGCTGGCGCTGCAGGGGCAGGCGCCGCCCAGCTCACCGGGCCACGGGCCCTGCGGCCCGACCCTCGGGCACTCCCGAGGCCACGCCTCCGTGCAGGTGTGCAAAGCGGGGATCAGAGCCCCCCATTGCGAAAACGCGCACAACTGGGAATTTTTGGAGGGAGAAGGAGCTGTGGCGCCCCCAGGGCGTGCCCTTGGCTGCCGGGCGCCATGGGTGCTCCCCTGTCCAGGGGACCCTGGGAGACGGCCGCTGCCTTGGCGTCACCGGGAGGAGCCCCAGAGCATCCAGGAAGCTTGTATGTCAAACCAGACACTCCATACCGTTCCTCCGGGCCAAAGTGGGGGGTGGGAGGGGCGGGCAGGGCAAGGGAACCCGAACAATCTGAGGAAGATGCCAGTTTTACACAGAAAGTGGGTAGAATGTGAGCTTTAAACACAGTTTGCAGAGAAGTTACATTCCTGAAACATCTTTGCATGGGAAAGGCACGCACATGGGTCACGGAAGGTGCCCACGGGCGGAAACGCCAAGGTGGGGTCACCCACCAGTCTCCAGAAGGCTACGGCGAGTTTGGCCGCGGGCTGGGATCCCCAACACCTGGAAGGGACGCTAATGTTTCCTGGAAAGGAAAAGGAAGCTCTGTGCAGAACAGGGGTCATTCTGCTGGGAACAGCTTCAGCTGAGCCTCCTGCCCCTGCCAGCCCAGTGGACTTAACCCAGCAGCTCTTTCCAGGCCCTCCCCCGCACTGAAACTTGCATGTTACTGAAGCAATAACCCCCCTGTGCCCTCTCCCCAAGTGCAGAACACAAGATGGATGGATTTTTTTTTTTTTTTAAATATGTTGCCTCCAACGTATTAACTCACTCTCACTGAAGTCCTGAGGGGCTACCGGGGTCACAGCCTGCAATTTCTCACACATGGACTTTATTTTCTTTGGCACGGTGTAGATTCCTTCCTTCCTTTTTAAAGAACCAACTCCATGGAATTTGGGGGAGGGGGAAACATCCTGTATACCAGGAAATTCAGTGTATAGCTCAGAAATTTTACTTCTTTAAAAAAAGAAAAAAAACTAACAAGAAAAAGACCCACAGGAAGAACGGACAGCTTGGCATGTGGACAGCCTGGCATGCGGACAGCCTGGCATGTGGACAGCCTGGCATGCGGACAGCCTAGCATGCCCTTTGCAACGGTCACCGGGAGGGTGGCGGCTCCCTCCCTGGCCCTGACCTCTGAGAGTGTAACAAAGAAAGAGGACAAATAACATGAGCAGCTTACGTGCAGAGAATTTAATCCAACACTTACAAACTTGGATATTAATAAAAACCTGTTTGAGTTCTAGAACCTCTTGGTCTAAATTTTGAGAGCATGAAATCTAACCTGTGCTCCTGCGTCAACCCGAAGGCGCCAGAAGCCAGCCCCAGCCGGGCGGCAGGTGCACGGAAACACCGAACTGGCCCTGCGACCCTGCCGGCAGCTGCAGCCGCAGGAGCCGGGCACCTCCCTGTCGCCCCGTAAACCTGGGGCTGGAGAAAGACCAGAGACCAGTCTGGTTAGTAAGCAGTGAGAGTTTGTTGAGAAAAGGCTTGTGCTTGCTCTGCGGCGGAGGCCGGCGCAGGTGAAGCCAGCGGGTGTGTCTGCTAGAAAGGAAGGGGAGCTCGGGGCTCCCACAGCTTGTGACATTGGTGTGGCTTTGCCCTTTCTTGGTGACGGGGTGCTCGGTGACGCTGGATGCGTGGGGACTTAGTTGGTGCCGATGCCCGTCCCACCCGGATGTCCAGAACGCCCTCCACGCCGCAACAAGACCCCGGAACGGGAAAGGGCTCCCAGCCCCTCGCACAGGCCAGGCACAGCCTCAGACAGCCCCGGGGAGGGCGGGACGCGCGCTCCAGCGAGCTCCCAGCGCAGCTTGCGGCAAAAGTACAATATTAGAAGGGCCGCCATCCATCACCCTTTAGTAGGTTTTCTTTAACGATCCCATTTCTCAAAAGTAAGCAAATAGAGCTCTATTTGCAGCAACTCAAAGTAGACCATAAATTTAAGTGATGTATTTGTTCTGATCACTGATAAGAGACTAATATTACATTGATATATTTTCTTCCTGTCAAGCGTTATTTACATCTGTACAGTATTTCAGTTAAAAATAAAATACCATAAACCAGATTTTATCGGAAAGTAGAAGGGCAGCCAAACATGCCCGTCTAGTAAAGACTCAGAAGCTTCTAGAAAACCACTTTGTTGCAGGAGGAGCTAAGTAATACAGTCTGTGACAGAGAGCGAACTTCTCCAGGGCCTTGTGGGCTGGCGAGCTGCCCCGCAGGCAGCGTCCCCACGCGCCCCGCACAGACTCCTGGGCCAGCCGCGGCTCCAGGGGCAGAAGTGGGGGCAGACGTGCAGCACAGGCCGCCCCGAGACCGTGGCTGGCCCGGGCATCCCAGGCGCCTGCGACCGCAGGCGGGAAGCGGCCCCGGGAGTGCGCAGAACGGAAGCTGAGCCATGGCTGAGACCCTCCTCTGCAGGGTGACAGCCACCAGGCCCTCTCGTTATGACGAGCATGAAGTGGCGATCACCTTGTGATCGTGAGTGGCAGACAGTGGCCACTTCTGGCTTTCTAGCACAGCGGTGTCTATAATATTTCACCGTTTGGGTTCCAACGTGGCAAAAAAATGAAACATCTTGATCTGGTCTGACTGCAGCGCTAAGACAGGCTCTCAGCGACTTCAAGATGAGGGTTACCGGCATTTCTAAAGTACGCTCGAGGGAGAAACTAAGTTTCAGTCACATGTGCCACAAATGTGTCCCAACCCACCACCTCTCAGACAGCAAATCACTTCTCAAAGAACAGTGAAATACGCAAGGCCTCTGAAATGATAAAACCGCCTCCATCAAGAGTAGTCTCTAAATTTGAAAGATGGGCTTTCGACAATAATGGAGTATTTTTCAGATTTTAACTAAGAAGCTCTAAAAATATCTTGTCTTTGCTACAAAAGCAGTGGCTAAAAGAGTGTGTGCACCACCCTGCAGCAGGGGGCATTCTCTGCAGGCCTAGGGCCCGTCGGTCCAAATAACGTGCGCGCTTCCGGTAACTGGGCTGGGTGGGTCACACACGTTTCCTACTGGCTACAAAATAATGCCACTGACGCTGAGTCCAAGCCGGGGCTTAGGTCTGCTTAGCGCACAGCTCAGTTTCCAAAAGTGCCCTTTGGAAACTGAGCTGTTTCCAAAACATCTGGCATTACAGTGTGTTTATTAAATGTAAACACTGAAGCACCTTCACTGCCTGAGCTTCTTTTAAGTAATGTAAATATGCATAAAGGCTAATCTGCTGGGTCCTGTTAACAACCACATGTGCTAGCGCGAATGTGCCTCTCCTGCCTCTGCTAAGGGGGGTTTGTGACGTGCGAGTTCAGAAACACAGCCGCGTACCCCTTTTCCTAGAGCATCTGCCTCAGAGCTTTGGCAAGCAGAACCCTGACATTGGGCACGGGGTCCGACACCAGCCTCAGGAGGTTGGGGAGCAAAGTGTTGAACAAACTGGCCCACCAGGACACACTCCACGCTCACCATGGCCTGGGGGGGCCACAGCCGAAGAGTCGATATGGTCAACCGACCCTGACATGGTTGTCTTTAAACCCCCACTTCTACCATCCTAAGAAATCACTGTGTTGGACCGAGGTAAAGCTGTGTGTGTGTCTGACGTAGGGCTGTGTGTGTGTGTGTGTGTCTGAGGTAGGGCTGTGTGTGTGTGTCTGAGATAGGGCTCTCTGTGTGTGTATGTCTGAGGTAGGGCTGTGTGTGTGTATGTGTCTGAGGTAGGGCTCTGTGTGTGTGTGTGTGTGTCTGAGGTAGGGCTGTGTGTGTGTGTGTCTGAGGTAGGGCTGTGTGTGTGTGTATGTGTCTGAGGTAGGGCTGTGTGTGTGTGTATGTGTCTGAGGTAGGGCTCTGTGTGTGTGTCTGAGGTAGGGCTGTGTGTGTGTGTCTAAGGTAGGGCTATGTGTGTGTATGTGTCTGAGGTAGGGCTCTATGTGTGTGTGTGTG
>NW_004567123.1:35848339-35851459 GCF_000260355.1 Condylura cristata
TAGGGCTGTATGAGTGTGTCTGAGGTAGGGTCTATGTGTGTGTGTGTGTGTGTGTGCCTGAGGTAGGGTTACTGGGCTCCCAGATGGTGGAGGAAGCAAAGGCGCAGGTTAGGCTGAGGACTAACTGGGTCCCTTCCTGGGGGTGGCCCCCTCTCTGGACTCAGTGTCTGTGTGTGTCCAGTGAGCTATGGGGTGGCAGGTCACTTAGGTAAAGGCTAGTTGGTGCCTGCGGAGAAGAGTAGCAGCCCTCTCTCCGTGACACCCCACAACTGGGCCCGTCTGTCCAGGATAGTTCCTGCTCAGCCCAGCCCCTGAGAAGGGCTGCAGCACCCAGATTTTGCGCAGTGCCCAGTCACACCAGGACTCTTGTTCAGCCCCACAGCTGCTCCCACTGTTGGGATCAGGAGCTTCTGGTCTCGGGACCTGAGGGCAGCAGCAAGGAGAGGCTGAGTCAGGGCCGGAGGCGCAGAATGGGCCCCACGCGGGCGGGCACCTGGGCTGGGCACTGTCCCTGGGGGACACGTAAACAGCGGGTGAGCTGACCCCAGTCTGCCCCGGCTCGCTGACCTTTCCCTGTGGTCACTGTGGGCTTTCTGAGCCTCTGATAATCAATTGGTGAAAGCCAAGAGCTTGAAGAGCCCAGTGATTCTTCTTCAACAAAATGAGTTTGGTGTCTTTCTTTAGCTGCATCCTGGATTTTCTAAATCTCAGATAAGTCACGAAAAATTAAAAGCGAAAACATTTCGTTGACTCTTTCTTCACAAAATAACGTGAATTTTGTTTTATAAACCGCTACAGAGTTGGGCCTGTGGCTTGTGAGTCGGTTTTTCTGGCTGCAGCTGCTGCAGCTGCACATCTCAAAGGGGGTGGCCAAGGTACCCCTGTTTTGCCCCCCTGCCCAACAGGGGGCACTGTGGAACCCTCCGGGGGGCAGTTATCAGGAAGGAAATGGGGCGCTGGAGCCTGGAGCCAGCTGAGGTCCATGCTGGCTTCCCCAGCTGATGGTGAAGCTGGGCGGGGCCAGGGGGAATCACTACTGCAGCCCCCCACTTCTGTGTACCCCTGGAAACACGCACAGGAAAGTGCAAACCTTTAAAACAATACATGAACAGCAAAGAAAAGAAAGAAAAAGTATGTCTTTACATTTCCTGTGTGATCTCAAGCAAGACACTTTACCTCTCTGGGCTTCAACAGCTTCATCTTTAAAAAAATCCCGACCTACCGCCGATGGTCCGCCCGGCACCAGCCGCGGTGGGCCCCGCTCCTGGGCAGAAATGTGCCAGAGAAGCCTGGACACAGAAGGCCCCGGCCACGCAGCCTGGCTTCCCGGAAGCTGCAGGCCGGGGTGAGGAGCCGCGCGGGCGGCACGGCCTTCACGCCCAGGAGACAGAGACGAGCGGCCTCCCGAGCCTGTGGCCCTTCTCTTCACCGCCTTCCCTCCAGCGCCACTGGGAGCAGGGAGCACCGAGGTCCACAGACCCTGGAGCGGCCGCGACGGCGCAAGCGTCCAGGCCTGGCCGCCCTCACCTGGGAGAGCTCGCTGGCTCCGGCCTGGCACGCAGGGCCAGCTGGGCACACAGCAGGGGCCGGTCAGTACCCGAGGGGCGCGAAGGCTGGAGCCCAGGCAGGTCACGTGGCCCGCGGGCTTGGCCAGCGCCTCCCAGCCCCTGCCAGCCGCCGCTGGCACAGCCGTGCTCACCCGACAGATGAAGGCCTGCCAGCCCCCGCGCCCACCCCCACTGGAGCAGCCCAACTGAGGAGGTCCAGGCCCAGGGCGCGCCGTGGGAAGAGGACTTGTGCAGAATCGCCATGACCTGTGATAACAGGAGAGCGGAGGGCTGCCATCTGCTGAACGAGGACACGGCGACCAGACATTTCAGGCGCTTTCCAACTTTAAGATGAGTTTATGAGCGGAGGAGAGTAATTTTTGGCACGGTAGATGTTAGAACACAGAGAAAAAAGATGTTTGACTAGATGGCAATGTGCATACACACACTCACATAAAACCCTTCACAACAATGAAGTTTTAAGAGGGACTGACATCGGAAACCACGTTATGAATCTTAAGGCTCCAAATTTTAGAGAACGTCCCTTTGCAGAACACCTAAATCACTCCCTTTCAGAACACGTCATTTTTGTGACTTTCAACACCGCCGCAGCACCTGACTAAGTCCATCTCCCAGATGAGACGCCCCTCGGCGCTCAGCTGGTGCGAGCCACGGGCACAGGGCCACGCCACGCTGTGCGGGGCAGCCCTGCTCGCCCCTGCGGTAAGCCAGCCCGCTCCAGACGCAGCTGACCAGGCCCGGCCACATGACCCGGGCCGGCCGCCAGCGCAGTGCCGACACGCCCCGCCGTGGGCTCACATGCGTGTATACGCGTGCGTGTGCGTACCGTGTGCGTGTCTGCGTGTGCGCGCGCTTATGCGTGTGTATATGCATGCGTGTGTGTACGTGTGTGTGCGTGTGTTCGTGTGTGTGATCCACTGACCACCATAACACGGGTCCTGACGGCAACGTTTTTAAGAGCTGGTTTCCTTAAGCTGGCAGATTTGGTCAGAAACATAAATACACGTCTGCCAGCTCCCGGGAATCGGCAGAAGGAGCCGGAAGGAGCCCCGGGCCTGGGGGCCCTGTCCCCGGCCTCAGGCCATGGGCATGAGGTGGCCGGACTCTGGGCTGGGGCTCCAGGCTCAGGTCAGCCCTGAAATGGACGGACACTGCCTTGGGGATCCCGCTTAGGCGCGGCTCTTTCCTCTCGTTCTCGGATAAAAGTCGCCAGGGGGCCGGGGCAGCAGGCGGCGCTGGCCGTCGCAGCACTGGCCACTGTCCCGGCCGCCAGGGCAGGGCAGGGGAGGGGAGCGTCTAATCCTTCATCTCCCACACACAAATCAAGCAGAAAGGAAATAAATTAAACTTTGTAAAACAGGGGCTGAGAAATTTATGAATAGGGATTTAATATTTCAATTTAGGTTATCAGCTGGACGCTCAGACAACCGCAGCATCAGATAGCACAGAAATGGCCGGGGGCTGAGGCTCCGGCGGCCCCGGGCTGCGCTACTCAAGCTGCAAATTGAATTTTCTGCTCTCGGGCCTTTGGGCTCGGTGGGGGTGGGGAGGG
>NW_004567123.1:35852234-35867052 GCF_000260355.1 Condylura cristata
GCGCCTGTAGCCGCCGAAGCGCGCAGCCCCGCGAGCCTCGGGAGCAGGCTGCGGCACCGGGCGCTGGCAAAGCGGCTCCGACTGATCGGGAAAAGGGAAGCGGCGAAGCGTCTTTTATGCGGCCCCATGAATGACCGCGTCGGGCAGCAGGACACTAACTGCAAAGCGGCTCTAGCCTCCCCCCCAGCCCCATGATGGCTCCAGGGCTGGTATCTGGGGCCTGGGGCTTGGAACTCGGTTCTTCCCTATTGAAAACCCAATCTCTTCGTCCAAAGGAACGCTATTACCGCCGGCCTGGAAATCCATCACAAGGAGGGAAATTAAAAATTATCCGCCTAAGGTGCCTTCTCACACCCCAAACAGGCTCCACTGACTGCGAGTTCACACTGAAACCTTCGATTTCTGCTGTTACTGGTCACTGCAAATTCTTGAATCTGATAGAGACATTCTCTCCTCTGGTCTTCATGAAGCAGCTGCTTTTTCTAATGTCCATATAAATGAAAACGCAGTGCCCCGAGCGCCTCTGCCACCCCGACACCTCGCTGGCCGGTCAGACCAGCTCTCGCCTGGGGGCACTCCCGGCCCGGGGCTGCCCCAGGACGCCCACGCACGCCCTGAGCGCGGCCTCCCTGCTGGCCTGCAGCTCTGCCCTCTCCCAAGGCCCTGCCGCAAACACAGCAACGCAGTCCAGTGTGCCCAGAAGCCCAGGCCCGGCTGCTCCCCGGGGGCCGTCCGGTGCAGGGGCTAGTACCTGAGGTCGGTGGGAAGCTCCTGCTTTCACTAGCTACCCCTCAGGAGGAAGCAGCGGGCCCTGCACAGGAGCCTGGAGCAGTCCCGCGCCCTCCGGCTGGCTGACCGCCCTCCCTGCCACGCTGCAAAGCCCACTGCCTGCAGGCGGAAGCCAGTTCTGTCTGCCCGGCGTGGGCGCCACCCTGGAGGCTGCAGGCCAGTGCGCGGTGTCCACCGTGTGCGCACGCCGGTGGGTCACGGACACGCAGTGGCCCAGCAGGGCTGGGAATGACGTCCTGGGGCGTGCGGGAGAAGGGTGTGCAGCAGGGCAGAGCGGTGCCCGGCCCTCGCGGCCACCGGCTGCTACTGGCAGCTGCCCGGCTAGCGGGGAGGGCTCTCAGCGGGCAGTGCGGGTGGGGCAGTGCTCACGCTCATGCTTCCCAGCCCACGCCCTGGGAACAGTCTGGACGCGGAGGCTGACCGGGGGGCCGCCGGCCGCCGCCTTCTTGTTCTCACTGCCGCCTGGCCCCTCTCGGGCCGCCACCAGCCTCCCAGCGCGGGGACCGCTGATGCCCGTGGGGCCCCCGCCCGAGCCCGGCCAGGCCGGAGGTGCACGGGCTGACGTCTGAAGAGACGTGGGCAGCACGGGGAGCCGGTGGAGCCGCGAGACGGCTCAGCCAGACGTGGCCCGAGCAGAGCCCAAGCCTCCCAGCGGATCACGCAGAACGGCCGGGGCTGCGCGCTGACTCGGAGAGGCCAGGTCTCCCACACTGGGTTCGCTGCACCGAGACACGAGTCCAGGTGGCTCAGGGGCCCTGTCAGACTGCACTTTGGGTTCGGAAATACCAGCAGTCCAGACTGGAACTAAGACGTGTCATAAATATTGATGGAAGCAAAGTGTCTGACTTTCCATGGTCATTCTTAAAGTTAACTTGCGGAAAGTAGACAATTCGAGCTGCTTTTCAAGAAACAAACCTGCAGCTGGATTTGCTCTCCTCAGGCAGGGTGGGGTCAGGCGCCTCATTGGTCTCCCCGGGCCTGGACCCTGCAGAGGGCTGGGTGTCCGGCTTGCCCACCCACTCCTGCCACCCACCTCAAAGCCCGCGGTGACCTGGGGACCAGACCAGAGCTTCCCTGCCTGTCCACACGTCCCTCCAGATGCTAAGTCCATTCCCACCGCGTATGCGGCCTGTCTGGCCCATCATGGTGGGAGCTGAGAGCCTCAGGCCATGCAAGGACAGGGCTGAGGTGGGCGCTGCCCACCTGGCTCCCCAGCCTCGGGGCAGCTAGCCCTGTCCCCAGCTCCTCCCACAGCGCCCAGTGCCCCCTCGGGCTCTGGAGGTGGAGCGAGGACGGCAGGGTGTGGCTCGCAAGGAAGGCCACCGGCGGCTTTCCTGCGAGCCAGAGACGCAGCGGTGCTGGGGGGCGGAGAGGGGTGCGCCCCTCTAATGGGAGTGGAGAGCTGCAGCTGGGGGGGTTGGCGCGGAAAGCCGTGTTCGCTGTCCAGCGCCGCAGTGTCTGAGGACGGCTCACGGTAGGTTGACAATTAAAATGCGCGAGGACGCGCAGCGGTGACATATTGGGCTCTGGTCATTGATTAGCATCAGCCGAGGGGCCTGACCTTCTCCTTCAGCCGCAGCACGGCTTCCGGCCTGCGCTGAAATGCCACCCTGTCTGCCAGCTTAACGGACCCTGACAAGTCAGCTCCACAGAGGAGCGGGAAGTCGATGAACACGCCGGGAGAGGCTCTGCCGCTGGACACGCCCTGCCAGGCCCTCCGAGCCCCGGGCTGTGTCTGACGCGTGCTGCTGGCTTTACCGGAACATGATAAAGCAGAGACATTTGGGTCTGACAACGAAGACCTCGATCTCTCTGCGTGAACACATTCTCGTGTGTTAATAATAAATCATCAATATTTTTGCAGGAGTTACCTTTGCGCCAGTCTTCGGAGCAGCGGGGAGGGGCGGCCTTGCCCCAGGGGCCTTACTAAGAGTCCAGTCAAGCACCCGAGTCAAGGCCCCCAGCCGGCACAGTGGGGTCACTTTCCGGACGGCCGCCTGGCAGGAACAGCCGACCCATGGGCGTGCGGGACCAAGACAGCTCGGGCAGCGCCTCGGGTTTGAGTGTCTGGACCTCTGGCCTTGCCTCCTCCCCGAGGGCGCAGACACACCCTGAACACCGCCCTGGGCTCTGCGTGCGGTCCAGGCCCTGCACCCCGGCCAGCACCCAAGGCGAGGCCCCCCCCACACCCTCACTCCAGGAGCCGAAGCGAGGCAGCTCTGCTGCTGTCTTTCCCGCTCACGCCCCAGCCAGAGCGGCCGCCGCGAGCCCCCCGCGCAGCCAGGGGGTGGTGACCCGAGTGCCCCTGCGCCTGCTGTCAGAGCCCGCAACGGGGACACCACCCCGTGCCTCCTGGCCATAGGTGACTGTCAAGCTCGGAGGCTAGACCTCAGACTGGCTGTTTGCTTAGGCTGCACCGGGGCGGGCCAGGGAGGCGCAGGGTGAGAAATCAGCTTGACGGGGAAATCCCAGCGGAGGCTGCGCGGAGGAAGCGCTGGCCGGGCCTGGGGACGGGGAGTTGGCAGGGACCGTCCGGCCGTGGAGGGGCAGGCCACGTCTTCTGAGGGGCTGTGGAAGCCCCGCCCGGCGCGGCCCAGCGCAAGTCCAGCAGGAGTGAGCAAGGCAGGGGAGCCCCCACCGCCAAAAGCCAGGAAGCTCTGGGGAGACTGAAGTGAGGCGCAGTCAGGGCCTCGGGACCGTCTGGGCTGCCGGCCGGCGGCAGAGGTGAGCACCGCTGGAGACAGGGGAGGGGCGGGGGTGGGCGCACCAGGCGCCTCTGAGCCCCGCCCCGGGCCAGCCAGAGCTCTGAACCGCTGGCACGGGGCACGGGGGGTGCAGGGCTGACCCCCAGCTCGGCCCTCCTTGGGGAGTCGGCAGAAGGGAGGTCTCTCCGCCCCCGTTTTTGTGGAGGAGAATCAGGGTTATCGATCAACTGATTGATTGGTTGTCTAGTTATCCAAAACATGACCTTAAGAATAAAATTAAATTCACCATTTATCATCTCTGCCGGGATACATTAATAAAAGAAAAGGCAGCCTGGTGATTTCTGTCACCTCCTGGAGGCTGAGGGACGGCGCGCACTTTCGAGGGGCCGCTGGGGGAGGGAGAGATCCGGGCTCCCCTCGCAGAGTCCAGCTGGGCGGCCTCAGGGCAGCGGTCAGTACCTGACTTGAGAGGCAGGAAGAGAAGTTCAGGGACTCTAATGGCCTGCTTGGCTGGAGCGGCCTCCCCGGACCGGACTCGGCGGCGGGGCGCCCCGCTGAGCTCGGCCAGAGCCAGCCCCCCAGTCTGCTCCGCCAGCAAACCTGCCTCGGGCCACCGCAGCGAGACAGCGGGCGGCGCTGAGGGGTGACGGGGCCGGCCGCTGGGTGTGGGCTCACACACCCCACTCACCCCAGCGTCACGCAGGTGGGAGCCGTGCACAGGGGAGCAGCCCCGCCCAGCCCCGAGGGCAGGTCAGCCTCTGCGCCCAGCACCAGTGTCCCAGGCGCCATACTCGACTCGCCCTTCCGGAAAAGCAGCCGGCGCCTGCCCTTCCTCCATGCACACACGGCTTCCCGCACCGCGTTGCTGTGAGCTCGGCTCAGCGGACTCGGGGCGCGTGGAGTCCGGAGAGGGCGGGCATTTCCCCCGCCCAGGGCCAGCGTCCACCGCCAGTGACAACAACCAGGCCCTTCCAGGCTCGGCCTGTCCACGACCACCTGAGCCTCTCCTGGGCGCGCCCCCGCCGGGTGCCGGTGGCGGGGCCTCCTCAGGCCCGGGGCTGCCGCTCCAGCCCTGCTGCTCCCTGCTGCCTGCGGACCCCAGGCCCGCGCCGCCTATTCTGCAAGGTGTCCCCGGGCGGCCCTCGTGCCGGGAGGACTGGTCCTGCCCTGCGCTCCCCAGGCTGGCCCTGCCCGCGCCTTCGCCCGGCCTTGCCGCGCCAGACATGGGTGGGGGCGGGGGCACGGGGGCGCAGCCCCTCCACCAGGCCCGAGGGCCCACGCCGGTCCAGGCCCCCGCCTGGGGGTCGCGCCGGCCTCCGGGGGGATTCCGCGCAGGCCCTTGCTGCGGCCACGGGGCCACGTGCTCCCTGGCAGAGCCCTTGCTTCCGCACCTGTGAGGCAGAGCACAGGGCAGGCAGGCTGCATTCTCACGTCGCCTGTCCCGACAGCTCGGCCCGCCAGCAGCAGCCGGTGGTGTTTCTTCCAGGTCTCGCCGACTCGAGGGCAGAGGCAAATACGGTTTAGAGCCCGCAGCAGCGGGGGGACGGGCTCGGAGCGCCGGGCCTGGGACGGCGAGCACCAGGGTGAGCCAGGAAGGCAGAGGGGGAGACGGAGGGCCGCGCCCAGCACCGTCCGGCCTCGAGCCACCCCGACCTGCAGCCCCCCGCGCCTCCCAGGGCCCGACACTAGTGACCTCACAGGAGGAGAAGAGGCCCAATCAAGCCCCCTCTGCCCCCCGGAGAGGCCTGTGTGTGCTGAAAATAGCACAAGGAACGTTGAGCGAATTGCTCCGTTTTTCTCAAGTGGTGAATTAGCCCCGGCTTCTGCTGAGACATCTTGGGCAGAAAGATTTCCTGCACTTACGCCGTAGGCCCTCTGCCAGGGCAGGCACTGGGCATGAAAGGCCCGGGCTGGGGGTGCTGGCCGGCCGTTAGCCACTTGCAAAGGCTTGATGAGGTGGGCAGGCGCACACCGGCCGGCAGGGCAGCAGAAACTCAGTGGATTTGGATGGAAAAGGACGGCGGGAGGGCGGCACCGATCTTTAAAAGGATTTGTATTGTCTGAGATGCACAAAATGCTCCCGGCCCTGAACAGCACTAACAATGGAGAAACACTTATGAACGACTCCCAGTGTTCCGGTGAGTATGGGCCATCATCCTCAGAGAAAAGAAGGAGAAAATACGCAAGACCGATCGCTAGAATGTGCCAGAAAAACCGCAGGGTCTACTAGAGGTGGGCGAGGACGCCAGTCTCCCGTGCTTGGAGGAGTCCGAGTAGCTGCAGGCCTCCCAGTCTCCCTAAGTAAATGATCCAAAGAACATCATTAATCAAAAAGTAAGAGAAAAATTTCTTTATAGGTTATTTAATCATACTCCCGATGAATATTTTATCTGAATTTAGGAGACACCGTGGCTTCATTATTTATGACCCAGTAGTCATGTTTCAAAATCATTATTGCAATTACTTTTCGCTTCTTTACATAATTAAAGCTCTAATATTCCATCTGGCCCAGAAGGTCACTGTTACTGAAAGTTCAGACAAGATAATTGCTAGAATGTTCACTGGATGCTTAAGGTGACGGGGGTCCCGGTAGTGATCCTGGCCAGGGCTCACCAGCCGGGGCAGAGTTACCTCCGTGGCCCGCACAGGGCGACCGGCGGGCAGCAGAGGCCTGGGCTGCCGTCTTCTCGCACGGACAGGCCAGCCCCGGAGGGGTGGCCCTTCCTCTGAAGGGGCCAAGGGCCAGGAAGGCCGCTTGGCGCACCTGAGCCCAGAGAGCAGAGCAGGTGAGCACGGCCGGGCCGGGCGGGGCGGGGTGGGGCTGACGGCAGGCTTGCTGCCCCCGGGCTCCCTGGCGCCAGAGGAATGGGTCCCCACGGACGGAACGCTGCGCCTTCGTGCCGACACCACCCTCCTGAACATCCGCTCATGGCACCGGAGGATGCCGGCCTTACGGAGCATCTGCGCCGGGCCCCGGGTCAGGCGGCGCGGAGCCCCCGGGGCGGGCGGTGCGGCAGCCAGGAAGGGCAGCACGCAGCCAGCTCTGCCCGGGAGTCTCGCTGCTGGCGGCGCCCGGTCACAGGCGACACGGCCCAGCGCTCTCCCAGCACCGCCCGAGGGCCGGGCGCCCTGAGTACGCGCGTCAGTCCGGAAGACAGGACGCAGTCGCCAGCGGGCCCAGGCCACGGCTTACCCACGGACGGGTCGCTGATGAGGGGGACGCTAGCGCCCGCGCACCCGGCGGTGTGCTGCAGGCCACGGCCGCGGCCACGCGGCACAGGCCTGTGCACGCCCAGACACCGTCTGAAAGAGCCCAGAAGCTTGGGACCTGCCACAGCAACAAAAGGGTGCAACTCACACGCAGGGCCCGGCCGCAGTCTGCCCCGAGGCACGGGCCACAGCCGCCCGCGGCCCAGAGAAGAGAGGTATCGGCTGGCCGAAAAGACACTACTCGGACGAGCAAGCGTCTCCTCTACCTGTGATTCTAGGCAACGACTCGGTCAGACTCAGCAAGTAACAGGGAACCCCACGAAAGGCAGAAAGGCCCTGGCGCGTGCATGCCAGGGAGAAGCCGGGAACGCCTGGGGAGTGCGGGGAACCCCAGCCAGCTCACCCAGGAGGGGATCCGGACTCTGAAGAGGGAACCTGGGCCACAGAGAGCCACCTGCGAGAGGCTGGCAGCTGCGCAGATGATTCTCGTCCACAGAAGTGCCGGTTGCAAGCGGGGTGCAGCCGACGCGCACCCTGGCCTGAGCCTCGTTTATCCAGCTGGGAGTCTGCTTCACGGCCTCTGGTCGGACCCACGGGGCGGCTGAGCTCCCTCCGGGCCAGCGTGACAGCCGCTGGTCCCCCGTTAACTGAGGTCTGGGACACACGGTGTGTCTCAGGAAGGTACTGATCGCATCATCCTTAAAATGACCCCGGAGAGGAAGGCTTTGTGGGTGCCAGAAGCGCACACCTGCAGTCATGAATAAACAGGTCTCAGGCAGCCCGACGGTTCCAGCTAAGAGCGCGACTCACATTTAGAAGCAGCTAAGAGGCCGTCACAGCTGGGCCTGCCGGGCAGGGGCTGGACTCCGCCTCGCTTTCGCCAAAGACACGTGAGCACCTGTTTTCGCGAAGGGAGACACACCCGCGGACTAAGGGCCACAACTTTCATTTTTACCACAAAGGAAAACGTGAAAATAAGGTCCGGTGCTGGCTCGGCCCCCGCAGCCACAGTGGAAGGAGGGCACTGCCCACGTCCTGGGGGCACTGCCCACGTCCTGGGGGCACTGCCCACGTCCTCCGGGACTCCCCCCGCAGGCTGGGTACCCGCCACCTCGCCTGGCCTTGACTCCACCTCCATGTGAATTTGTTTCATGGGTCACTCGGCCGACGGGCAGCTTCCCTGGGAAGTCTGCGGCCTGCGGTCTTTCCCTACGAGTGAGCACACAGCTTCCTCTCTGGCTGCCAGTCTGGCTCCGGGCCGTTTCAAGGGAAGCCCCACTTCAGACAGCGGGGGACCTGTGCTGACTCAGCATGCGGCCCACCTGACACCGACAGAGCCTTCTACAGTCACACCTCAGCGGTCTCTTAACTAGGGCTTTTTAATATCCTTACGCCTACAACGCTCCACAGACGAGGACCTACGCCCGTGGCACCTCGAGAGAGATGAGGCACTGGCCATGGCTGCCCCCCTCAGGGACTCCACTACTCACCGCGTGGGCAAAGCGACAGCCGTTATAAATTATTTGGGGTCAGAGCTACTTGACACAGTTCATACTCAAATAAAGAGACCGTCTGAACTGAAATTAAAAAGGCGATTTAAAGCTTATACTTCTCCAGGCTCACTGTCCCCAGGGAGCGCCACTGGGAGCCACAGGGAGCCGGCCACAGGGTGACGAGGCCGCGGGGCCCCAGGGTTGAGCGGGCTCCTTGCCGGGCCGCAGTGTGGGCAGGTCCAGCCCCCGGAGGACCTGCCAGAGGGGGGTCGAGTTGAGTCTCCAGGGGGAGTTGGAACGCCGGGGTTGAGAAGACCCCAAAAGAAAGAAGCCGTCAAGTCATGAGGGGTGGAAGAATGGTGTTGCTGGCACGAGGGGGGCTCTGTCTGGCTGGACCCCAGGATCACCGGGGGCCTGTCAGAAACACAGAGCCCAGCCCCCATTCAGATGGCTGGCCAAAGGGGGGCCCACCCAGGCCAGAAATCGAGGACAGGGGAGGATGGGGTAAGGCCAAGAAGGGTCTGGATTTATCCTGCAAACCAAGGAAAAGCCCCGCTGGTCTGGAAGCCCAGAAGCGAGGTGACAGAGCGGTGTCCTGGCTCGGCCCCAGGGAGGGTCAGGGCCAGCGACGCTGAGGCGGCAGACGCCACAGGCAGCTCCCAGCCCACCCTCAGGCCCGTGCCGACACCCGAGGGAGGCCTCAGCCCGCAGGCCAGGGCGCCGAGTCGGTGAACGCGGAGCTGAGCGCAGACTCGCGGGCACGGGGGGCGCACGGCACCGAGCCCTGACCTCGGGGTGGTGCTGGCAGGAGAGATGCCGGGGTGCTCAGAGAAAAGGCTGAAGGGACCGACGGCTTCAGGGCTGACTACCGGGGGAACAGGCCCGACGGCTGGTCAGGAAAGGCCGGCCTCAGACGAGCACAGAAGAGTGCGGATTTTCGTCAGGAAGATACAGGAGACAATAAAAAATGCAGACATAGGAAGAGGAGGAAGATGTGACCCCTAGTCGAGAAAAGCTCCACAGAAGAGCTAGATGCTGACATCAGCAGACTTTATGGGGAAAGCAGTCATTATAAATGCCCTCGAGGCCCTCCCTGGTGGCGCAGCGGGTTAGAGCACAGCACTGAGAAGCTAAAGCCGCTTCCGCAGGAGTTCGATCCCCGCCTGCCCCAGAGGTGACCACAGGGCGAGGCAGACCTCTCCTGACCCGCCCGCTGCTCCCCTCAGCAGTGTACTTCGTCGATCTGCCTGTTCTGCTCCCCACTCTGTCTCTGGCGAAGCCTCTCGCTGCCCCAGAGCCTCTGGCCTGTACCCCAGTTCTGTATGCACAAACAAATAAATCTTTAATAAATAAATAAATAAATAAATGCCCTCGAGAACTAAACGGGAAATGGGGAAATGGGCCATAACGGATACACAAATAGAACTCACCCCAAAGTGGAAATTATAGAAGAGAACCAAGACCTCAGGCCGCTCAGCAGCTTGGTGGGATTTACCTTCGTGCAGATTACAACTACAGAATCTTGAGAACACAGCACAAAACCACTGAGAGGGCCAGAGAGCCGCCAAAAGGCAGGAGCCGGAGGGGAGGCTCTCCTTAAGAGCGGCTGCAGCGGAAGAGACTGGTGATGACGGTCCAAGAGCTGTGTGTGGAAGTCGTTTAGACTTCCACCGGTGGCTGACAGCTCAACTATACTTGTGGGGTGAGAGAGGGAGGGGCCTCAGACACCCAGCGAGAAAGCACAGCAGAAGCTAAGCAGACTGAGCAGAGTTAAAGGTGCTGATCGCCAGGAAGGAGAAGCTGGGTGGGAGTCAGGGATCAGGCAAGACAAGCGCTAAGTCTCGTTAGAGAAATAGAACAGAATCCAGTGTGTCTGCCACGTGTGGCCGACAGAAGACTACGTGTTTGTTAACAGGAAAAACAGTCCATAATAAAGGGGAGGGGAGGGGAGAGGTAGTCAGTGGAATAAGTACTAAGGTGATCCAAATGTTGAGACTTTGAAGGAGCAATTACAGAGATACTGAGGAAAATCTGTGCAGAAAATAGAGCACACAGGGAAGCCGCTGATGCCTCCCGGTGGGGTGGGGTGTCCCCAAAGCCAGCAGAGGGCATTTTTCAAGTGACACAAGACAGCAAACCTATCAGTCCCCTAATTCTGATTCTACTAAAATCATACCTCAAAAAGGATGGCAAAAATACGACACTTTCAGACAAACAGCAGGAGAGGGTGTCATCGGCCAACCACAGGACAAAAAGTTCAAGGAAATTCTTCAGGCCGAGGGTGGAAAGGCTGCCAGGAGAGGCAGACTAGAGAGCAAAAAGCTAAAAGTGGGGTACAGAAAGCTGCCTTTTCCTCTTAACTTCTCCAAAAGATGCTGCTTAAATCAAAATAATTGCAAGGCTCTAAGCGTGGGGTCCTAGGAGTGCGTGCCAGGACTGCGCTGCCTCAAGGTGCGGCCTTGTAAAACCCCTCAACAGCGGGGTAAGGCGCACTAGTAACCCGCCGCCGCCGAAGGAGGCTCACGGGCCTCCACCGATGACACAAACGGAACAAAACAGCAAAACGCAAAGTTCAATCCCAACATACCAGTAACTGCTTTACAGGCAAGAGCCTCGACCACCGGGGAAAGGGCGGGACACGCCAGGCGGCGTCGGAAGCCAGCCCCAGCGAAGGCAAGCGCACCCTGAGCGCGGACACCAGGAGCGCCGCGCCTGACGGTCGTCAGCCGAGTGCGAGCCACTGCCGTGACCACCGCCGGCGGGGCTCGGGCGCCCCGAGACGCTTGCATGACGGTCGTCGGTACAGCGCCGGCACTGTGTGAGCCGTAACTGCTCACAGCGGAGAGGACGTCGGCGTGCAGACGGTCAAGTTCCTCTTTAAGAAGCTAAAACAGGGCCCTCCCTGGTGGCACAGCGGGTTAGAGCACAGCACCAAGAAACTAAAGCCGCTTCCGCATGAGTTCGATCCTTAGAGCACAGCACCAAGAAACTAAAGCCGCTTCCGCATGAGTTCGATCCCCGCCTGCCCCGGAGGTGACCCCAGGGCGTGGCAGACCTCTCCTGACCCGCCCACTGCTCCCCTCAGCAGTGGACTTTGTCCATCTGCCTGTTCTGCTCCCCACTCTGTCTCTGGTGAAGCCTCTCACCCTCTGCATCTCTGGCCTGTACCCCAGTTCTGTACAAATAAATACATCTTTAAAAAAAAAAAGTATTAAAAAAAAAAAGAAGAAGCTAAAACACACAGGCCGATGGAACCCCATGGAAGGAAGGAAACAAGGAACAGCAGAAATCAATGAGAAAGAAAGTAAGCAATAGAGAATCGACAAAGCCAAAGACTGGTTCTTTGAAAATATTAATAAAACTGGTAAATTCTAAGCAAGACTGATGAACAGCGGGTGGGGAGACAAGGGGAAACACAAATTACCGATCTTAGGGGTGCTGAAGGGAGAAGGGGATATTGCAAACAACTTTATTGTGGGAAGTTAACGTCAATTAAATTAATAAGTTCCCTAAAATACACAGTTTGCCCACGGACCAGGCCGAAAGGACAAGGGTGAAGCAGCTCAGACGGGAACCGAGCCCGCGGTCAAAGCCATCTCGCAAGGGAGCGCTAGGCCGACGGCTTTGCGGGCGAGTCCGGCACACTCGCAAGGGGCGGCCACCCAGGCCCGACGAAACCTTTCAGGAGACAGAGGAGCAGGGAATACTGCCCACCTCGTTTTGGGGTCCAGAACAGCCCAGATTCTAAACCTGACAATCACATAACAGAAAACGAAGATGGCTACAATCGTCCTCTGGAATGCAGACGCCAACGTCCTGAGGTAAACCGAGACCGGCGAGGTAGCCGGCGCCCTCCAGAGGCTCCGGGGCTGGCGAGGCCGGCGGTGCGGCGGGGGCGGCAGAGGGGGCCCTCCTGTCTGTGGGAGCAGTCTGAGGTCCCTCAGCCCCCGCGGCGCGGAGGTGCGGCTGCCAGCCGGCGTGAGCAGGAGAGGCCAGAGGTCGCGCCACACGGCGCCACCCGCGGGGCGAGAGAGACCACAGGCGCCTGCCTCCGCCAGGCCCGGACGCCCGGGATGGACTGGCCGAGAGCACGCTCACCCGGAGACCGGCAGCCCGCGGCCCCGGCCGGACCAGACAGCTGCCGGCGTTGCAGCGGACCCGCAGGCGAGAGGGAGGAGAGGGAGCACGATCACTGTCACTGTCTTGATTCTGGCCAGCGCTCCGTGGTTAAGAGAGGTCCCCGTGTTCTAGGACGACACACTAAGGGCTGCGGCGTGAGGGCACGCGTCTCCCCCGGCTCCGGAGAAACACACGAGCATGTGTGTGTCCGTGTGCACACGCACGGGTGCAGGGCAAGAGACGGCGTGCGGGCTGCCAACACGGACTGCTGACGGGGCTGGGGCGCTGCAGGGCTCCTCCTGCAGCTCTCCGCAAGTCTGAAGTGAGAACGACCCGAAGAGGCTCCCCGCTGAGCTGTGTGGACACTGCACGCCGCAGACAAGGGGAAAGACCCCACCCGGAGACGGGGCAGCGAGGGCACCCCGCGACACCCACGAAGAAAGGCCGCGACTTCCAAACGCGGGAAGGACACGCACTGCTGCCCAGCAGGGGCCAGGGGGACGGGCACGGGAAATGGGGGCGGAGGCTCCCGTGCCCAGGGAAACAGTGACGAGGGGTTCCCAGCACCCCGGGCAGCCTCTGCAGCTGCCAGACACGCACGACCTCCCGACTGCCGCGACACAAGCCACAGTCATCAGGAGCCGCACACGGGGCCCTGCCCGCGCCCCCGGGGGCCAGGACGCTCCCACCGAGCGACGCTCCCCTCACTTGCTGGGAGTCAACTATGCTCTTTGACCACGGCTTCTTCTCAGTCGATGCACAAGTGAAAATGAGCTTAAAAGAGGGAATGACAGCGAAAAACGAGGAAGCCTTCGTGGGCAAACGTGTTTGGAGAGAAAAACAGGCCCCTGCAATTAGTTACAATCTCAGAGCGCTAATGGCCTTTCGGCGAACAAGAGCAGTTACGATTGGTCTCCAGTGGCCTGTTCACGCTGTCCAGACGTAATTACAGGGTACAGCTCTCCCCGCTGCCACCGACTCATTCAGCCAACAGCTAACGTTTAGCAGAGCTGACTCTGGGCCTGGAACCGCGCGCCCCTACTCCTGGGGTAGGGGAAGGAGCCCCCCATGAGCCACTGCTGAGCGGCAGAAGCCAGCCAGCAGCCGGCCCGGGGGGCCCTGGGAGCGCGCCAGCAAGCTGCCTGCGCGTGGAGAAAGACTTCCCGGAGCAGCGTGCACGTGCGAAGTGGCCGTGAGACCACGTGGGGCGGGGCCGCGTGGCTGCTGCCCTCACAGTTCACGTCACGACGCCAGGCCAGGCCTCTGCCCAGGGCGGTGCTCTCTGATTCCCCTGATGTGTGTGAACGCAGGTCCAGCGCCCGAGTCAATCGACGGCACCTTCCAGAATAAACCAAGAGCCTGGTGGTCAGTCACAACTCCCGTCTGCGAGGGTGCCCGCGAGCTGCGCGCAGGGGCAGGGGCAGGGGCCGAGGCCCACGCTGCCAGAGGGGCCCAAACATGGGCGCATCGCCGTGTGTATCCGTCCTCCTCAGCCCCTCCCAAGCACACACGCTGGGGTGTCACACCCCAGCTAAGCAAGGAGCCTGCGCTCCTGTGGAGCCCGCTAAGTCACACGCGGCCTTCTCTTTGAATGAAATCCACTGTCCACCCTATGGCCGCTGCCCAGCTAGAAAGAAAACTGTCCTGGGAGGGCCAGGCGCCCGGTCTCCGGCCTCGGGGAATGAGCCCCAACAACTCCTGAGTCGGGTCGTGGCACAGCTGGGCCAGACAGGACATCTGGCTCCCAGCCGTGCTCCCTGGAGAAGCGCACCCCTCCTCCGCCGGCGACTGCAGCTGCACGTCGGCACGGGCGCGGGCGCAGACGCCACTCCGTCCTTTGCCACCACCTTTGAAAGCGGAGACACTCGAGTAATGAGATGAGCACCTCACTTTAAATGAAAAATATAATTTATGTGAACTAATTTGTTCTGCAAGTGATTTGTGGAGACAGCTTTCTGGTCACATTTTCCAAATATTTTTAACAACCGAAACACACACACACGCGAAGAAAACTGCTGACGAGAACGGGAAGCCTGGAAACCAAACCAAACAGAAACCTTACAAGAATGTCCCAGCATCACGTTTACAGTATTATCAGTCTGCAGGGAGGGGAGGTTTGGCTGTCGGTTGTAACCCTGGAAACTCGCCGAACCGACTTGCAAACAGAAAGAGCCGGCCGGCCACGTTCACGGCCCAGCGGCCAAACACCCCGCGGCATGAGATTACCCCGGTCGGTCTGCGAACGAGATCTAACTGTCGGAAACGTGAAATTTATAAGAACCCTGGAAAATTCTAATTTTAATGATCGATTATTCTTCAGTCTGATTCACCTTATAAACATGTGGAATACGCTAAACTGGCTTTAAATTACTTTAGGTAGTGAGCAAAAGCCGTAACTCACGGCCGGGGAGACTGCGTGGACGCAGAGTCACGGCCAACCTCTGGTCCGCGTAGTTTTCAGCTCGTGGCACCGGCGGCCCCACACTTCCAACAGAGCCTTCC
>NW_004567123.1:35871322-35875411 GCF_000260355.1 Condylura cristata
GGGAGACGTCCGGCGGGAGAGGATGTCGGAGCCGCCACCGCCTTGAGAATTTCCGTAACAAGAGAGACCTCAGCCTCGGGTGAGGACGGGCGCCCTCCCCACGGCGAGCTTCTGCCCCTGGGAGGACGAACTCCAAGGCCCGGCCCCGGCTCACGGCTCCGGCCGGCACGGAACCGAGGGCCCGCGTGGGGCCTCAGGTCACAGCCTCACGCCTGCGGTTGGGGTCCTCCGGGCAGCCACGGCAACGGGCGTGGGGGCGCGGACAGCAGCCCCCGACAGCCCGTCTGTTCTCTTGCACAGAGGTGGCGGCGGAGAGGCTTCTCCGCCTGCGCAGTCCACACCGCGGGCCGCGCCACGGCGGGAAAGGCAGGCGTTGCCGCGAGGCCGGCCCAGCACCTGCCACGGCTCACACGGACACTGGCGGCCCTTCTCGCGAAAATGCTTCATCGCTGAGACCAGACAAATGCAGCGTGAGAATCACTGCCCACTTCGAGTATTCATGCTACAGGCAGGCGTAAAAAGCTAGTAAGCTACCCGGCAACATAAAAGCACAGCCAGAAGAGCGGACAAGTCTGTTCTAACAAGCCACATATAAATGCAGGCGGGAGCAGGAGTGGGCCCTGGGCCAGCGTCCAAGCGCCATTACAGCTAATGGCATATATGCCAGGCCCGCCGCCTGGGCGGCTTCATTCCGGCCAGAACGCCAAGGTTGTAAATGATGCTCCCACGCGTGAGCTCCCCCACGCTCCGCGCAGCCCACGACTGCTCCGAAGGGGAAGCATTCGACGGAAGAGCGGCCGAACACCAATATAGCACATTACATTTAACACAACTATAGACCTGCCCCGGCGCTGTCAGCGGCGGCCGTCTGCAAAGGACCCACTGAAGGACTCAAACGCCCACCTGGGCCCTTTAAAAGTGCCGTGTCAGGCCATACGGCCGTCCAGACGGTCTGAGAGCTATGTGGAAGGCTGATCTCTACATTTTCATTTAAAATGATCAAGCCTCGGGCAAACCTAAGATTCCCCAGACTCGCGAAACTGCTGACCAGCCATCAGCAGTGCAGGGCAGGGGTGGGGCGCACAGCAGCCGGAAGGGGCCCCCGCAGCCCCGGGCGAGGGCCGCATCACAGCGCCTGCCGGGACCATGGCACGCTTTCCTCCCAGGACACGCAAGGAGGAGAAAGAGGAAGAAAGATCTCCATCAGCCCACCGAGATGCCGGGGACAGAGCCTGGTGGCAGGCGGCCAGCCCGCGGCCTGTCCTATGTGGCGTCTCTTAGCAACAGCCTGGCGACGCTCAGGACACCCGCCGGGCCCCACCACCAGGACGGCGCGTGCGGGCCCTTGGCCTCTGGTTCTGCAAACATAAGGTGGCTGGACGCCAGAAGGGACGCCCACTCTCCACGCCAACTCCACTCATGGTTAGACAGAACTAAAGACACATGGGGTGGTAAACGGGCACTGTCCAGTGCGTGAAGTCCCGGGGTACAGGCAAGGGCCTGGGAGTGCCAGGTGAACGATGCAGGCCCGCGCCTGGCACACCCGGGGCCGCTGACAGCCCGGCTCGAGCCCCACGACCGTCGGGACATCCTCCCCGCCGGGGCGGGCCCGGGAGATGCCCGGGAGGCCGGGCGACGGGCCGGCACCAACACAAGAAGCCTGTGCAGGGCCGGCAGCACAGCCGGCGCCCGGCGCCCTCTAAGCCCTCGGCGTGCGGTCACCGGCCTGCCCACGTCCTCGAGGAGCAGGGGCCTCCTTCCGCAGCGGAGAGCGACGCGCCCTGAAGGCTGACTCGCCCACCCGGCGGCACTGACAAGGGCCTCACCGCCGCTGCGGACGGCGAGACGCCCGCGACACGTTCGTGAAGAACAGGCCGGGCGGTCTAGGTCCACTATGGCCCGTTTGTCGGGCGCAGGGGCACGGACACGCTCGCGGGCGCGTTCCGGGCAGGTCGGGACGCACCCACTGCTCACACACGCGGCAGCCCAGACTGCGGAAGGGACTGGCGCCTGGCGCCCACCGCAGTCTCGGGGGGCGGGCAGCGCCTCTGAGCTGTTTGAGGAAGGAGACAGAGCAGGGCTCCCGAGGCGCAGCAGGAGCGCGGCCCGGAGCCCCCGCGTGCCCGGTGGCCGGGCTCCGGCCTCCAGCCCGGGGCGAGCAGCTGGGCGGAGCAGGCCCCAGGCCCTGCCCTGGCAGCACTCGTGGGCCGGCCCGGGAGGACGCACAGGGCAGGCCCCACACCCACGAGAAGGGGGGCCGGCCAGGAAGATGAGCGTGAGGCTGGGGGGCAGGAGCCGCGGGGCCAGCAGACGAGCGTCGGGACGCTCGGGACCCAAGTGTGACCGACGGCCCTTCTGGAGGGCCCCGGGGCCAGCGCAGGGCACCTGTGTGCTCTGCCTCTGTCCGTTTGTCCGTAGCCTCAGACACAGTCTGTCGATGAAAGGAAAAATAAAAGTGTGTGAAGACCTCAGCCAAGAAAAGCTGTGAGAGCTCGCTGCCGGGGTCTTGGAGCAACAAAAATTGCTCAAGGTTTCCCGAAGCGAAAGGCTACCTGGCAGGTACCTGCCGATGGACGGGCGGCAACGCGGAGCTGTTTCTCGCTCCTGAGGACTTGCGAAGGCGGATGACTCACGCAGGCGCAACGAGGGGTCTCCTGGGGATACGGCGCGTCCACACACCCACACCACACACATGCACACCCCCCACGCACAACACACACAGCATGTGTGCACACGCGTGCGCACTTATACAGGACACGTGCACACGCATGTGCAACACACGTGCACACGGACGCCGGCACGCGGACAGCACCCGCGCATGGCCGGCGTCGGGCCGCAGCTCTCCCGGAGGGGCAGAGGGCAGCCGCGCACGGGGCGGCCTTCCCTGCCCACTCCGCCTGCAAAGCGGAGTCACCTTACCCCAACACGCGCCAGGAAGTACTCTGTAGTCCCCAGGGCGGCCAGTGAGAGCTTCTAGAACGGTGCACGGCTAACGTAGCAGGTGGGAAGCAACGTTTCCTTTAAGGCTCGTTTAATTTTCTCGAAAAGGCAGGAAAAAGGAAACCAGCGAGAGGAGCTCGCGAACCAAATGCGAGAGGCGAGGTGGGCCAGACCGAGCCACGCAGCGGCGGCCGCGTCTGGGAGACACTCAGTGAGAGGCCGGAGGCCGTCCGGCGGGGTGGGGCAGCGAGGCCACTGTGTGCCTCCCGCCACACTCATCCCCCGTAAGAGGGACCGGACACAAGACAACAGCGCCAGCGGCGCTGGCGAGGGCCCGAGCAGAGGGGGCGAGTCTGCGCGGGGGCCCAGCCTCGTCCGGGGCCAGCCTTCCTCTGAGACACTAACACTGTTTCCTCAGCTGATTCCTGCAGGTTAGGAATTAGGGTTATGAAGAGGTTACAGCATGTAAGAGTTACCCAGAGGGTTTCCACAGAGAAGGACGCCACGCGGGGAGTGGGGGCGGGGGGCACTGCCCAAGGGGGGGACAGGTGAGGGGTCAGTGCTCTGCAGGACCCCGCCGGGGAGCAAGCAGCCCCGGCACCTCAGCAGAGCCGGCTGCGCTCCCCGAGGCGCCCGCAGCGCCCAGCCTGAATGCTCATGGCGCCTGGTGCCTGCCCGAGCTGACTCAGAGTGTGGGGTTCACAGCCAGTGGTTCCTAAACTTTGGCAGGGACTGGGGGGGTGTCCAGGCAGCTCTGGAACGGACAGTGTCCCCCCAACATGCACACAGCAGCTCCAAACACCCCGACACTGCAGAGAACTAAAGAACTTAGTAATTACAGATAAGTTATTATTGGGAAATATTAATGATTCTGTTGCACTAACCATATAAAACTACACTACCACATACAAGGAAATAAAAGCTATTAGTCATAAAATATTGAAAAGTAACTCACCCTTACTGGTTTCCTCCTATAAGCCAAGAACTGTGCTATGAGCTTTCTACAGTAGTTCATTAAGTCTTGACAAAAACCCGATTATTTTCATGTTTCTGTTAAGGGAACTGAAATTTGGAGAGATTAAGAAAGTTGCCTGCGGGGAGATGGGCAGAGAGAGTGTGAACCCCACACGCAGAGGGGACACGCTCTCG
>NW_004567123.1:35876046-35885133 GCF_000260355.1 Condylura cristata
GATCACCCCAGGGCCTAGGATCGAACTTGCACCAAAGTGGCTACAGCCAGCTTGCAGTGCTATGTCCTAATCCACTGTGCCACCAGGGTGGGCCCGTATGCAATGTTTATCACCAAGCCCGGTATTACTGATATGCACAATGTATACAGCAAAATCTAGGAATTAACATCACAAAATTCTCCATGTCTGACATCCAGGTAAATATTGCCAAGCATCACAAGAAAGCAATTTGTACCCTATCCAAGGAAAATGAACAAACAAGAGAGTCCCCAAAATGTCAGAGATGATGGAATTACTAGAAGGCACTTAACAGAAATTGCTCTGAAGAGCAATGAAAAGAATGTTCCCCGTATACTTGAAAAATTTGAGGTTGAGGAGAGAAACAGGAATACAAAGAAGACTCATGTGTGAATGCAAGAGATAAAACCACAATAAATGAGCTGAAAGATAAACTGCAAGAAATTAAGAGCAGATTGAATTAAAAAAAAATCAGAGAGCCAGAAAACTAAACTACCCAAATGACACACAGAAAGGGAAAAGAACAAAGCTCCCATTATGTGGAGATGAAACAAGCAGCACACATTCGGGTCACAGCAGCCCCAGAAGAGGGGACCAGAGAGACCCACTGTAGAGGTGGGGTAGCTAGAAACGGTTTCAAACAGCAGACCACGGAGTCAAGGCCTCGACATGCCCCAAAGCAGAATGTCACCACAGCGCATCATATTCAACTGCTAAAAGTCAGAGAGAAAGTGGGAGAAGGAGCTAGAAAAGCAGCCAGAAGGAAAACAGACCATTAGATTTAAAAAAGAATGAGCAATAACAGACTTCCCATCAACAGCCATTCAGTAAAGAAGAAAACACAAAGATGTCTTCAGAAGACGAAAAAAATAAAACATCAACCAAGAATTCTTTACTGGAGGAAGCATCTTTGACAGTTTAAGGTGAACTACAGACGTTCTCAAACAAAAGCGAAAGAGCCCCTGGCCGGACGGTGGACTCTAAGAGACGGTAAAGGACGAGCTTCAAGCTGAAGACCGGCCAGACGGAACACGAGGTTGCCCAGCGATGGACCAGGGCCAGGACCGGCCGGCCCAGGCGACACAGAGACAGCCCGCCTCTTCCTGCCCCGAAAGCGTCAAAACACCTGACTGCAAAAGCAAAAGCTAGGGCCATGTGCCACTGAGCCCACAGCGCATGAAGAAAGAAGACAGCAACAGGCAAGACTGCAGAGGAAAAATGTCCTTTACTCACCAACGTGACTAGAAGGTCCTAACGAACGACCACGAGTCCTCCAGACTTGAGTTCCTGTAGCAAGATCACAGACTGCAGAAAGGAGCACACAGCTGGGTGACAAAATGTTTACAGCGCCTTTCTGACAGCGTCAAAAATATGAAATGCTTAGGGTTAGACTTAAGAAAATACGTGCAACGAGAGAAAGCGTTAAAGAAATTTTAGTGCAGCGAGGGCCGCAGAAAGGGAGGCCACACACCGTGGCCAGCACCTGTGGCAAACCTCTGAGCCTGCCGCTCACGTCTGCCTGGAACCTAAATCTGCTCTGCAAAACTAAAGCTTATTTTTAAGAACTAGCTATACCATTTTCATGGATCAGCAGACTGAATATCGCTGAGGTGCCCACTCCTGCCACATTTGCCTTTCAATTCAGTGCAACCCCAATCTACAGCCCAGTGATCAATCCTGTGAAAATCAATAGCTGCATCTACATTTATCTGGAAATGCCATGGCCCTAAAAGCCAGAACAGCTTGGAAAAGCAAGCACAGTGGCATGACTCACGACTCCTGACTGGGGATTTACTACCAAGACTCGGTGATGGTGGCTTCAGGCCGAACACGTGGATTAATGGAACATGAGAGAGAATCCATAAATACATCTGCAAATCTAAGGCCAATTAATTTTTTACAAAGGTACCAAGGTAATACAACTCAGCACACAGAGCCAGGAGAACTGAATAAACACGGAGGGGAAGCGAACCTTGGTCCTTACTGAATATAAAATAATTAACTCCAAATAGATTATAGACATCGAGTCACAGCACAAAATGACAGAACTTCTACAAGAACGCCTCTGTGCTCTCCGGCGGGGCAGGGATTCCTCGGAAAGCACCAGAAGCCAGCGGCCCACGAGGAGGAACCGGGAATGGCGGAGGGCTCAGCGAGCCGCACCCCGGAGGGGCGGGGCGCCACGGAGCACCTGGACGGGCACGCGCCCACCCACAGATCCCACCACGGGTCTGTCCCGAGGGGCACGGAGGTCAGCGGCGGCTACGAAGCGCGGGCCCGAGGCAAACGCGAAACGTGAATGACCCACGCGCAGGCCCGGCTGTGGCCATCGTTAGTGCCGGACGGGGGCAAGTCGGGAAGCCCGGGCGCCACCCAGACGAGGGTCCCCTGAAGCCGCCACTCCGCGCCCCAGGACGTGACCCAGTGGGGCTCCATCCTGGCTGGTGGGGCGCGGCCCCCACAGCTACTAACGCGGCCCGGCAGCGTCTGGGAAAATAAAGACGCTTGCCGCGACCGGCCGGGCCTCCGGCCGCACCCCGAGGGCGCTCCGCAGCCCACAGCAGCTGGCTCACAACTGCCCCAAACTGCGGCCAGCCTAGTCATCCCCACCCCGAAGGGGATGAGCCTGTTGCCTCACACAGCGGCTGGGCGCGTGACCCCCGGGAAGGGAAGCGGTCGCTCAGCAATAAGGGGGCACTAACGGCTGCCATGGACCCCCAGAGGCTCTCAGAAGGTGGCGCCTGGAGTGGACATTTCACACCCCGGCCAGGGCAAGGCCCAGACTGCTGACGCCCACTGGGAGGCGAGAGATGATGACCGGAAACCAAGCCCAGACACGCCCTGGGGGCTGGGCTGTGGGGAGGGGGCCGGTCAGTCTTGAGAAAGCAACTCCGGCCAGTGCAGGCTGGCAGCGCCCGCGAAGAGGAGGGCCGGCTGCGCCCCTGCAGGACTCCGCACCCCGGCACCCCAGCAGAGGCGAGCAAGAGGGGACCCGCTCCGCCCGGCACACAGCACTCCTGAGCCGCCCCGCCCATGAGAACTGGCGATTTTTTTGGCACTTGTAAGGACAGACCGTGGAAACGAGAGCAGCCGGCGATGATGTCTGTGCCGTCTGGCGACCATGCAGGTCCCTGCTGTGCCTGTGTCTGGACTGTCTCAGGAAGGGCGCTGCTGGGGACGTCACCACCTCAGACTCGTCTCCTGCTCTCTGGGAATTCGCCGGACGGCACCCTCCCCCGGGAAGGGAAGCGGTCGCTCCCGCCACAGCTGGCCCTCTGCGGGGCCGCAGCTAGGAGAGGCGGGGTCGGGGGCAGTGGGCGCTCCCCACGCGGCCCGGTGGGTGGGCGCCGAGTGCCGCCTTCCGGGGGCTCCGCGAGGCCAGACTTCACACGGAGCCACCGAATCCCGACCACGTGGCCACACTAGAATTAGTTTTAAGTGGAAAGGTGAGAAAAAATAAACACAATCAGGCACGCCCCGCGAGGCCCTTTATCGGCCAGACGCGAGCAGAGGCCGCGCAGGACGCGAACCGGACCAGCAGCTTCACCAGGACCCCGCGCCGGGCCCTCCACTGGGCCCGCCATCCTGCCACGGACTAGGTGAGCCGCCACCCGGGCCAGCCCCGGCGCCCACGCCACCCCGTGCTCTGTCGCCACGCGGCCTGGTCGGAGGCGGCCTCGGAGGCGGTGCGCGGAGTTACGAATGTGCACGCGCCTGACCAAACCAGGAGAACGGATTCGCGGAGGGCTGGCGAAACGGGTCATTTCCGGAGCTTCCATCAGCCACTCCTCAATGGACGGTAAGTCTGTGCAAGGCCTTCCGTGGTTTGGCGGAGCCACGGCTCCCCTCCCTGGTGTGTTACGTAGAGTGGCTTCCTTCTTCCGCTAGTGGGCTCGGAGGGCCGAAGGCACGCGCCCCAGTCGGGCCCATCGCCAACGGTGAGACGGCGCACTCCCCCGCCCGACACAGAAGGCACGCTCCAGATCCTGTGCTGGCTCCCGGGGGTCCTGGCTGGCGTACCCACATCTCAGCAGCCAGCTGCACGGGCAGGCGTCCTCTCTCCACATGCCACCCTGGGACGGGACGTGCTGGCGCATCAGCTGGCGTAGCAGGGCCCGGGCAGTGCACACTCTCGGACCGCAAGTCCTGGCGGCTACGGATGGTGCCGCTTGCTCGGGCAGGGTCGGCTGACAGGCCCCTCACTCGCGAGCAGCCGCCTTTCTACACCGCGCATACGTGGAAATTCCGCGTGACTTGTGGCTTTGATCACGGCCCCAAGACCCGTCCTGATCTATGACACTGACTCACACTGGCGGTCAACGGGAAGCATTTACTTGGGTTGCCCCGTGCGGCCAGAGCCGCCCAGCGCCCCCCTCCCGCCCACGTCTCCCTTTCCCGAGGCCCACTGGGCTGGAGAAGGTGAGGGGCGCTAGAGTCTGTCCACGCGGAGGCAAACACGGGACACTGACTGGTGCAGTCAGACCTGAGGGAGATGCAGCAGTCGTGGGGTGACTGCACGAGTGTGGGGGTCTCTGCCTTCTGACTGCTGAAAACCTTTGAGGTGGCCAGACAACGCCAGCCAGCACGATGGGGGGCCCTCTCTCTGACAGCAGCAAGCTCCTGGCGAGGAGTGAGTTCCCCTCTCACACAACTGCACCCCGCAGCCAGCACCTGCTTGGAACGCAGAGGAGACCCAGCCCTGACCCGAGCCACTCGGCCACAGGCGACCCGCCTCGCAGGGCGTCCCGGCTCGCATTGGCGGGGCCGGCCCCGGGGCTGCCCTCAGCACGTTGCCGGAAGCCCCCCGAAGTACCAAAGCCCCAGGGCCAGCTCCGGCCCTCCCCTTCTCAGTCCCCTGCGTGGCAAGTGGCACAAATAATCCCCCAAACGAAACCCTGCTCGCAAGGCTCTCCTCTGGGACGTCTGCTTGGCCAGGAGCCTGGACTTCGCTGCGCCGACCCCCTCCTGCCCGCTCGGCCACTCCCGAGTCAACCGGGACTCTGACATCACACCTGGGGGATTCTGCTCAGAGCCCCCAAAGAAGCTGCCCGTGGCTTCCTGGGCTGTGCCACCAGCGTCTCCTGCCAGCGCCTCACAAACAACCTCCGAGGGAACCACTCCTCCCTGCCCTCACGCTCTGCCTCACCCTGGGGAGCAAGTGCTGCCCCTCCTGCTGTGCTGGCCACCGGGAGTGACCCTCAGGAGGGTGCGCCCCAGCCCCGCCGGGCCCCGCCACCTCATGCCCACCTGGGAGCGGCCTCTCCTCCAGCCACGCCCAAACTGGCCTCCCCGCGCCGCTGACCAGCTGAAGCCTCTGCCGCCCCCGAGACTGCGCCCGTTGGCCACGAGAGCATAGCGGGTTGCGTGGCACCGTGTCCACGGGCCCGGCGTGGCACTTAGCCCTAAGCGGCCCTTCACAAGCTGTGACGTCTCCGCGCGGGCGAGGAGACAGCGAGCGAACGCAAGGCAGGCCTCGGGGTGGCCCATCTGCACCTCACGCGCTGTGTGTGGGCGAGCGCCGCGGCCTCCTGCGCCCAAGGAACAAACAGCGACACCGCGCAGGGCTCCGGTAGTTACAAGCAAGGCGCCAGCAACCAACGGAGCTGGCAACGGCCAGCGCTGACACGCACCTCTGCCCGGGCCCTTCCTAAGACTTCAGCCCAAGCAGAAACGCCGGGGACTCCCTGCTGCCTCTGGGGGAATGCTGCGCCCCCCACACCCCCCAACGAGCACCCTTGTCCCCAGCCTCACTCAGGGTGCCTGGGAGTGCGCCGGCCCACCTGGACTTGGCACAGCCTTTCTCGGGGCTGACCTTGCCCAGCGGCACCCCGTGTCCAGCTCTCCCCTCCGTCTTCTGCCTGAGACCCCAGGTCGTCTGTGCCACCTCACCTCAAGCCGCCCCCCGCCCCCCGAGACGGCACAGCTGGTAGAGGCCCAGGCCCTCCTGCAGCCGGCCCCTCAGAGGAGCCGAGAAGCAGCTGTTCTCCACGGAGCGACTGTCCACGGAGAAAGTGCCCTCGTGGCTTATCCCGCCACACCCCGACGCAGAGGGTTGAGGCTATCCGGCTCTCGAGTCAAAACTTCTTTCTCTCACTGGCTAGATTTTGCTGCACAATTTCTGTTTAAGAGATTTAAACAAACTAAAATTCTTCTTAAACACAATTTCAGGGATGTGCTGACGTTCACCTGTTTGTCTCCCCGGAGGGGGAAAACCCCGAGCCACAGGGTAGACGCATTAAGACAGCGGGAGGGCGACAGCTGACCCACGCGGGCCTCTGGGCTCCGCCGCCCTCATCCCCTGGAAGGAAAGGGGCGTGAGTCGTTCGGTTTGGGGGCTTATTTTCATTCTCTTTTAAACGGAGTACTTTTTTCTCACGTCGTTGTTCATTTGGGGCAACACCTGGCTTCTCCCGCAGGTGGCCCCGTGGTCATCCCAGCACCACAGCGCCCACAGCCCATCGCTGGGGTCCTTCCGGGCACCAGTTTTATCCCCAACACACCAGAGAAAAGCCCCACTGCGTGAGCGCTGTCTCGGTGAGGAACTTCGATTGCTTCCGCAGGTCAGTTCTCTACAATTAGATTTGGTCTGTGCTGCAATGGCCTGAGGACTCTAAATGATTCTAGAAACAGGGCATCCGTTCACGATGGCTTCTTTTTGAAGTCAGCCAAATTTAATCAGAATCACAAAGTAAATCACCCAAGCCTAGTAATCCATTACTGTTACAGCAACAACATTAATCGAGCACCCAGATTCGACAAACTCAATGCAGGGCGTTGAGTTATAGAGAGATGACCCGTGTCCTACCCACGCGAATCACAGGCTAGACAGAGTGGTCAGCAAGGCACAGAGATGTGTCAGCCTAAGGAGAAGGCAGGCCCAGAACCACCCAAACCAAGCCCTGAGCCCCCAACACTGCAATAAGAGTATTTGTGAGGTGGATGTGGGGGCGTGTTGGGGGGTAAGAGTCAGAAGGAGAGTAGTTTGACCGCCAGCTCCATCGTTTATGATTTGTTCCAAAATGGCTGTAATATTTAACCTCTCTGAGCTTGGGTTTCATCATTTGTCAATAAGGAATAATCCAACCTACCTCACAGAGTAGCACCGTTAACAGTGAATCACAAGGTCTCTTATGAGAGCCTAGCAATGATGACAACCACAGTAATAAAATCACTGCCGATGGGCCTCCCTAGTGGCACAGAGGCTAAGTCTCAGCACAGGGCGCAGCAGGCCTCTCCGCCTCCCCGCTGCTCCCCTCAGCAGTGGACCTCAGTGGATCCGCCTATTTTGCTCCCTACTCTGTCTCTGGCGCACCCTCTCACCCCCTGCACCCCAGCTCCTGCATACATAAATAAGTAAGAATAAATCTTTTTAAAAACTAAATAATAAAAAATTAAGCACTGCCTATAACACCACACCAAACGCTGGGCTAAAATATCTTTGTGTATTATCTCTTTAACCCTCACATCCGTCCTATGGGGTCTCTTCCATTCTCACGTCACCTTCCATGTGAAGAAACTGAACAAAGTGACTAACTGGTCTGCACGCTGACATGGGTCAAGCAGGACCTCAGGCTCCTGTCTCCCAAATGCCTCCACGGGAAGGTGGGGCCAAGGGGACATTAATTATTGGGGGCTGGCAGGAGAAGGGCAGGCCCCCTATTATGGATAGTGAATGAACTGTGGTCATCAGCCCCCACCCCGTCCAAGCAGGAAGCCCCGGGGATGCCGAAGTTGCTTGCCTGCCGGGCGTATGTGCAGTAGTGATGGCTGCTGACTTCTCTACCGGCCAAGTCCTTAGCCATCTACGAAAGAGTACTGAAGGCCTTCGTGACAAGTCTGCACACCCAGCACTTGTTCTCATAGGGCCACAGCGACATCATTGTGTTTCCTGTGTGATCGCAAAGCTCCGTCTGTACATGTACACATGAAGAGCTATCAGCAGCTTGACCCGCAGGGAAGCAGTTGGGTTGTGGCCATCAAGCTGTGAAAAGCCCGACTGGCCCAGAGGGAAGGCACCTAGCAGAGAACAAGGCCCTGCCAGCCGCCGCGCCCACGCCACCCACATCGGGAAGCCGCTGGGGCCTTTCTGCTCCCCGAGTTCAGTGGTAAGAGGAGGCGCTTGTGTCTCACCTAGTCCGCCGCAGAATTCTCAGAAGGGCCAAACGCTGAGGGCTGAAGTCTGCGAGAGTGGGGGGGTTTGCTGGATAACGGCAGTCGGAAATCAGCTTTTCTAGTCAGTCAAACATGAAATGTAGAATGAGGCGCCTTCATGCTGTTTGACAAGAGAAAGGTTCCGCTCCTTCCATCCCAGATGCCCGCTGGCTCAGACAGGTCTCGGCCCCCCAGGCCCGAGGCTGTGCCTGGCTCAGCTGAATAAGATTAATGATCACATTAAGAGCGACAGCGCTGGCAGGTAATATCTACCAAGTGTTTACGACGTACGCAGGTTGGCGCTAAACCTTGCATTTACAGGACGGTCACTGAAGTCTCTCCGAGGGAAAAACGCCCTTTGAGGGGGGCCACCATATGCCTGTGATATGCCACTCGGAGGCGCCCTGGGGCTCCCGCTGGGGCACCGTCTTGGCCAGGCTCACGCGGCCAGTAGAGCGCACACAGGACTTCGCCTTCTGGACATCCGCTTCCAGAACCGCGGCCCTGGCCACCGGGGCACTGCCCTTCGCCCGTCTTTCACTTTCACTACGGTGTCTCCCTGTAGAAGAGCTCGCCTGCACAGGGTTGAAAACTGTGCCTGAGCCATGGTTCGTTTTCCGTAAGCACCAACTCTTGACGCCCGGGAAACTTGCAGGTGGGCCGGGAAGGGAAGGGCATCGCCCTGCACGTGCGCTACCCGTCAGGCACCCTGGGCCTGGGGGGTTACTAGTCACACATCTGTGTCCCCAGAGGGTGACCCCCTGGACAGCTGTTTCTAGCCCATCTTTGCAAGTCCAGGGCTTTGCACATGGCCTGGCCCAGCAAAATACGTGCCGGCCCCACTCGCCCGCCATCTTTGGACGGGCCTGGAGGCGGGGCCGGCGCTCGGGGGCGGGGCCGGGGCGAGCCCGCCCCACG
>NW_004567123.1:35885919-35920706 GCF_000260355.1 Condylura cristata
TCTCCCCGGGGGGCAGCCGCCCGCGGGTGGGGGTCGCCGAGTCCAGCCACAGTGCAGTGAGCCGGAACTTGGTGGGCAGCTGGGGGCTGGCACTTTGCACACTGAGCAGAGACTGGGCCTCTCAGAAAGTCCTGCTGTGTCTTAAAGAAGCTCCCCCCCCACCCACACTGAGAGCTGGGGAAACCTCCTTTGCACCCCTTACCTTCTAGACTGTCCAGTAGGCTCTTCCTAAAGTCCTGAACTTTTGCTATAAGGTACTTTGTGTCTGTAAGCTGGGAACCCTTTTCTTACCCATCTCTTCTCTTTCAGGATACAGGTGTAGGGAAATCGAGTATCGTGTGGCGCTTCGTGGAAGACAGTTTTGATCCAAACATCAACCCAACCATAGGGTAAGAGATTAAGTTTGTTGAATATACACCCCAAGGTGCCCTGAAAGTGAACCAGGAGAGTGTCGCCGGCCTGGCTGCTCCATCCCCACACTGGTGGATTCCTAGAGGCTGGTCCCCAGTGAGTCTGGAAAGACTTAAGGCCCAGGGAGGCTCGGCCGGTGGTTGTGTTTTCGGCGGGTCATTGTGTTTTGGGAAAGTCAGCTTTTAATTTGCAAGGAGCACAAATTCAAACTGAAACTAGAATTAAAGTCGTATTTTACTATGAGAACATACCCAGACCCTTCAATCTGTAAATAACAACAGCTATTACACCTGGAAGTAAGACCAAAGAACACATCCTAATGACACCCTCTGGGCCCCAGCAGCTGAACAGCTGCGTAGATGGTGTGGGTCTTCATGAAGTCTTGGAATGCCATGGCGCATCCTCGCTGGTGGTGATAATGGGTTCCTTAATGTTGAAGTGGAGGCCTTTTTCCAGCTGTTCCCTTGGATAAGTGAAATTGCCTACAAGTTTTTGACTCAGTGAGTAAACTTTTCAGGACATTAGTCTCATAACTCTGATACTTTCCTGTGAGAAATTAGTTTTATAGGCTTCATGCTATGTTACACTTGTAAAACTAAATAGCCGCTGTGCTGTTTTTATTGCAAACCTCCAAGCAAATGGTTTCTTCCAGTTAAAAAAATGTCGGTTCTGCTCAGCACAGAAGTATTTTGCAACATGCACATACGCATTTGAAAGTGCAGAGATAAGCCATAAGCCGCCCTTCCTCTTTGAAATTCACGTGTCTCTCACTGTCCTGCAGGCTTTCACTGTCCTGCAGGCGAGAGCTAGGTATGCCCACATGTTGGAGGAGTGACCTCATCGCAGGGCCTGCCTGTCCCACCTCTGGGAAAGTGAAGAGACAGGAAGAGATAGCTGGCGTGCCGGTGACTCAGCGAGTGACACACTTCACCCTGACTCAGCCCACGCCGAGCGCTTCGGTCCAAGTGCTGTCTCAGAACAGGGGAGAGGAAGTGGCGGGCCAGCCCTGAGGCCCACCGGCTGCCAGGTCCTGCCCTCCTCAGCCTGCTCTGCCACTAGTGGTCTTGGCTCTCCTGTCACAGGCAGGCTACACGACTTCCGCTCCCGTCTTCGCTGTACTTGTTTCTTTTTCTACCTCAACAAGTCTTTCTTTGTGAATGGCCCCCACCCCCACCGTTGGGCCCCAGCCCTGCCTTCTCGTCACAGCGCGCATGCTCCAGTGTGCCCACCCCACTGCGACAGCGCCCGTGCCAGCCTTGGCAGTCTTGGAACTCTGGAGAGAGAACTTAGCGCTTCCTCATCTGCCGCGCTCTCTGCCCCACGGGCGTCTCAGTTCCACGCTCCCCGTCCCCCAGAGCCACCGCCCCAGGAACCGACTCCACCTGAGTGCTGCCAGGGCGGCTTCTCCCCGGAAGCCATTATTCTCCCACTGAGTGCATGCTGGGGACTAGAGAGGACTGGGCATTTAGACCAAGGGTCAGCTGACTGTGAGTCTCTGGCCCCCTCCTTGTTGTAAATAAAGTTTTATTGCAACACAGTCCTTACTGTCTCAGCTGCTTTCGGCTGCAATGACCGTGTTGAATAGCTCCAAGGCCCGAGAAGCCACAAAGCCATTTTGGCCCTTTTCAGAAAAAGGTTGCTACCCTCAAGGACCTTACCTACAAGGAGAAGAGCTGGCTCTGTCGTTGGTGTCCAGAATGTGCCTATTTGGCGGTTTCCTATGCCCAGAGAGAGCTGCGGAGTGGCATGAGCATGGGGGCTGCCAGGCCTAGGGAATGACTGATTCCCGGATTCAGTGATGTGAGGAAGCACTTGGCGGCCTTGGCACTTAAATATTGAGAGTGAGTTGTACTTCAGTGAGAAGTTTAATAAAAAGTAAGTTTTTAAGGAGTAGAGGTGTGGGGGGCCTCGCATGGGGACCTGGGGAGCGGCACGGCGGTGGGGGTGGCCAGGGGCTGGGCAGGTGCACTGGAGGAGCCGTCAGAGGCTGGAGTGTCTGGGGGGCAGAGAGTGTCTCGGGGGGCGAGAGCTGTGCTGCCTGCTGTCCTCTCCTGGCCCCCCATTTCACCCACGTGTCTTCACCAGGCCGTGTCCTCCCTCCATGCACTGTCTTCCCGCCTGCAGCCCAACTGCACGTGTGGACAGCACACTTGAGGCCAGGCCCAGATGTCCTTCGACTGTGATTTAGGCTTCCTGCCTGGAAGCACGTGTGTCTCACCTCGCCTCCCGTACTCAGGGGGTACCCCGCTCCGCTCTGGCATGGCTGGCAGTTAGCTCATCAGTCACGGCCGTGAGAGCTGAGCAAAGCGCGGCTGGGCGCTGCTCGTCTCCCGCCCGCGGAGCCCGGCGCGCCAGTGAGCTGGGCCCGGACAGGCCAGGCCGCTGGCCGCCTGAGTCACGCGGAACAGGCGCCCACCCTCTCCCGCCGCGGCGCCCTGCGCAGGGCACTGCTCCCGGTGGGGCTGCTGGAGGGCACCTGCCCTGCCCCGGGGCGCGCGTCAGTGTATCTGGCAGCGACGCCTGCTTCCGAGAGAAAGGGCTGTGTCCAACGGGGGCCCTGGCGGAGGGCCTGCCGGCCACCTCGTGGCTCGCAGCCGTGGCTGGCGGTGGACTCGGAGGTCAGCCTGTAGAAAGCGCTGGTTTCACCATCCCGCTCGGGCAAGGGCTGTCACCGGCGTGCTTCACGGCCGTCCCCTGTTCTCGGTGCTGAGACCCTGGCGAGCCTGTCACTCCCTGCAGGGGTCTTCTGTGAGCGCTTGCTCACTTGCTGACGCCCATCTGGTCAGTTTTTTCTTTGGGGTTCGTGCTTTTTGCCACTTGTTTAAGAAACCTTGACTGGGGTCATGGCACACTTTGCCGTTGCCTTACAGAAACGGTTTTGCTTCAGATGTAGACTGGATGGACCTGGAAGTCGTTTCTGGGGGGGTGCGACTCGGGGCTTCGGTTGTGGGGTTTTGGGCTTTGTTTTTCCTATTCCTAGGAAGCTCACCCAGTCCTGGCCCCAGTAAGCCCATCCCTGGCCCTGCTCGGCCTGCAGCATCGTCCTCCATGGCTTCTGCGGTCGGGCGCCTTCTCGGCGGCCGCGCCCCTGTGCCCGGCTGGTCAGCGCTGGGGAGGCAGCCCCCGCCGGGCGCCCTCCGCGCGCAGGTCCCCGTGGTTGGGGTGGGCATTTGCTCCCGTCCGTTTGCTCGTGTTTTAAAGCGGCGTCAGGCTGGCTTCTGCCGGGTGGGTGTGTGAACACCTGAGCTGTTCATTTGTCTTTTTCGCCTTGAAGTAGAGAGCTCTGAGAGCTGCCGCTAAATAGCCCGCCAGTGTTGTGTTCCCGGGGGGGAGGCCGGGGGTCATCTCGCCTCGTCCAAGGTCGGGCCCAGCTGCGAGCGCCGGCCGGGCAGTGTGCCGCTGTGCCCGCAGCAGCGGCCTCGGCCCGTGCCGTCACGGCCTCCCCGCGTGAGCCGGGCAGTTTCTCTCCCACTCGGGAGACTTGCGGAGAAGCGGCCTCCTCCTTCCTGAAGGCTTGGTGAGGCTCCCATGCGAAGCCGTCCGAGCGGGGAGTGCTCACCAGACAGCCACAGAGCGGGCAGGTGAGGAGCCCGGGTGTGGTCACTGTCCCCTGCGAGGCCTGGTGCTGTCCTTCAGGGACGGGCCGCGGTGGCCGGTAGCCGTGGCTCGGGGTGACGTCTTGCGCTCCTCCGCAGCCCTGCTGTGGCTTGGGTCGTCCGGCTGTCGGGGTGCTTTGAATGGTTTCTAGAGGTCCAGGTTTCTTCAGATCTCATTACGATCTTGTTTTCTATTTCTGTGATTTTTGTGTTTATCTTCAGCGTTTCTCTTTGCTCAGTTCTTTTCTTTTTAGCTTTTTAAGTGAAAGTTTTGTATATTACTCATTTTATTGATTTTCCAGAAATTTTTTCCCTTTCCAGTTTAAGTCCCGCCGTGTCCGGGAACATAGGCCCTGTCATGCGAAGCCTCCGGGACCTGGCATTTTAACTCTTAGGGTGCGGTCTTTGTGCGTCCCCCCTGGCTCGTCCCCACGGCGGTCGCAGCACCAGCAAGCCCCCGGTGCGCGTGGCTCTCGGGCCGACCCTGGGGCCTCGGCAGCTTTTTGGTGTCGACTTTGCTCGTGTGAACGTGGATTCTGTCTTCTCAGTGCTCTGCGGTGTAGCCCAAGTCTTCGATTAGATTTTTTGGGAGTCTGGTGTGTGAATGCAGTTTTATCTCCTTGTGTGCTGAGAGGTGCTGCGTGGAAGGGCCGTCACTGCCGTCCTTCAGCCTCTATCCCCGCTTCCTGGGGTCGCGTAGGCCCTCTGCGACGGGGCTGGCAGGCGGTGAGACCGCGCTCTCCCGAGCGGCGAGGTCCCCCGTCGTTTCCTTGCCAGTCGGCTTGGTACATGCCCGTCACGCTCCAGAATGGCCTTCCTGTCAGTGTTTACTGGGATTTCCACATCACCAAGTATCAGATTTTCAGATTTGCCTGCATCTTGTGGATAGGTCTCATCATTATTGCCCTTCTCGTTCCTGAAGTGGCAGATGACACTGTCGGAACAAATCAGCTTAGGTTGTGGTAGGTTATTCTTTTAATCTATCACTGACTTCGGCTTACTGTTACCTGCAGGGTTTTGTGCATGTTTGTGAGACTGTCCGTAACACTCTCAGTTAGGTACACGTCCAGGTTCGTGTCCAGTCAGTGCCTCAGACAGCTCGCCGCGAGGTGCTCCTGCGCGTGACCCAGCACGAAAGTGCTCTGGTTTAGTCCTGAAGCGAGTGGCAGAACCCATCAATGCTCACATCTGCCCCCACGTTAAGAGTTTGAGGGGTCATTCTCTTCCATAGTCGTGAGATTATTCGTGGCAGGGTTTTCTGTTTCTTCCCGTCTTGCTGGGATCGGCTGGGGCTGTGTGTACTCAAGAGGGCTGTGCTGCTGTCCTGCACACCTCCTAGCCGCCTGGCGCGGCCCAGCTGGCCCTCAGCGTCCCTTCCGCGTTTCCTGTCAGCTTTGCCTCGGTGGCCCTCACCCCTGCCTGCTTCCTGGCTTCTGCCCCTCGGGTGCTGTCCTTTGGGCGCGCGGAGGGTGATCGTTCCCCTGGCTTTCAGTTCTTACTCTTGGGCCGCGTGCCTGGGTAAGGCCCGGGCTCCGTCGTCATTCCTCACAGCGCTTTCTTCCGTGGCTGCCTCCGGAGCGGCGTGGTTTACGTGTGTCCAGGTGGGAGCACGCCTGCTCTGAGCCCGCTCTGGCGTGGCAAGCGCGGCATCTGAGCTGGACGCGGCGTCCGCGGTCACCGCACCGTCCGGGCGGGGAGTGGAGCAGGGCTGCTAGGCTCGTGCTCGGCGCCTCGGGAGCCCTTGCTGCCCCCCGCTTCCCGGGCTCCTGGCCGCTCGAGAAGCGAGTCCCTTACTCCTGTCCGTTTTGCAGCCACATCAGGCGCCCACAAATGCAGACTGCTCTTCCCTCAGCGACACCGCAAACCTTCAATGTGCTGGAAGCCGCGTGTTTGCCCGGGCGCTGCGATTCGCCTCGCAGCATGACTCCCCCGTACCGGCGCAGCCGCGCGTCGTCCGGGTACCTCAGCGCGTCCCCTCCTCACCCGCTGGCTTACCGCCTGTCTGTGCTCTGGGTGCTTTCTTGGGACGAGCTCGCGAGTCGATCCTGAAAGTACTCACTCCCTAACAGACAGGCGCGCGCATGCAGATCCGGGGCCCGCCACCCCTTCAGGAGCTTCCTTCTGGGATTCCCGCTCCTGGCAACTGCGGTCGTCTGGCCGCTACAGACGACCTGCCAGTCCTTGGACTTCCATGGTGAAGTCCTGCAGCTCGTGCCCTCGGGCCCGGTTCCCACCTGGTGCCGCCGCCGTCCCCTCGCCCCCTTCCTGTGGCAACTCGTCTTCTCCTATGAGAAGGCGCCGCAGTGCGCTCGCTCTCCTGGTGTGAGGCGCAGATGTCTCCCGTTTCGTCAGTTAGCGACGTAGGTGCTAGGAATATGCTTCCACTTCTTTGCGCGGCTAGCCAAGAGCAGAATTGCTAGTGCGTAAGGTAGGTGCAAGCTTGCTTTCCAGCGCTCCAGTATAAATCTGCACATGGGACTTACCTCTAAATTGCAGGGTGTTTCAGATTTATTTTAGAATGTTAACACTTCACTGTGAAGACAGACTTTCAAAGACAAGTGCCCCCCAATGTCGTCAAAGACACCTGCTTGATAGAAAGCATGGCACTCTGCTGAGGCTCTACGCGCCAGGCACCTTCCTCTGCCCAGCGTCGGGGTCAGCCTTGGACACCCTTCGGGGCCTCCCACCCTCCCCAGGATGCCCGCCAGCGGGCCTGGCCAGCAGGGCGAGGAAATGAAGAGCGAGTAATTCTTTTTCTTGTACACGTGGGTACTGTTTTCCTCGCTTTTCGGCCCTTCCTATAGAATTGAGTTTTCACCTGATGTAATTTCCTTTCAGCCCAGACTTTTTTCAGCGTTTCATGTGCTCAGCACTGGTGGCACAGCGCTTACTTTTCATCTGCCGGGGTCTGTACGCGCCCTTCCTGCCGAAGGGCGTGTTTGCCCGACAGAGTTCTGGCCGCTTTCTTCTCCCCGCCCTCTTCGGCATGAGCGTGTGCACTGGGGGCGCGGTCTCCCCAGTAGTCCGGTGCTGTGCCACACACAGTCACGGGCCTCCGGGGGCACCTGAGCTCTGCCCTCTGCAGCTTTCCAACGTCCGTGGCGCGCTCCTGGCTTCGTCACCGTGCGGCGCCTGACTCGGCGGCGGGGCGGCGAGGGCTGGCGGGCAGCTCGTCCTGGGGTGCGGTCGCCTTCCTTCAGCCTTTCCAGGGTGCTGCTCTCCGGTGTTCCAGCCTCCGTGCCTGCAAGCAGCCTGTCACTTCCCTAATGTTGTCCCCAGTAGGACACGTGCCCTTGTCACCTGACCACCTCTGAGGTGTGTCCGCACCTGCGGTCTCGGCACCTTACTGCACCGGCGGGCGAGGAGTGCGCTGTGGCGCCCGGGTTTCAGGCGGTGACTCCTGGGGCATCTGCTGCCACGCTGTTTGCGCCGCTCGCCTGCGGTGCAGCCTGCGGTTCCGGCCGGCTGTCGGTGTCGTCTCGCGGGGGCTGGTGGTGGCCTCGGCGCTTTCTGCCTCTTACTTTTTCCGTTCCCAGGAGCGTGTCACGTGCACGGGTCGTCTTGGCCTTCAGTCGGCCTCCTCCCCCCCAGCACAGCCAGCCCATTCCTGCGCCCTGTGGGCACGGGGCGCCGCGGGTCGTGCGGGAGGCAGAGGGCAGGCTGGGTGTGTTTCACGAAAACCCCGCTATGGAAGGATGACTTCTGGGGGATCACTGTTGGTTCTAGACCTGCAGTTGTTGCTGCGTGGAGTTCCTTTTCGAAGACTTGTTTATTTTAATATCCCATTTCCATCTAATTTATTTTTTTCGTTTCCTATGCATGCTTAATTCTAGAATTTGCATGTGGTTCCTTTTTATGCCTTTTATGTGCAGGTTTGCCATCTGTTCACTCGGTGTAACTTCTTCCTAAAATTCTGCTCTGTGTGTGATCGCTGCTCCCAGAGTCGTGCCTGCTGACGCAGCATCTAGGCCGGCTCTGGACCCGCTGCTGCTGGCTCTTCCTCTGTGCCGTGCTTCTTGGCACGTCTGGGCCTCCCGCGTGGCCTGGACCCAGCCGCTGCGGCCGCAACAGTGGGCTTCTCCCCTCTGCCGAGGGCACCGAGTCCTCGCAGCGAGGCTGTGGGCTCATCTCCCGGGTCTTGAGGACACTGGGTTTTCATCCCCTCGGCTTCTGCGGTGTGGGCCTTTAGCCAGGCGTCTCTGCCGGCCCGGCGGGACCTGCCTGCATGCTCACCGTGATGCGGGTCCCGCTCGCGCCGCTCACCGCGTGGCCGAGGCGCCCGGGCTCCGCCCCGCCCTTGCAGTCCCGGGCCGGAGCAGGTGGGCCACTGCAGAGCTCCGCCTCGCCCCCACGGCCTGCGGGAGCCGGGACCACTCACTTCTGAGGTGTCCGTGTTAGACATGCAGCTTTACACGTTGCTTTTGATTTACCCCGTCCTGTGTTTTTTGAACTTTGTGTCAATGCATGCTTGCCTGAGTGATTACGCATTCCTTTATTATTCCTAAGCTGTTTACACTAGAAATTACCGTACGCATCTGAACTTGTGTCTGATGCCAGTTGCTGTCATCACGACCCAGCCTGCAAGGACCTGGGTCTGACGCCCCGGCCTGCCTGCCTGCTCACCCAGCCCGCTGAGCGCTAGCCCTGGCGGCCGGCGCACAGGCTGTTCTCTGCGTGGCCGCGCCCTCGGGCTCCCCCCCACGCCACCCCTTCCTTCCCCGTCTGTCCCTGCCCGCACTCTGACTTTCCTGTTGGGTGTGGCTGTTAAATGTCTTTGTATTTCCGTTGGTGTACTCTTCTGGTGATGGGCTGTCTGAAAAAAGTTTTCCTCCGTTTGTTCATTCACCTTTTATTTACTCACACTAGAACATGGAGTTAAATGAATTCTTCTCTGTGCTCGCGTGTGCTTCGTCAGTGGTTTTCCTCTACCTCCGCGAGCTCCCCTCTGGCACGTGCCCCTCGTAGCTCTGTCTGTTTCTAAGCTTCACAGACGGCAGGGGAGCGGTGGCTCTTTAAAGAGCCATGTACATGCAGTCGTCGGTCCGTGGCTCCTCACGGCGCGGCAGGGCTCTGTGGACAGGGCTCCCCAGCCGTCCCGGCCTGGTTCTGTCCCTGGTCGCAGCCACGTAAAGGGATCCCCGTTGAGCTGCTAGAGAAGAGCTCCCAGGAGGACTGCGCGGCTGGCCGGCCCGTCTGGGGAGCAGGCGTGTCTCAACCGCACCGCCCCGCTGTTCGAGCAAGCCCTGGGGGCCCACGGTGAAAGAAAGCCTGGGCACCCCAGGGCCCACCCTGCGAGACGCCGTCCCCCCGCTCAGTCCGTAGTGTGCCCTTCCCCGAGCGCTCGCCTCTGCTTCCCTCCAGCTCACCCAGAGCCGTTTCTCATTTTCCCTACTGAGGGCCCACACTTTCCGAGTCTTGCCCATTGTGGAGGGAAGCCCGAGTCTGGGACCATGAGGAGCCTGCCATTTCCCGGCCTCCGGCTGCGGAGTCGGGTGTCGGTCTTGCTGCGTCCCCACGTTAGCAGGCATCGTCCTGTGACCTGGTGTGTCCTAGTCTTGCTTCGGTGTGTCCAGGGCACGTGTTCATCGTATTTATCTTGCTGGGCTCTTTCAGCTGTGGCTTGATGTCTTTCGAGCTGGAGAATTCTCAGCCGTTGTCTCTTCAGTGTTGCGTGGCTCCCGTCTCCCTCTGTTCTCTGACTGCTCTCTCTGGGGTCTGGAGTTCTATTTCATTGTGTCCGTGTCTCAGCTCTCCCGTATTCTCCCTCCCTCTTCTCCGCCCCGTGCTTCGGTCTGGGCATTTTCTCCCTTCTTCTGATTTTGGAATTGTTTCCAAGTAGTTCTAACCTGATTTTGAAGCTGTCCATGTTCTGCTTTCAGTGACCTTGCTAAAGTTCAGGTTTCCAGTTGGTTTTGTTTTGGTTTCCTTTTCTCTGCTCAAAGTGTTGGCTTTGTGTTTTATTTTCTTGAGCGTGTTAAGCAGAATTTAAGCAGAGCATTGGAAGTTGGTTTCTAGGGTGGGGCTGGCTGCTCGCATGCTGAGGAGGATTCTGCCGTGCCTGCAAACTCCACGCGAGGTGGCGGGTGAGGCGGCCGGCGGCCGACGACAGGCCTTTGCCGGTCCTGTGCGACTCTGTCGCCCTGTCTTGATCCCACGGCACGTGCTCGTGCGCCTTGCTTCTTTTAAGATCCCTTCCCGTCGCTTCTTAAAGCTTCACGGGTAACTTGGGGGTTTAGAGCAGGTCAGCACCCAGATCTGGTCACCAGCCCCGTGTGCGCCGTGTGCGCGTCGTTGCCGCCCAGCAGTGCGGAGGGGAGGCCACGCCCGGACACGCTGTCCACTCTCGCGGGCCGGGCGCAGAAGCGTTTGCCGACTCGTGCTCTGCTCGTTTTCCTCCTAAGCGCACAGCTCCCGGCCCACAGTCTGGCCCTTGCAGCTGGGGGACGTCCACACGACGGTGCCCCACCCGGCGGGCCCTCTTGCCACCCCCTGACCCTCCACCCCACACCTGGGTGCTGGCCCGGGGCCTGGCCTGCCGCCCGCCACCTTCTGCGGCCCACAGATCTGGTGTGTCCCTAGCGCGCACGACTGCAGACGCGCCCGCCAGTCCGCGCCAGCTGCTGGGGCCTGGTGGCACCGCCCCCACCCCCCGAGCCCTTCCTGAGCCCCGTGAGCTTGGTTCTCGTTTGCCAGCTTGCCTTGTCTCTGCTCTCCAGTGTCTCGCTCCAGCTCCCCCCTCGCCGGCTCCACCCCCAGCCCCCAATTTGGAGAGTTCAGTGCCAGTCCGGTCTGGCCGCGCCTTCTCCCGCCGCACGTGTCCTCCCTGTGGGGCCGCTGCAGGGCCTGGCCCTGGCCCTGTGTCCTCCCGGTGCCCCTCGCTGCCCGCTGTCTTTCCAGGGTTCCCGTTCACTTAGCCCCGTCCGCCGGGCTCCAGAGGGACACCTGCCACCGAACCCCTCTTCCCACCCACCGCTCCCGAAGGCCTCCGCCTGCCTGCCAGTGCAGGGCTGGCGCGTCGTTCCCCACATGTGACTGGCACCACCGCTGCTGGTGAGTGCGTAAACTCTTGTGATGGGTCCGAGGCAGCCCTGCGTGCGCTCTGGTTCCCATGTGGAAGTCCCCAGAATGTTACTCTCAGCCCCCAAAAGCAAGCAAGGTGAAGCCCGCAGACAGTGGCGCCCCCAGGACAGCTGAGGCTCCCAGAGGCCTGCCCGGAGGCCGCGTCTGCAGAAACGGTGCAGCCTGCGCGGGAGAGGGCCGCGTGCTGGAAGGCAGGAGCCGCTGCCTTCAGGGGCCTGTGTCACGACCAGGTGCGGAGCTGTCGGGTTTATGGACCCCCCGCCCCCGGGCTCTAGTGAGCTGGTCAGCGCAGTGCGTCTGCTGAGCTGTGCTTGAAGGCAGGTCAGTGGGAACAGTCCCCGCCGAAGGGACGAAGCGGGTGAAGCGCCGATGCAGGTGGCGCGCTGGCGCCCTCGGCGCACCCCTGTGCCCTTCTGCGCGCACAGCTCTCGCGCCGAAGTGCGTGGCTCCTCCCCACCAGCCATAGCTCTGTCCCGCTCATCAGTCACCTCTGAGCGTCCCGCAGTACAGGTCAGCCCTGACCCTCGCTCCCCGGTGACGTGGGCCCACGGGTTCAGGGTTCCAGGCCATGAACACCAGGTCCAGCCGGGGGGCCCCAGCGGCCGGGCACCCACACGCCTGCTGACTTGGCTGTAAAGCTAAGGGCACCACGCCCCACGCCCCCCACTCCTCGCATGCTCTCAGGTGTGGAGGTTTGCTAGGACGGCTCTAGGGAGGAGCTCTCAGGCGAACAGATAGCGGGGTACAGCCTAGAGTTGGGGTGTGCCGGAAGCGCTCTAAAGCCCATCCTTAAGGTATTTTTATGGAAGCTTGTCGGGCGTGGCTGCTTGAATCCCAGCACTCGCCCTGAGAACCTTCCGCGTCACCTCAGTGGAGCAGAGGCCACACCTGTCATTAGAACAGTCCAGAGGTTGAGGGCTCCATGTCAGGACCCCGGGACAGAGTCCAAATACACATTTACTGTGCCGCCCTCACGTGCCCAGAATCGGCACCCAGCAGACAAGAGAATAGAACAAAAAGCAGCAGTGCCAGAGACAGCCTGGTGGGAGCGAGGAGGGCGCACCGAGACCCCTCGGGCAGGCAGCTGCCGGGCGCCGGGCTCTGGTCAGCCGGGAGGCGAGCGCCGGCGCAGGCCTGCGCGGTCTGAGGGAGAGAGGGCGCGAGTGCGGGTGGCAGCCACCGAGGCCTCACAGCTTTGCCCGGCCCTCTGCCGGGCAGGCCCGCCCGGCCCCCGCGGCCTGCTTCCTGGGCCAGCCCGCGTGGCCCGTGCGAGCGCTTCCGGGCAGAAGCAGACAGCGTGAGGGGAGGGGCTGCGAGCCAGAGTTGTCACCCAGTGAAAGGTTTCTTCGAACGCAAGGCAAAGACTGTCCCGGGCGCGCGAGCCGACCGGGTCGTACGTGCGCAGAGGACCGTCAGTTTTTGTAAAAACAAGGACAAGTGTATCACCGCGCACTCGACTCGCACAGGTGCACTCAGGCCAGCGCGCGCAGTGGCCGCCTTGTCTGACGTAGCCGGGCCGACGCCCGCCCCGCGGGGTGGCCAGGAGACTCGAGGGCAGCCTTGCCCTTACACACTCACGCAGAGTACTCTGCTAGTGAAGTGCAGGAGTCAGATAGAATAAAAAGTTAGATTTATCCAAAAGAGGGTAGAATACAAAATCGGAAAACTGAAAGCCGGCGTGGCGCTCGTCACCCTGGGCGCCGCTCTCCTGCCTCGCGTTTCCTCTGCGGCCAGCCGCGGTGGCTGCGGCTGTGACTGCTGACCGCGTGCTGGCCCCATCTGCGCGTCCCCGATGCGCAGGGCGCGTGCTCCAGCGCAGGGTTGATGGCTTTGCTGAGAGAGGACGCCTGCTTGGTGCTTAGGCAAAATGACAGCGAGGGCACTGGTGAGGGGCAGGACCCCCAGACGGCCACGCGCCTCTGTGGGCAGCTCAGTGGTGCGGCTGCCTGGAGGGCTCTTCTGTGCCCTGTCACGGTAACTGCGTCTGCATTGTGACCCAGCATTTCGAACATGAGCGATTGTAAGGGGTATCATACAGCAATGAAGAATTAGCTAAAAGATACCAGTGAATTTCAAGGTCACTGTTAAAAGAAAGGAGCTACGGCCCTCCCTGGTGGCGCAGCGGGTTAGGACGCGCACTGCAAGCTGGCCGCAGCTGCTTCAGTGTGAGTTCGATCCCCGCCCCACAGGTGACCCACAGGGCGCAGCAGACCCCTCCTGGCCCGCCCACTTCTCCCCTCAGCAGTGGACTTTGTCAGTTGGCCCATTCTGCTCCCCACTCTGTCTCTGGTGATTCCTCTTACTGCCCCTGCACCTCTGGCCTGTACCCCAGTTCTGTGTGCATCAATAAATAATCTTTGAAAAGAAAGAAGCTATACACTATTGGATCATTCCTTTTACATGGATTCCAACAGTAAAAACTAACCCATGAATGTAAGTGGAAATGGTTTACCTGGGGTACATGCAAGAATTAACCAGAAATCGCGTGGGGGGGGTTGTGGAATTATGGGAATGATCCCCCTTTTGGGGGCGTAGTTACACAAACTGAAAAGTCAAAGCTCAGTTAACTGAAAACCTAGGGTCTGCATTTTATTGTATGTTAGTCATTCTATAGTAAGATTGTGATTTGTCAAAGCCCTATTTTATGGACACTGAAGTTACGCTAGAAGCCAACTGTGAGAACTGAGTCAAGAGACGGTGAATTGGCTTGTCCGTGTACCTAGCTGGTGACAAAACTAATCAGCAGGCCTGGGGAGGATCGCCCAGACGTAGGCCCAGCCGGCCGGCCACGGCCCGGTCCCTTTGGCCCGCAGATAACGCCGTGTGATTCAGACAGCAGGGTGACTTGTACAAGGGTTTGTCTTTTTTTTTCTTTTTTTTTTTTAAGATTTATTCATTTAAGATTTATTTATTTTATTTATTTATTTTATTTATGTATACAGATCTGAAGGGGGGGGGGGAGGCGAGCCCAGAGGGACTCTCCCTTCTGGCGCCAAGCGCCCCGGCCACGCGCTGGCCAGGTGTGACCTGCTCCAGGGACAGTGCAGGTGAGGAGTTTGACTGGGCGGTACACCTGTCAGACGGTGACGCAGGTGTCCTAAGGTGAGCTCAGGGAGGACAGAAACCTCCCGTGGGGCAGAAGGGCAAAAGCTCGCTTGGCTCAGCACAAATACAGACCGTGAAAGCAGGGCCTCACGATCCTTCTGAGCTTCTGGGTTTTAAGCACAAGGTGTCAGAAAAGTTACCATAGGGGTAACTGGCTTGTGGCGGCCAAGCGTTCATAGTGACGTCGCTTTTTGATCCTTTGATGTAGGCTCTTCCTATCGTTGTGAAGCAGAACTGGGGTACAGGCCAGAGGTGCAGGGGGTGAGAAGATTCTCCAGAGACAGAGCGGGGAGCAGAACAGGCGGACTGACGAAGTACACTGCTGAGGGGAGCAGCGGGGAGACAGGAGGTCTGCTGCTTCCTCTGGGTCAGCCCCCTGGCAGGGATCAAACGTGTTACAGGGCAAGGAAAGAGGGGCATCCCTGAACCCCAAACCTGCCTGCTCTAAATAGGTACTGCTATCTGCCGCATCAAGACGAAACATAGAATACCTTTAACAGAAGTTTTTTAAGTTCAGAAAAGACAAAGAATATAGTTTTCTAAATCAAATACCTGAAGTGACCCGTCCCCTCATGGGCAGAAGTCCACCTAAAAGGGACTGGCCCAGAGCAAGGTCTGAAAGTTGCCACAGTCCCAAGTAGGGACCCATGACAAAGGGTCAGAAATGGCCAGGCCCGTCAGCAACAAAATCAAAATCAAGATAAACGCTGCCATATTGAGCCTTCACACGGGTCTCTGGCCCACATCTGTTTCGTCCAGGCCAGGACCAGGAAATAAGACAAAGCTTCTTCACAGGTCTCTGCCCCCTGCGCCCTCAGGTCACCTCCTGTCTCTGTCCTGCTTCCTTCTCCTCAGTCTCCTCTCCAGATTTTTCTCTTCCCAGCTCAGCTCCTCTGGGTGGAGCAGGAAACCTAGGACCTCCCATTTCCCTGAGGACCCCGTTACAAAGCTCGTGCTGAAGCAGCTGCTGCTACTCTGTGGTGCTGCGCTCCAGCTCATTGCGCCACCCCGGAGAGCTCTGTACTCGGCCGTTAATTGCAGCGTTGGGGACGAGTAGAGACTGGCATAAGTTAGACCGCGACACAAGCTGCAGCATAATCTTGCACTACAGTACGGTAAAGGGAAGCAGCATGGAGAAACTTTGTGGACCAGCGTCGGGCTCTGGGTGCAGCTGAGCGGGAAGGCAAAGCCTTCGGTCACAGCGCGGGGCGCACAGGGGGCGGAGGGCTCGGGCCTGGTGAGGTCGGGTTCCAGGGAGAGGAAGTGAGTGGCTGGGAGAAAGGGGTAGGAGGCAGCTATTTCCGTGTGGGCCTGGTTGGCACATTTCGGCTAATGACGCGTGTGAATGTCTTCCTCTTCAAAAAATTAACGAGTACACTACAGTTTGGAAATGACTGACATCACTCACTGCACACAGTTGCCTGTGCTGGCAGGAGCTGCAGCGGGCTTCTCGGAGCTCGCCCTCGCCCCCGCCCGGCCCTGGCGCCGCTGTCGGCCTCAGGGCGCCCTCTCGTGTATCTGGCCGCCCCGCCTTGCTCCAAGACGCGCTCCGGGCGTCTCGGCCCTCCTGCCTGCTTGTGTCCCGCCCTCTTGTGCATGCCCAGCAGTCCTTCGCGTCCCGGGTTTGCCCCTTCGGCCCTGGAAGGCTCTCTCGGGGAGGAGCTGTCTCAGCCGTGCATGGTATGGTAGCAGACGGGTATCCGGCCCCAGAGTCCCGGCCCGCTTCCAGAACTCACCTTTGAAACCGGCCCCATGGCGGCGCCATCCCGGGCCTGGGCCGCCTGTCCGCTGTGGCCTGCCAGTGCTCCGGGCTCGTGTTGTCGAGCTCCCTGCTGTCTGAGGAGAAATAAAACTAGTCCACGAACCCTGGGGGGTCCGTTTTACCAGTGTGCTCGCCCAGACCAGGCTGTTTAAAAGTTGACGGGCGAGTGAGTCTTGCAGCGATCGGCCAGGCTGCAGGCAGGGGGGCCAGCTCTGGCAGACCCGGCGCGGCCCTGGCGCGAGGGAGGTGCTGGCTCACAGGAAACGGCCTCCCGGCCGCGTGGGGCCCTGCCTACCGGGCACCTCCTGCTGCTCGCCCCACTCGTCTGAGCTGGGGGCCGCCCGGCTCCAGGCTGCCCTTATTCCTGCTGTTCCTCCTCAGGCACCGTGACCCCATCGTGGGTCCTGCGCTCCTCCGCGGAGCAGAACCCTCTGGTGCCTGGGCTCGGCGGAGGCTCCCACTCTTCCCTGCAGCCCCGTATGCCCGCCTAGGGCAGGGAGCTGGCCCAGGACCAGAGTGAAGGCTGCTCACTTCCGTTCCCTCAGCCAGGACTTGGAAATCGCGTGCCTCCAGCCGCCTGCCTGCGGTCGCTACGGGGTTGTTTCCTGCCCACCCTGGGCTGCCTGAGTGGCCCTCCGGGGCACGGCGCAGCCTCCGCTGGGTCCCGCCTCACCTTTTCCCGATGCCAGTCCCCCGCCCCACCCGCAGGACACCTGCCTGACCCTGGCAGGGTAATCCGGGACCCTGTCAAAAGATTCTCAGCCACCTGACATCTCCAAGGCCCCACTTGCCCCGAGCGGGAACTTATTCACAGGCTCTGGGCCTGGGGTGGCCCCTTCCCCGATGCGAGGGCTGATGCTCCCGCTGCCCTGCCCGCTGTCCCCTGCGTAGTGGACATTGCATGTCTGCCCTGCTGTATCTGTCCACCTCCCACCGCAAACCTCCCTAGAGTGGGGTGGGGCCACGCTTTCCTGCTGCAGAGGTCTCCCAAGGGCAGCAGGCCAGGTATGCCAGGACGTGGGTACCTCGCGGCTGGGCTGCAGGGCGGAGTCTGGCCGTGGGCGCCGGCAGCACCATCGCGAGCGCTGCCCTCCACTGCCTTGGCGGCTAAGAGGTGAAGCACCCGCCCACCCTGAGGGCCACGGGGGGACTGGCCGGGCCACCGTGTGAGCCCAGCGTGCCTGAGTCGCAGTCACCGTGGGGGATGGGGGGTTGGGCGGTTTACAGGGTTAGTGCTTCCTAGTTCTTGTATGTGTGGGGAGATGTTTCCCCGAACGCTCCTGAATAACCTGTCAGGTGCCCGAGGTTTGCTGGGCACGGGCCTGGACCTGTGTGGCCAGCTGTCTGCGCCGCGTGGCTTCAGCGGTTCCGACCGCCTGGGAGACAGCCCGGGCCCTGGCCTGAGAGCTGGTGGAGCGGGCAGGGGCCAGAGGTGTGCCCTCCGTGGAGCCCGGGGAGCTGCGTGCGTGGGGACAGGAGCGCCGAGTCCGACGCCGGCGTGTGGGAGAGCTGTGCCTGGGCTCGCCCTCCTGAGCCGCGCGCACCGGAGGCCCGCGCGTCTGCGCTGACTGCGGTGACGGTCCTCGGTGTAAAACACGCTGCCCCACGCGTCCTCGAGAGGCCGCGCACCAGGGCGGGCGGCGCCGCCCCACGCCGCTCCGGGAGGGGCTGGAGCCGAGAGGGCGCGGGAACGGGCGCCGGTGCGCGTGCTCCCGGGGACTCGGCCGGGCGGGGCCCTGCCCACTGGCGTGCGTCCGAGGCGGGTTTTCAGGATGCCGTGAAAGGCAGCCTAGCTCAGGCGACGGTGCCAGTGGGTTTGGATTAAAGAGGTAATAAGATCTGCCTGGCAGAGTGGAGAGATGGCCCAGCGGTGAAAAATAAGGTTATCAGGCAAGTGAATGGCAGCCTGGGAGGTCAGCATGTGTCGTTTGGATGGCAGGGAGCCACTGCCTGCTTCCAGAAAGCGAGGTACGGAAGTCACTGTGCCCTCCACGTCACGGAGCCGGGGAGCCGCCCTGGGGTCGGGCTCCGAGGGGTGGCCGTCGCCCGCTCAGAGATTAGATGAGGGCCGTTAAGGGCGCACCGCAGAGGTTGGGGCTCCAGTGCGGACGGGGTGCGAGACGAAGGGACGGGCAGCGAGACGAGGCTGGAAGCGAGTGGCAGGGCCGCTTCTGCGCCTGAAGCAGCTCGCGAGGACACTGGGTCCGAGCCCACAGCCCGGCGCCTGCTCCGCCTCGCTCGTCCCTCCCTCGCGGCGCCTGCTGGCCCATAAATTCATGCCCATGTTGCCGGGGACTGAGCCCAGCGCACTGTTTCGACGCCCGTGCCGGCTGCGTCTGTGGCCGGCTGGTTTGGGGGTGGGGAGGACACGCCCTGATGGCCTGTTTAGCGGCGCGCTTGCAGGACGTGTGCCCATGTACCCCCTTTCCAAACAACAGTGTGCGAGCTTTGCACGGGACACTGAGGTCCGGGCCATCAGGTCGCCACCCAGGAGTGGCGCCGGACCCTGACCCGGACCGCGGCCGCGCCCCCCGGAGGCCCTCGAGGGAGGCCACGGTCCGAGCAGGGCGGAGCGGGAGCTGGCCAGCGGTCAGCGGTCAGGTGTAGGCGGTGCTTCCGGCTGGGGCTGCTACCTGCTTGAAATGATTGTGTTCTGATCATCTAGGTCTCTCTTTGTAGGGCATCTTTTATGACCAAGACTGTCCAGTACCAAAATGAGCTACATAAATTCCTAATCTGGGATACAGCTGGACAAGAACGAGTAAGTCACCCTTTAATTTACTATGTGTTTCACGAGGCCAGATTCACGCGCCGGCGCAGCCGCCGGGGCCCGCCGCTTCCTGCGCGCCGGAGACTCACTCTCGCCCACGCGGAGGCGGCCCTGCTCCGGTGAGAGCCAGTCCGCTCCGGAGGAAGCGATCGTGGGCGCGGCGGGCGTCTTACGTTTTCTAGTGTCGTCACATAAGTGCAGACCAACAAGCTGACCCAGTCCCGCTCAGCGCACTGTATGACTTGGGCTCCAGCCTCCGGGGGGCTCTGAAAGGATGAGGAGTTTAGCCCATCTCTGTAGCCGCCTTCTGAAAGCCGAAGTGGGGCCTTGAAACATACAAAGTTGAGATTTCAGTGAGTGGTGAGCTGCTGCCGCGCCCCGCAGTAGGGTTCGGTGATGGGCTTGCCCAGGAGGCCGTCTGCCCGGGGCGGGCGTGAGCCAGAGCGGGGCCCAGGACGGCCCGTGGCCACTGGGTGGGCGGCGGGGCGGGGCACGGAGCTGGCCGCCTGCCGAGGTGCGCCTGGCGGCCACCCCCTCGCCCGACTGCTGCTTCATTCCCTTTCAGCAGCACTGTCTGAACAGGGCATCTGCTGGCTGCACAGCACTATCCTGGGCTCTTGAAAGTGAACCAGCAGCAACCAGGGGTGGCAGTCTGGCGTCACCTTGGCGCAGGCACGTAGGTGCTGTGTGGCGTCAGTCTGACAAGCATCACCACAGACAAGTGCAGGAAAAGGGTGAGCGTGACCCGTCCCGGGTGGACACCATGCCCAGCGTAGCTGGACGTCTGTGCTGTGCTGTTAAGTTTTTGCTGGGCTTCTTAATGCCTGGTGGCACGCCTGGTGTCCAGTCTCATCTGAGACCACCACTCAGTCTACCACCCTGCAGAAGCATGTCTGCCCACAGAGCCTTCTGGGTAGGTTCGAGATGCGGCCCGGTGGTGGCCAGCAGTCCCTGCAGCTCATCATACAGGGACACGCGGCCCTTTCACAGAACCCCAGTTTGAGTTACCCCCAGTGTACACCTGATGTACCACCAAGCCCTCCTCAGAGAGTGTCATGCATTCCCCTCAGTCAGCACCGCAGAGACTACTAACCGGGGCCTCCCCGACGGCTGCCGAGACAGCAGGGCCCCGTGTGGCTCTGTAATTAGCCGCTTTCCTGCTTCTGTTTCCTACTTCTGAAATTGATTCCGCAACAGGAATCCTGTCAGGCGCAGGCACAGGGCCTGGCACAGGGCGTGCAGAGGAGGCCGGCAGGCAGGCGAGGGGCCGGAGAGCTGCGCGCCGCGGACCCCTGTGGGGAGACTGCCTGGACAGCGCTGACCGGGGAGCTAGCGGCAGCCCAGGTGGCAGGCGGCCGGCGGCCAGCGGCCAGCTCGCGGGCGCCAGGAGCAGCCGGTCACCTGAGGGCAGAGCTCAGATTGTGGCGCCTGCTGTGGAGGCCACACACGCGCCTCCGTGAGCCGCTCTGGCCGCCTGTGACGCGCCTTGAGGCTCCACATGCGCTTCTCACCTCCCACCCACGTCCCCTCTAGCTGTGGGTTCCAGCCGCCCCGTGGGCAGCAGCTCCTGCGGGGGCTACTGCAGCCTCGAGGACGCGTGTGTGGCCTTCCCTGCTCTGCTCTGACGCGCCTCGGCCGCGCTCCACTCCCCCGCTGCCACTCACTGCACGCCGCGCGGCCGTGCGTCCCCGGGGCACGAGCCCAAGTCCGGAGCTCACCTCTCCTGCCGCCCCTGCGCCATCAGGCTGTTCTGACAGCCCAGCTTCCGGGAGGCCTCACAGCCCTCTCCGCCTCGCCTGCCAGCCCGCAGCTCTCACCCCTGAGCTCTGAGAGCCAGCTTCCCTGGAGCCTTCTCACTCTTCCAGCCCACCACCCTGTCTCTCCCCTCGCAGGACGCAGAGGGACCTTCAGAAATGTAATCTGACCCTTGCTGCCTTCGGTCAGCCGCCCCGCTCCCTCAGAATAGCAGCTGCCCCGCAGCGTGGCGTGGCCGACAGAACCGTGCCCGCCTGCGAGCCCGCCAGGCCTTGCCCTCAGCCGCACACACCTGCCCCTCTGCGGCTCTTCCTCTGCTTGAGCTGGCGCCTTCCCCACCCCTCGGTCTCAGGCTGAGCACCGCGGCCCTGGCCCGCGCCCCCGGAGGCTCCCGCTCCTGCGTCGCTGGCCGGGACTCGTCTCGCTGAGACCCGCTGCTAGGTGAGGGCCGTGTGCCCGTATCCGAGGGCAGCCTCCCCTCGGAGTGCACCCTGAGGGCGGGGCCGTGTGCCCGCGCGTGCGTGGGCTAGAGGCCACACTCGGGTTCTCGGACCGCTCGGCCGTGAGCGCTTCACTGCTCGCGCCCCCAGCTTGTCCCGTTTCCTCACTCGTCCACCCCCGTTAGACCGTGGGGGGGTCTTGGTGCCAGCGGATGTCATTGAGCTGCAGGCCCGCCCTTCTTGGGCTGGTAAGGAAGGAGAGGGGTCCACCTCTCCCCGGTGTGCGCCGCTGGCCTCACGCCGTGACGCCTGGTGTCTGCATCTTTACTGTGCAGTGCCCCGCGGTGGCGCGTCGCGGCAGCCGGAAGCCACCATACAGCGAAAGCCTTTGGGGGCGTCCTCCCACTGCCCCTCAGAGCTGTCGCGAGTGTAGCTTTGACAGGCGGGCTGTCTCTGGGCCAGTGGCAGGTGACTGCAGCGACCCCGCAGCCTGCAAAGGTGATTTTGGAGAACTTCCAGTGCCACGATGGTAAGGACCTTGTTGGCATCAGGGGGAGAACAAGACTGATCGGGGTGATGGTGCAGGCGCGTCAGTGCTTTGGGTGTCGCGGGTTGAGAGGTGCAGGGGAAACTGATGGCACCTTCACGAGTTTTCTGAGATTTACCTTGTGTGACAGGAGAACCAGGCAGGCATGACGGCCCGTGTGCTGTGTTCGCGTGTAGCTTTGCAGTCAGCTTACCGGCCAGCTTCGCGGCAGTGTTCATCGGGGCCCTGACTCCCGGTGCTGGTGCATGCCTGTCTTCACACAGCCAGTGTCATGGTTTCACCTTGATTTTCTCGAGAGACCCTTTGTCAGATCGTTGTGTCCCTGTTTGCTGCCCTAAGTGACTTCGTTGTTAGTGCCCTGCCCTCCGGCCCCGTTGCTGCCCGGCCCTCCGGCGGCGGGAGGGGTGGACCGGCGCCCGCGTGTCTGGCCCTCGCTCGGAGCCTCGCTCACCGCTCTGGCGGCCGCGAAGCCCTTGCTCTCGTCTTGCAAGTCAGCGCGCCGGAGGGGCCGTCGAGACGGCGTGCTGCAGGGCCTCAGGCCGAGTCAGCCTGCGCTTGTGCGTGGAGCTGCGCCGGGCCCGCGCGCTCGCTTCTGTGTCTGCGGTGGCTGCTCTCAGCCCCGGGGGCAGAAGGGAGTAGTTGAGGCCACAGCACCCACCGCGTGCCTACTCCCTGGCCCTCTCCAGGGAAGGCTGACCGCCAGACCTTGACGGACGTGAGCGAAGGCGCGCGGGCGCCCTGCAGTCTGCTCACCATCCTCCGCCGCGCTCCGTGTGCGGGAAGAGCCGGGGGAGGCTTCGTGTCAGTGGCGGCCAGGGCCGGCGCCAGGCACAGCCGCCTGCGCGAACCTGGACCCTGAGGGCCGTCTCCCAGCGCGGCCCGGCAGGGCACCGCCCGGGCCTCAAGCAGGGAGCCCACCTTTTTAGCGCCCTGTGTTTGAGACGAGCTCAGGGCCCCTGGAGCAGCTGGGAGGGAAGGGACAGATCGCAGGGGAGATGGCTTCAGTGTTCAGAGGCGCAGAGATGAAGCGTCTTACCTGCCGAACCACAGATGGAGAGTCGCACAGCGCAGAAACTCATAACCAAGTGGAAACTAGAGCTAAAGAGCAACGCTAAAGCGAAACCTGCCGGACGGGCGACGGGCGGGCCAAGGAAGGAGTGGGATTACTGCTGCCTCGCTGCCACAGGGACAGTCGGGCAGCCCAACCAGTGTGCCGGGGCGCGGGAGGCCGGGCGTGGGGGTGGCAGAAAAGAGGCTACTTTGAGAAAAAAGTGCTGAAACGCACCCATTTTGGGTGAAATATACGAATTTACAAATCCAAGAAGCTCAGAGAACGCTCAAGTTCAAGGAGAATCAGCTCTCAGTCCAGCACGGCCACGCTGCTGAGCGCCGCAGAGAGGCCAGAGGGCAGCCCCGGCCACCAGCCAGCCCGTGCAGGCCGCGGGAGTCAGGTGAGCCCCGCTGGGGCGCGCCAGCGGGGGGCGGGCGAGCCGCCAGAAAGCCAGCTCTCCGACGAGGTTTCCTTTTAGAATCACGAGCCGAGGGGATTGCGCATCAGGTCGGTCAGGTGCAGGGAGTGAGAGCCAGCGGCAGGCAGGCCACAGGGAGAGACCGCAGGCCTGCAGACGGCGCGCACGTCTGTCTTCACAGCTCAGTTGAAGGGCTGCTGGCTCTTTACTGCGAGAACGGGCGTGGACCCCACGGCTTCCAGTACGTGCAGGTCTGGGTTCGTACTTGTGGGTTCAAGCACCGGGGACTGCAGGCGAGAGGGTTGGGCCCCAGCGGCCTGGGCTTTCTATGGGGGCTGCACATTGCACGCCGAGGCGGCCGAGGGACCCCCTGCTGCGGCCACAGAAGGAACTGGGGAAGGTCTCGGCGAGAAGATACGGCGTCGGCGAGCAGATCATTGAAATTCAGTGTCAGAAGCGTTCAGTGGACGCAGAAGAGAGGAAAAAGTAAGAACGGGCTTTTGTGAAGTGAAACACAGCGGAAAGGCGCCCGGCCAGCGAGTACACGTGTGTGAAGGGCTGGCGTCCACTCGGAAGGCAGGCGGCCGGCTGGGAGAGGGCGGAAAACGATGCTGTGAAGTCAGAAGCCGTAGAACACCCCGTGGCTGCCCAGGGGAGCAGACCCGCCCGGCGACTGCCCAGGGAGGGCGAGGCACTTTCAGAGCTGCTGGCCCGTGGGGTCGCCTGTCCCGATGCTCCCCTGCCGGCACACGCACTTGTCCCTTTCGGGCTGCAGGCATTTGAGCAGACGCACAGCTCTGCGCTCTCCGTGGGCTTCAGCTTACAACTTTGAAGGCAAAAAGCAGCCCAGGGGCGTGTGCAGGGAGGGAAGGACACGGAGCCCGCCCTGGGGGCTCCCAGCCGCTGCCCTGCCTGGCGCTGGCTCTTCTTTCTTCTTTCCGTTGGCAACACTCGCACAGTGGAGCCGGAAGCCGCTCGGGGCTGGGTGTCTGCAGGATGCGACCGTTTCCTGGCCGCGGCTCTTCTCAGTACATCCACCCGCTAGGTGTGCTAGAGCCACAGACGTCTTGACCACAGCGGCCACAGGCAGCCGCGCCGCACGCCCAGAGCTGTTCAGCAGTGACCGGCTGGAGGCAGGTCTGATGGGAACCACCCGCCGCCGTCGTCCTGCCCGCGCTGAGGTGCCAGCCTCGCAGATGCGCCCGCGCCTGGCTCCCAGCCCCGCTGGTCTGTCCTAGGTGAAGTCACACCCGCCCGCGCGCTGAGCCCCGGACAGCGGGCTCTGGACGCGCGTAGGCCCTAGCTGCGGGAACCTCGCACGAGGACCTTTCTCACCAGTCCCTGCTGAAGGGCTGGGGTCACACGGGCATTGTGCCCTCGCGGGTGTCCACCAGCCGCTCTCCTTTGTGAAGCTCACGCTCCTGCCGGCGCCACGGCCGCGCCTCAGGCGCCGGCCCGCTGTCAGTGTGCGCACAAGGCCGGGTGCTGGGCCCGGCGGCGGAGAGGGCAGAGGCCCCACGTGGCAGGGCCCTCGTCTGCGCAGGGTGGCCTGCTCGCAGGGAGAGGCTCCCCGCGGCTCGTGCCAGCGGGACCAGCCACCCGGGCTCGGCCTCCCAGCCGGTCCCCTTTCCTCCCGCCACCCCCCAGTTCTGAGTCAGGGTGAGGTGGGGCGGGTGGAAGGAGCTGTGCGCACCCCGCTAACGGCGCCGGTGAGCCCGGGCGGTGCCGCCCTGGGGTCCGCGGGAGGGTCCTGAGAAGCCAGCGGCACGCCGGCCCCGCCGGCGGCCGCAGCGGTGTGCAGTTTGTCGCTCTCCCTCAGAGAGAGGGTCACCTCCTTGACCCTCTGGGGAGCCAGTGGCGGGGGCTTGACGCGTGCGCCCCGGGACGGAGCCTTGGCTGGCGCGGTCGCCCCGTGGCACCCCGTGCGGTGCCTGGAACGCTGCTCCGAGCCGTTTCTGAAAAGCATCTCCGGGTGGCGTGAAAAGCTTTGCCCTTGTAGGCGCTGGTTCCCTGGCGTCCGCCACACGCGCCCTCGTGCGGGGACAGCCGCAGAAAGCCGGCAGGGCGCGCGTAACCCTTCTCCTGTTGTTCCCGTCTGCAGTTCCGCGCCCTGGCGCCCATGTACTACCGCGGGTCTGCGGCCGCCATCATCGTGTACGACATCACGAAAGAAGTAAGGCTCCGCGTGCTCGCGCCCCGGCGGCTCCCCGGGCAGGCCGGGTTCCCAGCCGCCTCCCTCTGTGTTACAGGAGACGTTCTCCACGCTGAAGAACTGGGTCAAGGAACTCCGCCAGCACGGCCCGCCCGACATCGTCGTCGCCATCGCGGGGAACAAGTGTGACCTCGTCGACGTCAGGTGAGGGCGCGGCTTGTTGCGGCCCTCGCCGGGCACGCCTGAGGGAAGGGTGGCGCTCGTACGTTGTCCCTCTCCGCGTGTGGCTGCGTTCCTGCATTTTCAAGCCGGAGTGAAGACTCCGGGCGTTTAGGTCCGGTGAGGTGACCCCTGCAGGCGGGTGTGCGCCTGACCTAGCCCCGCTGCGTCGTGCTTGGCCTTGTCTGAGGCCAGCTCGCCGCGGTGCCCGCGACCCGGTGCTCGCGTGGAAAGCGCCTCTCCAGGAGGGCCAGGCTAGCGGCCACTTCTTCGGACTGCTCCGTGACCCCACAGGCGGGAGCGCTGCTGGGGCCGGCTCCCCACCCGCGGGGCTGTCCCCTGCACGTCACGCTGGGACACGGATGCCGTCCTGCTTTGCCGACCGTGGAGGTGGTGGCACTGGGTGGACCCCGCTGGGCCTCAGTGACTGGCCATTGGGAGCCCGCGTCACCCTGAGTCTGCTGAGTTACTGGGGAGGGGCGGTGACGTTGAGACCTGGCGTGCTCTGTTTCCTTCCAGAGAGGTCATGGAGAGGGATGCCAAGGACTACGCCGACTCCATCCACGCCATTTTTGTGGAGACCAGCGCAAAAAACGCCATCAACATAAATGAACTCTTTATAGAAATCAGTGAGTAGCTCTTGCTTTGTGGGTCTCCTCTGTGCAGAGCGGCTTAAAAGAGGATTGTTTTGCTGAGTAGAATTCCCGCCTCGTGTGGAAGAGCCTAGTCCCGGTGCTGCTCTCAGAGGAGTCCGACTTGAGAGTGTCGGAGAGGCGGCCGGTCGTAGACCGCCGGAGACCGCATTCCTCCAGGGCACCGCTGCTGGGCAGTAACGTGCGGGGCCTCGGGGTCCTGGGGCCGCCGTGCCTCCCGCCGCCTCTCTGCAAACGTTTCAGTTCGTTGTCCAGAGTCGCTGAAAACCAGCAGGATCAGTGCGGGGAGCTGGAATGCTTGTGGTCCCCCTGCCAGAACGCCCCTCCCTCCCTGCCCTCTCCCGAGGCCCCGGCATGACGACGCCAGGTGGGCAAGAGGCTGCAGCCGGCCTTTGGGGTCCTCCACAGATGGTGTCCACGTGTACGCACTTCGTTCAGTGTCCTCAGAATACTCACTGAGGACAGTGGCGGGCTCGGGGGCGGCGGCAGGTGCAGGGTGGGCAGGCGAGGCCTGGCAGTGAGCCCGAGCTAAGCGGGTCCTTTCAGGTGGGAAGGAAGCCATGTCTGCGGTGGGCGGGGAGGCCCTGCGGAGGGTGCCGGTGTGCTGGGGTCAGGCCTGCGTGTGGGGCGGGAGGCCTCGGCCCCGGGACAGTCTCGGGACCTAGGCCGCAGAAGCTGGAGGCACTCCTGTCCGGCCGAGGACAGGGCCTGAGCTCCCGGGGAGAGGCGGGAGGCAGCGCAGTGGGCAAACCACCTCGCAGGCAGCAGCGGGCTCCGGGTGTACCCACACGACTCCCAGCGGCAGCTCCGGCAGCCAGGCCACGCTGCCATGTCGGCCCCTGGCCGGAGCCTGCGGGACCACTGGATCTCTCGAGGTGGTTCAGAGGCCAGAGCTCTGGATTTTGTGTGACCTGTCCCACTGTGCAGTCACCGCTGGCCCTGGCACGGCGGCCCTCCATGCAGGCCCCGGCCTGCCGCCAGTGCGGCCGCGACTGCCTGCCGGCTGCCTCCCACGCCCGCCTCTCGGCCTGCAGTGTGCTCTTCTGCCTTCCTGGGCAGCCGAGAGGCGGGAAATGCATCCCGACAGGCAACAGGCCAGTCAGGAATTTTCCACACAGGCCTGCCTGGTGGGTTAAAGTCTCAGCTCTATCAAGCTGTCCCTGAGTTCGGTCTCGGCCAGGGAGTGACCCCTGGGCGCAGCAGACTCTCCCCTCAGCAGTGTGTCTCAGTGGGTCGGCCTGTTCTGCTGCCCACCCTTTGGTTTTGCTCTGTTTAGTTATTAGATTATCTGTCCTTGAGGCTCAGCTGGCTTGCAGTGCTGTGTACGTTTTAGATCTAGAAAGGAACCTTCACATATATGTGACCGCACCACCCCCACTGCCAGGCAGCCAGAGGCTCTCCACCTGGTCATGCTGAGAGATGCTTGCGCTCGCTTTTCCACGTCTTCAGAATACCTCGGGCCAGGTGTTAGGCTGAACAGATACTAGAAATCAAAGGTGGGAAAATGGGGCTGCTCCCGCCAAGCCCCTGGGCCCATTTAAGGGACTCTGTTGCGTAAGGAAACCCAGGGGCGTGCTCTGGGGCCCTGACTGTGGGCAGCTGGAGGCTCTTGGCAGAGGGAGGGTGTCGGGGAGCCTCTGACCGGAAGCGGCCCAGAGCAGCTGGGCGCGTGGCTGGCTGATGGGAAGTTCTCTGGAAATTGGCGCTCTGCGCCCCAGAGCGGCAAGGCGAAACCTGCTCTTCCTCATGCGTGTCGGTGACCAGAGCAGCTCGGACTCCACAGGGCAGGTTGGCAGCATCTGCCCACATTAATCGCACGTCCTCCTTGCGTTTCTGCCGCCACAGGCCGCGTCGTGTACGTGCCCAGGGGGCATAGCGTGACCCAGCGCCTCCGCGTGTGCTGGTTCAGCCTGCACGCTCACAAGTTCACAGAGGTGGTTTCTGTGCCATTAATAACATCGAAATATTGGAAGCCATCTAAGTAATCCGCGACCCAGGGAGTGGGGAAGGCTCAGGCCCTGCACCTGCCGCAGTGCCACTTGGGCGCGGGTGGCCCCCGGCAGGTGGTGCGGAGCAGCCAGGGCAGCAGGAGGCGTGCTGGGCCGTCGGCCCCGACGGGCTTCTGCCCCCGACGAGGGGGCGGCAGGCTTCGCTGTGGGCACACGCCACGTGGTGCGTTTTTCTTGTCTTAAACTTCCACTAGGGCTTGTCATAGTCTTGTTTGGAAGACTGTTAGGCCTGGAACAGGAGCAGGGTGTTAGCGGGGAAACGCATGGCCTCCTCCAGAAGCCAGGTTAAGGGTGATGTGCCCGTGTGAAAGCCCGCACTGCGACCGATGCCCCACGGGGCCCCTGGCCGCCTGTTCACGTGTGGGGCACGGGTGCGCTCAGCCCTCTTTGTCTGCGTGCAGCCTGTCACTTGCTCTGCAGAGCTGTGGTGTCTGTGCAAGAGCGGGGTCGGAAGGTAACCCCTCCCCGCCTCTCCCCTTGCTCTAGGCCGGAGAATCCCCTCCACGGATGCCAGCCCGCCGTCCAGCGGCAAGGGCTTCAAGCTCCGCAGACAGCCGTCAGAGCCCCGGCGAGGCTGCTGCTGACCCTCCGGCCCGGCGGCGAGTGGTGGCCCGGGGCGCCCGAGGGCCGGGGCCCGTCCGGGTCTTCTCTGTGCAGAAGGGGTCCACAGACATCGACGGCTGTGCTTCCTCGGAAGACCGCGGCTGTGACGCGTCAGCCGGACACTGGCGTCACGTAAAGACTCCCTGCCGTAGGAGGGCACGACGTCGTCGGCTTCAGACCTTGCGGGAAAGGAATGCGGGACTGTATGACTGGTAGGGCCAAATTGTTGAGTAGTTTTGTAATCAAGATTTCATGTAACGTGTACAGGGAAAATTAGCACTTTCATGGTTCTTGAGGGAAAAAAGACCTTGTGAAGAGATGATCACCTCCTTGGTCCCATCACCACAGCTACTGGGAATCGTGTCGTTTAAAATGCGGTGGCCGTCACGGGTGGGGGGATGGCAGTTATTGCTTGAAGCGGGTCACGGATGGGCCTGGTGGAAACGACTCCTCCCCGCCACCCTGGGCACTTTCCGTGAGCGCGTCATCCCCGCGGGGCAGCGGCCAAGCCCAGTGTGCCCAGCGGCCTGACCTGCCGCACAGACGCCCCTTCCGCTGTTGGCAGCTTCCGGACACCCTTGTGAGCAGGGTGGTGGCGGAGACGCTGCCCAGAGTAGGCCGGACTGCATATGTCTAAGCATCTCGGCGGTGGCCTGCCAGAGAAGAAAGGGAGCGAAGGCAGAGGGGTGGTGGACAGCTGGCCGTCTCTCCCCTGCCCGGGACCTTCCGGTGGGAAGGACAGTTACCTGTTGCTTAGCGTATGTAAGCTGCCGTCTGCTCTCACGAGCCCACTGCTTAGAGGCCATAACTGACGGAAGTACAGGAACGAGCCGTCACTCCAGCAGCCCACCACGCTCCGCCGGCCCGGAGGAGCCGGGCGTGCGCGGCCCGAGCCCCGAGCCCGCCTCTGCCCCCGTCGGGACCGTGGCAGAGACCTGCGGGCGAGCCTGGCTGGCCCTCCCTGCCTCGGGGGATGGCTTGCTCCGGCGGCCGGCTCCAGCCCCTTTCCTGCGCTGGGTGGCGAGTTCCCTTTAGCTTGTAGGGCGTCCTCAGACACACTGCTCCGAGAGCTTTCCTTGTTACTGGCCAGCTTGTCTCTCCGTCCAGTCCCTGCCTCGGCTAGTGGTGACAGTCTTTTCCCTCAGGGAGCCTAAGGAGGTTTTTAATATAATCTGAAAATAAAGCACTGAAGTGAAGTTGGTGAGAATCTGTTCCTGGTCTAATTTGGCACCCTTCCAACCCGGGCATTGTGGGGCAGGAAACTCACACGATCCCTGGGCAGTGAAGCAGCTTGAATTTCAAACTAAGTGGTGTTTTCAGAGCTGTCCTTAAGTCCAGCAGTAGAAACTTTTAAAAGTAACGGTAGCTTCTGTGTGCCCCCTCTTAATCTGGATAGATTTTAATGGGAAGATTCTAACAGATTAAGCGAAAAGCTATTCCCTCTTCCCAGGCGTCTGTCTTAAGCCTTTGAAATTGCTTCTGCCGCTGCTGCAGCTCGTGGAAGCCGCGGCGTGGCCTGTGGACAGCGCGTGGCTGCTCCAGCCCAGCCTCCTCCCTTCCACGCCCTCAGCCAGCTCGTGGGCAGCGGTGGCCCCGCGGGCGGGACTCTTCCCACAGAGATGTTTGATCTATTCGAGCCGTCAGGGCGTCTGGCCACTGCCCTGGTGTCCCGAGATGGCCGCTCCCCAGGCCTCTGTCCCTACGGCAACAAAATAAAAACAGGTGTCTTGACTCCCTACCCAAGAGCTGTGGGTGCTAGTGTGACCTGTCTCCCACCTAGAGAAGACGCTGATCGGTGACCCTCATGGCTCTTGCACCAGCCCATCAGCCAGTGTGACGCCTCACAGCCTCGGGGCGCAGAGGGAAGGCGGGTGCCCTCCGCCACCGGCTGCCCCAGCTCGGGCTGCAGGGCCACGTGCTTCAGGGTCAGCCCGGCCGGCCCCTGCTGCCTCTCACGCAGCTTCTCAGGGCGACTTCTTGCTCCGTCGGCGTGCAGAGGCCGGTTCTGTGGGGTTTGCGTCGCGGGCTTGAGCACAGGACCACCGAGTGGGGCGCGTGCGGCTCCCCCGCTCCAGTGTGTCCGGGGCCGGTCTCAGAAAGGCCCGCTGCCCTCCTGTGGCTCCCGCTCGGCGGCTCCCCACGTTTCCACCCATCGTCCAGACTAGGCGAGAGCGGAGCAAAGGCCTCGTCACCGACGCGCTGTGCCGAGGCGCGCAGAGGATGGGACTGTCCCCGCGGTGTTCTCTTCGGAGCCCCTTTGGGGCCTGGGCCTGCCGAGCAGTGGCCGCGCGCTCTGTTTCTCGCTCCGAGGGGAGGCGCGAGGGGAGGCGAGGGCTCCAGGGCGCGGTCGCCCCGGCAGCCCTGCCCAGCCCCTTAGGGTGCAGGGCCTTCTGGGAGTCAGGGGGGGCGGCGCCTGGCTCCTGGGGCGCCGTCGGCCCCAGTGCCTGCCTGTCTCGCACGTGTTCTGGGGTTCTGTGAGAACGCATTAACTATCAGCTGGTGATTTAAAGTAAGAGTCCGCCTAAGTGCCCTTCACTGGAAGCTCTTTCAGAAGCACTGGGGCCTCCGGCCCCTCGCGCGCCTCCCTCCCCTGCCACTCCGCCCCGCCGGGACAGAGCCGGACAGTGTCAGCACAGCCGCCAAAGTGCCCGCCAGCCGGAGCCCGCGCTCCGTGGGCCGGGTCCGCGTCGGGCCAGCTCCCCTCGCTTCGGAACATGTGAGGGGAAGAGGCGCACGGCGTTCCGCTTGGGACTGCTCGGTCTTGGGTGTAGCTCTCGTCTGTCCTCGAGGAAGAACACGGGCCCAGGAGGCCCTCTGAGTCAGACTGGGCGTGCAGTGACGGCCGCCCTGGAGCCGAGGGGCCCAGAGCCTCCGCACAGCTCTGTAGGGGCCGCTGTGGTGTCCAGCCGGGCAGGCCTGTGCGAGCCGCCGCTGTGCGGCTGGCGCCTGAGCCCGGCCTTGCAGAGGCACGAGCTGCTCAGAGAGCGCTCAGGAGGATTCTGTCCGTGCTCTTCAACACCTTTTCACTTGTTTTTTCTGACCACACTGAGAGCACAGTCCGTGGCCCTGTGTCTGTGAGGTCAGGCAAAGGTCCCCGCGCTCTCGGCTGTCTGCAGGAGCCGGTAGAATCGTGAGAGCCTTCCTTCGAGGTGGAGGGAGGTCCTGCGTGTGCCTTTGCTCTGCCCTCTACTGGTACCTGCTGTCGAACCCTTGGGGGAGGGTGGCCCACAGACCCGTCAGCTCTCCTCTCAGCTCGGGAAGCTGCCCGTATCCCTCCTCGCTGCAGTAAGGGCTGAAGGCCAGCGCGAGGCTAGGCAGTGCGGACCTGTAAACACGTCCTGACTTTCCGTCGCTGAAAGGGACGGGGTGCTGCCGCCGGCTGGGGGCGTCTGCCTCCTGGCACGGCCGGGGGGATCCGGAACAGCCTCCCTGGGTGAAGGCGGCGCGCTCTGCCATCCGGAGAGCCGGTCTGACACAGATGTGAGGACAATTCAAGGTGATGCTTAGGAGATTTGCTTTTACTCTGGCAGTGAGATTAAAAGTCGCTGCGTGACAGGTGTGTGCAGCGGTAAACATGATCAGGAAAGGAGGGGGGGTGGCCCGGGACCCGGAGCTCTACCCGCTTCTGCAGCATCGGTTCCTGTCTTGACTTCGGTAATGGAAACCCAGGCAGTTTGATTGTCCGATTTGCAAGAAACAGGAATGGAATTCGGGGCATTTTTCCTGTTTTATGTGCAAATGGAAACTCTAAAAAACATTAGAAGGGTGTGATTACATTTTTCAGGAGCCCTGAAAGGTGAGCGAGGGCCCTGTCAGAATGACGCTTCCTTAGACATGAAGAAGAAAGTGAAGAAGCAGACCGAGAATCCCCAGATTTCTCGGCTCGCCCTGCAGGGTTCTCTCAGCGTCTGGGAAACGGCTGTTTGCAGCCCTGGAAGGACCGCAGCGGCCTCAGTGGGCGCTTGGCTGACGGTCTGAGCCGCAGGGCGACTGGCGCCTGTCATCTTTCCTTCTCGAGTGGCGTCCGTTCTAGCTACACCAGAGTATTTTAGACTTTAAAGAAAAAGCATTCAGACATTTCACGAAAAAAAAAAAAAACCCTTAAGCCGCCCACCTTTCCCTCTCGTTGCATTGAGTCCTCCCCACAGCTGGTCGGGCTCTGCCATCGGCAGGCAATCAGTCGCCTGACCAGGTTAGCAACAATGGCTTCGTTGGTGCCCAGACCTGCTGGTGCCCAGTGCCTCATGGAAGTGCTTTCTGACGGAAGCCAGCACCACTCTGGGTAGCTCTCCACGGACAGAGTGCAAGTGCCAAGAATCAGACCCGCTGCGGGGCTCCGCGACCAGCGGCGGCCTGAAGGAGCCCTCTCTAATCGGCAGCTTCAGCTGCGGGCCTCAGACTTCTCCTCGGGCGCTTCCGCGGCGGGAAGCTGAAGCCACTTCTCCGTTCACTCTTCCATTACCTCCACACTGGCCAGTTTCCCGGACAGTGTCTGAGGGCAGGGCCCGCACGCGGGCCAGGGAGGGCTCAGGTCACGGAACGCCCCCTCTCGCGGGCAGGGGCGCCACAGGGTGTCCGAGTGGCTGGTCGCCGCCCCCTGGGGAAAGAGCCGCCGCCTCTGGCCTGGCGACTGATTGCCTCAGTTGTGAGGCCGTTTGCTGTATTGTGTAGACGGCGCCTTCCTGCCCTGGAAGAGAGCCCCTTTCTTCCGCACCTCGCTCCCCCTCCCGGCTCTCTGGGACTCACTCGCATAATTGCCCATCACGCCTTGGGCCTTCTTAAGAACTGGCTCCCTGATGGAAGCGGACCTCTTGCCTTAGTTCTCTTCTTATTTTGTGGGGGGCGGGGAGCCCTCCCTTAAAGACACACAGCCCCAGCCACCGCCCCAGGGCACACCCCGCTCCCTCCCGCGCTGCCTTAAGTGACCGCAGGGTGGGGCTGCCCCCTCGGCGGGGCTGGGGCAGCCACCGTGGCAAACACAGCCACCTCGGTGCCCGCAGGGCGGCCCCGGCTGGGCACGGCACGACCCTCGGCCCCGGTGTTCTGTGCTGTTGCTTATGGGCTAGGTGAGGTGCCAGGCGGCCTTCAGCTCCTAGCAGGGCCTTCCGCCACAGGGTGTCAGAGTCCGAGCCTGCCGTTCCGCAGCCAGGCCGCTCGCGAGCCTAGACCTCGTGGGCGCGGCTGTCCTGCCAGCCAGACGCCCTGCCCTCGCGAGACCTGCTCCCAGGGTGAGACACTTGTGCCTTCGTGTCATGCAGCTGTCAGGGGAACGGTCACAGCAGGCTGCTTCCTGCCCCGGACCCTGGCCACGGCTTCCGCGCCCGACCCTACCGCCCGCCTGCCGGGACGTCGACATGGTGGCTGCGAGCTCGCGTGGGTGTCTGAGACTTTATTTTTGCGGTCTTAAGCTTGGGCTGGACCTGAGTCTCTAAGCCGTGTGATGTCTGTGTTGTTTGTAGACAAAAGGAAACTGCATCTTTTGATTTTTCTTTTTATACTTAGCCTGGCAGCAGTGTGTGGATTTGGCCCACTTCAGACTCGTGTTCTCCTTTGAGTACTCTGGGACAAACTTGCCTCGAGTGTAACTGGCCAAATCACCACAAGACGTGTCCTGTTGTCAAAGGGTGTGGCCATTTTGTTAATAAAATGCTGTTTACAAGTACGTGTATCTGCCTTTCCATCTGTTGTGTGTTCCCCATCATGTGTTGTTCCCAAACAGATTTCAAGATTTTTGAAAACCAGAGAACCCGAGCGGCGTGCTCCGTCTGCCGCGGCCAGCTGGCCGGGTTAGCCGGTGCTGCGACCTCCGGCCTCCTGCCTGTCCTGCCCGGCGCCTCCCTCTGGGGCCCTGGAGCCCTAAGGCAGAGGCGGGTGGCCCCGGCCGCCAAGGCAGGAACAGCGGGGTCGGGTCCGTGGAGGCCAGCCCCCGTTATCTGGGCACATTCTCGCGGGGCCAGGACGTCCCCTCACTTTGACTTTGACCCTGGCACCCCTCCGGGGCGCCCGATGCCTGCAGAAGCGCAGCCTCCCTGGGCGCCTTCCCGCCGACGCCCCCCATGAGGGCCCGAGAGCCGGAGGCCGGCCGGCCCGCGTCCCCTTTCTCGGCTGCGGGACTCTGCACCAGCCCTCGCCCCTGAGTTTTTGTCGCCTCGGAAGTGGGCGGGTGGGGCCACCCGGCGGGGCCCTCCCTGCCGGCGCGGGGGGTCAAGGCGCAGC
>NW_004567123.1:35921442-35926286 GCF_000260355.1 Condylura cristata
TCTGTTTCTCAAGACTGACCCTCTAGCTCCAGACAGGGCAGCCTGGGCCGGCCAGGAGTGGGAAGCCACAGACGCGGGGTCCGTCCCAGGGTGGTGTCCACCCCGGCTACGTGATCAGAAAAGCCAGGAAAGCATAGAGGGGCCCAAACAGCATAGAGGCGACAGCTGCGACACGCACACACCAGCCAGTGCTCACGCAGGAGCTGAGGGCAGGACTCGGGGCGGAGGACTGACTGGCACTGCGCGAGGGGCCCTCACAGGAGAAGGGTTTGCCGTGCACTGAAGCAAGGGTGAGGTGAGGCGCCTGGTGCGGCAGCTCAGGGCCGGCGCAGGGGTCCCGCCTGCGGATGGGGGGGCGGCGGCCCGGGAGAGGCGCTGGGACTCGGGCCCTCGGGCCTCAGCCGAGGACGGGCCTGGGGCCCGCCCTTCAGGCCGCGCGCCCCCATCCCTGTGACCTCGGTAGCATGTCGTCGCCGACCGAGTTCTCGGGGGAGCCACCCCCGACCCGCTGGACCAGGTGAGCGGGCGCGGGCTGCTGCCAGAGCCGCCGGACAGCGGGCCAGGTGCCGCTGTGGGGCTTCCGGGGCCCCTGCACCGCTCCCAGGCCCTTTTCTGCTTCGGGGTGCTTTCCCACTGTCTGCTTCACCTCACTGCTTTCTGTCACCCGGAGGTGTGAAGCCACCGAGGCTACCGTGTGCCCGGCTGTGCTGCTTGTGGTCGACGGCCCTGGGCAGCCGCAGCGCCGGCAGCCACGTAGCTCCTCCCTCCGCGGCCGTCCTCTCACACCCCAGCGGCCACCGCGCTCTGCCCCTCGGGGCGTGGGGGCTTCTGACTGCAGTAGGGAAGATCAGGCCCCGGGTGGAGGCGCAGCACCGTGAGGCTGTGGCGGCCCCTGCGGCACGAGTTCGAGCCCGGGCCGGGGAGGGACCCGGGGGCGCGGCAGACCCCTCCGTCTCCCCGCTGCCCCCTCAGCAGGGGGTTTCAGTAGATCCGCCTGTCCTGCTCCCCACTGTGCCTCTGGCGCGTCCTCTCACCCCCTGCGCCTCTGGCCGCACCCCAGCTCTGTGTGCACAAATAAATGCTTAAACATAATAATGAAGTCAGCCCTCCTGCCCCGAGTCCTCTCCTCAGTCCTTAGTGGACGCTGACCGGTGCCTGTGCGTGGCCTGCTGCCCTTGCTGGTGGTTTGGTCAGCGGGAGCTTGGGCCGGGTCGGAGCAGGTGTGGGGAGTCCGAGAGGACACGTTTGTTGCGGTACAGGCTGGAGCAGCTGCCCGAACCCTCAGAAAAGAAGGGCCGGGAGCCCCTGGGTGACCGCGTGCTGGAGGCCGTGGCCACAGCAGCGGGCGCAGAGTGCGGCCCACGCCGGACGCCCCTCGCTCACCGAGACCTAGAGGACGGGCGGCCGGAAGCAAGGGACAGTGGGCGCGGGCTCGGCGCGGCACTTGCCTTGTCTTTCCACCACCAGTCGCCCCGCTGCCTTGGCTGGTGAGCAAAACCGCTGGTCAGGCGCAGCTCGCCTTCCCCTCGGTTTAAGATCTCCGTGAGTGCGGTGAAGGGCGAGGCGTGCGGCCCCTCAGAGGCCCAGTCGCTCGGCTTGTGGGGCTGCTGGCCGGAGCCTCGGGCCACTCCGGGGGGCAGCTCGCTTCCTGGGCGCTCTCGGGCGGGGGCCGCGACCTCTCCCCCAAGGAGAGCGCTGCTCCTGGCGTTGGTCAGCGGAGGGCTTGCTTCTGATTGCTTTTGTTTTCAGCATGATGTGTCACGCTCCCAGGAACATGTACGTGCAGGGGCCACCTTTCAAGAACTCTGCATACAATGGCTCGAACCACAGCCGCGGAGTCCAGGGGCAGGAACAGGACAAGAGAGTCAGAGTTCTGGCTCGCCGCCAGCCGAGCGAGGCACCTTCGGCCCCCACGACACAAAGCCCACAGTAACGGACAGCTGCCCAGGGCCCACCCATTGGAGAAGGGCACGTTTAAGAGGAAAATAGTCGGCTTGTGCATGTCACGGAGCGGCTGACGCGCAGCCGGCCGGGAAGCCCCTCTGGTAGACCGTCATCGCGGGCCGGGGTCGCAGTCACCTGCATGTAAATGAGACCCAGCGATGTTTGTCCAAAAAGCAGGAGAAAGCACGGGCCCCCCGCAGGGAAGCGCTCGTCCCCACCAGCGGCCGCGGGGACAGCCAGTGTGCCCTGCCAGGCGTCGCTGGCACTATCTCCACATGCCATGTTTCCAGTCTGACTCCCCAGTCCTCAGAGAAGCGGGGTCCCTGCGGGGTCTTTCCCTTAGTTGTTCTCTCCAAACGCATCTGGGACGCAAGGGCAGATGGGCTCGGGGTGCCAGGCGGCAGGTTTAGTCAACGGCCGGCTAGCAGCCGTGGGTGGGGAAGGCCGCCAGGCGTGGAGCCCGCGCCTGCGCCTGGCAGGGCCTGGCTTTGGCGATGCTGAGATCTGGAGACCCAGAAACGGAGCGGTTCTTGGGGGCCGGTAGGGGGCCCCAAGGGCAGCGGGTGGCCACTGGGTGACCTGCTGAGCCCACCAGCAGGCGGCAGCTTGGCCCCTCCCTCCCCTGTGGGCCTATGGGAGTTTGTTTGCTCCGTGATAATGGTGCTGACTTTATGGGCTGCTCTGAATAGCGAATGACAGTCAGGCCGCATAAATCAGTATTCTTAATTGCGCCAACAATAAGCAGACAAATCCCATTAGCGCCCTGGCAACAGCTGCCTCTGCGAAGCCACCCCCACTCCGTGCCCCTGGTGGCCTCTGCTTTCTGGTTTTGAGGGTCCCCATGGGGCTGAGGGGGCTTTGTGCTTGTGTCACACACTAAAAATTGTTTAAAAGCTTGGCTTCATTTTCCACACCTCTCCTGTTTAAGAGAAAGGCCTCCCAGAGCGTGTCCAGACACCCAGAACGAGGGGACAGATGACCTAAGCGCAGAGCCCAGTAGAACAGGACAGGGCTCACCGGGGCCAGGGGGCGTGGGCGGGCCTGGGGGCGGCCGGAGCAGAGACGGTGCCCTGGGCGGGTCCGTGGGAGCGGGGCGCTGAGCAGGGCCCGGACGCCCAGTCACGCGAGTGTCGCACGTCAACTCCCCGCAAGCCCTCATGGAGCCAGCAACAGAAAGTGTAACAGGGCAGGGAGGGGGCACCCCGAACCCCAAACTGCCCACGCCGCTTTGAGACAAGACATGAACGACCTCCCGCGCAGTGGCTGTGCGGAACAGAAAGGACAGAGAACCCCAAAGTGACCCGTCCCCTCGCGGGCGAAAGCCCACCCGGAAGGGCCTGGCCCAGAGCCGGCTGCCAGCCGCCACGGTCCGAAGCACCTCCCTGCGGGCACCCGTGGAGAGGGCCAGAGTGGCCAGGCGCGCCGGGGAGGACGGCAACGGCAAGATCAAGATAAAGGCCGCCACTGTCCCCCCGGCCCCCACGCCGTGTCCCCCAGTGCAGGGCCCAGGGGAAACGCAGCCTCTTCAGTCTCTGCCCCCTGCGCCCTCGGGTCGCCTCCCGGCTGCGTCCGGCTCCCTCCTCCTCAGCCTGCTGTCCACACTCGGCCCCTCCCTGCTGCGCGCCCCTGGGTGGGGCAGGGACCGGACCTCCCCTGCTCCTGGGGACCCCCGTTCTAAAAGTACAGGGGGTCACAGCTGCTGCCACCACCTCAAATGGTCACAGCGACAGACCAGGACCCGGGGGGACGCATCTTGAGGCAGTGGGGCCCCTTGGGGACCCCACCCCAGACCTGCGGAGGGTGGGGGCACCCCTCTGCTCTGAGCGAGGCTCCTGGCTCCACTCAGCGCCACGCGAAGGGGCGGGGGTCTTCACGGAGCCACGGAGGGTGCTGAAGAGCCTTCCCTGAGGCCTCGCTGCCTGGCGGCTGGGTTGGGGGCGGCCTGTGCTACCTCAGCAGGGGCCACCGGGCACAACAAGCCCCCTTTAGCTGAGGTACCTCGGATCTGCGGGCGCACAGCTCCGCGCCCCCAGCGCTGACACGCGAGGCGGGGGGCGCGTGGGGCGGGGGCCCCCGAGAGGCTCCCTCTCCTCCTGCCCGCGTGAGGCCGCGCCTCAGGCCCCGCCAGGTGAGGACAGCGCAGACAGGGCGGCGGGCGCGGCCCCACACAGCCTGGCTCCGGCCTGCCAGGACCCCTCCGCCATCCTGAGCCCAAGGACTCACCCCCAACCCCCAGCTGACTCCCCTGACGGGCACCTGTCCAGCCAGTCAGTGGCCACTGCCGTGTCTCCCCGGCCCCCTTCCTATGTCCCCAGCCGGAGACACCCCTCACCCCACGGCTCTGGCCCAGGGCAAAGCCCCACAGTCTGCAGCGCCCCCCCAGTCACCTAACACCAGCCCAAGCCCCCCGACGGGTGACACCCTCTCGTTGCCTCCCCTAGGCGGTCAGCGCCCTCTGTCACCTCCCTGCCGTCACCCCGTCCACTAGGGTGTGCCTCCTGGGGGCCCTGGCAGGACGAGGAGAGGCCTGCGTGGGCGCTGGGGACCCCACAGCGTTTGATTTCCCGAGAACCCTGTATTTGCCTTATACTTGTCATCCTGGTTTTGGGGGGCTTTGTAAAAAAATTTTTTAATCGCAGTAACAGTGGCTTGCAAGACTGTGTATGATTCCGAAATGTGTCCCACCCCCTCGGGTGCCCCCCAGCCCGTGGGCCCCCTCCTCGCTCCCCCAGCTGTCTGGTGGCCTCAGTCTCAGGTTGCTAGGGGCTGTCTGACTGACGTCCACATGGAAATGGCCTGCCGTGCCGGCCCCAGGAGACAGCCACGTCCTCGCAGCCTCGGAGCCCTGGCTCTGAGCAGTCCCGGGGGCGGGGCGCAAGGGAGTGGGGGTGCCTGCACCC
>NW_004567123.1:35927301-35928946 GCF_000260355.1 Condylura cristata
CCCTCGGGCCTGCTCCCTGGTGCAAGTCGGGGACCTGTCTGTGGGCACCCGGGGACACGTCTGCTCTTTGGATTTATTTCCAAAGTGTCCATGAGGGGCTTCCTGGGGGCAGGTGGGCCTTGGCACACCTCCTGTCCCCCTGGGGGAGGCGACACTGGAACCAGCCGAGGGGCAGCTGGGGCCAGCATTCAGAAGCCGCGAGTGTGACCGGACATCACGCACACGCATGAGTCAGTGTGGAAAGACACAGACACAGACAGGTGAGCAGAACAGAACTTGCAGGCTGAGAAAGTCACTGACATGAAAAACTCCCCCACGAGGTCTAACACTGGTATGAGGTAGAAGTAGTGACCGCAGGAAGGTTTGAGGAATAAATATCCAGAATGTGGGACAGGAAGATGAGAGATTAAGTTGCAACACAGAGCAGCAGAGACTCGAAGAGTGGAATGGAAAGTCTAAGTGCTTTATAGAGTCTCTTTTCTTTGTCGTAACAAATGCATTTTATTTCCACTCGCTACATGGATATATGTATCGTGTGTTAATAAATACACCTGAGGCAAAAGTTTCATGAAATAATACAATGCACTCCAGTATTTTCTTCTGCTTTCTTTCTCAAGTTGGGAACAACCTACTAAATTGATTTTATAAGTTACTCTTGGGAAACACCCTACCGTTTGAAACACTGCTTGCATAAACTGCTAGTCAGGCTTCCAGAAGACTCGAAGAGCCTGGGGTGATATTTAAAGCCAAGTTGCCACTTGCGTGCTGAGAGGAGGGGCTTGGAAGGCGAGCTGCTCAGAGGAACGGGCGGGGCTGAGAGGGTGTCAGAGGAGGCTCTGGTGTGGGCACGTGCAGAGACGGAGTGGGTGGTGCGTGCCCGGGGCTGGGCACGGGGTGGAGCGTAGTGGGCACGCAGTTCACGTTCACAGGATGAAGAGTTTTGTGGACGGTGATCCAGCCTTGTGAACGTGCTGCTGTGAAACAGGGAACTGAAAAATGGTTAGTGGAACACTTGGTTGCATGCACTGTACCACTAGAAAAAATCCTTTAAAAGTGCTCGGAGAATGTTCTACAGTGGTGGCGAAAGGTACCAATCAGCAGACTCGGAGAGCCGAGTGCAGGCCGGGTAAGCGCTGTGGGCTGGCCATTTAAGCCCCTCCCCCAGCCCTGCGTGGAAACCTCCCGGATGTGTAGCCGGTGGACACTGGCCTCTCTGGACTTGGTCAGGGCAGGAGAGGGTGGAACCCTCCTGAGCAGATTAGTGACTTACAAAAGAGGCCCCAGGGGGCCTCCCTGGAGCACAGCACTGTGACACCAGGACAAAGCCCCAGCAGCATAGCTCAATCGGACCCCAGGGCGCGGCAGACCTCTCCTGTCTCCCCGCTGCTCCCCTCAGCGGTGTGTCTCAGTCAGTGTGCCTGCTCTGCTCCCTCTGTCTCTGGTGAATCCTCTCACCCCCTGCAGTTCTGGTCTATGCCTGAGTTCTTCTATGTATAAATTCTTTTTCAAAATTACTAAAATATGGCCCTCCCTGGTGGCGCAACGGGTTAAAGCACAGCACTGAGAATCTAAAGCTGCTTCCTCATGAGTTCGATCCCCGCCTGCCCCGGAGGTGACCCACAGGGCGCGGCAGACCTCTCCTGTC